>NC_141142.1:94712406-95059766 GCF_053477565.2 Lygodium microphyllum
CATCGAGGCTAGTAACACAATCATCTTTGTAATATCCATTTTTACAGCCTTTAGATCTTAACATTTCCCAATCCAAATAAAAGGTTGATAGCCTCAATGTATTGAAATGGTTGTATTCATGTTATTTAAAAAAAAGAGAATATAGAAAGAAAAGAAAAGAAAAAAAATAAGAATGGCACCCACGACCATAGCATAACACCTAGGGGTCCTCAAATTAGGTACGTCCACTAACCTTGGTTGTCTGGCTTTCGTCCCTAGTCCCCTAGTCCTTTCCACATCCCCCAAAATTTTTCAGGGCACATCAAGGGTAGGATATACCTAGGGAGCTTGTCTCACCTATGGTTAGACCTGTCACCCTGACCCATTTGCACGATTCTTTATCCACACTCCATCTCAGTACCATTGCAATCAATAGTGGTAAGCAAGGCAGGAAAGACCATGGAAAGTATACCGTACTCTTCAAACAATAAAAGTAGCCATCAGCTACCAAAAGCTAAGGTGTCAATGAGCTCAATTATGCTACATCGTGTTGTCAAAATCACAAATGATGTTTCAAGAAGTCTTCGTGTGTACTTCTCCTCAACATCGATAATTTTTTCCACCCCATTGAACCCTTACTTCATCCACACATTACTATAAGGAACCAGACCAATTGTCTTGTAACTACGTAATATCTAAGTATGCACGTGCACTCACATAATATCTACACCACAATCTATACACAGTTTTGTTGAGATGACAAGCTCAACACATGTGGACATTGATGATGGACCGCCTGGTTAGATGGATCTACACATCTATACTTAGCATGTCGGTGGTCATTATGACTCTCACATGGCCACCACTGACTCATTACTTATTATATTCA
Organism: Lygodium microphyllum; assembly: GCF_053477565.2. Classification (NCBI taxonomy): domain Eukaryota; kingdom Viridiplantae; phylum Streptophyta; class Polypodiopsida; order Schizaeales; family Lygodiaceae; genus Lygodium; species Lygodium microphyllum. The sequence continues at coordinate 94,713,275 of NC_141142.1, forward strand.
GGTTGTTACACCTATTTACAGCTGGCATAGTTATAGCGCCAGTCGACTAGTGTAGTCGGTTATGCATTGTTTGACTTAGTAGGCCACTTTCTTTTATGTTATATCTTATCTATACTTTGTGTACATTGTAAAGTGTGTGGAAGAAGAAGAAGAAACCAACAAGAAAACGTTTTGGCCTCCATCTCTCTTCTTGTCTCTTGAGTGAGCTTCTCCTTGTGCATTTTGTGTGTGTTCGGTGCATCATCTCGAGCAAGTCCCCCCACCACGCGATTCTTGACATGGTATCAGAGCTGCGCCACTAAGAGAGGCTGATTTCGAAGGCCGAAGCGAAGGAGAAGAAGCAAGGTTCGAGCAAGCAAGCCACGAGTAAGAAGCTCTCCCATCCCTCCACTCTTTCTCTTGGATAGTTCTTGTGGAGGCACCGGAAGCAAGGCAGAGCAAAAATCTCAGATTGTAGTGAGATTTGGTGTGCGCAAAGAGCGCTGTGTATTTTGCAAATAAGCCCTTTAGGGCAATCCCGCAGTTATTTTGGGCATCTAAGGCCGTTTCAGGGCCCGTTTTAGAGCCGCAAGGTTGCGGACAACAATTTTAGGGTACACTGCGACTTCGACTATATTGACCGAAAATGGGTGCTCAGATTACAGATTTTAGATCTGTAAGTTCAAAAGTGTTTACCAGTGAGTAAACACAAGGTTTATCTGCAAACAAGTTGCAGATTGCATGTATTATTGAGCAGACAGTGAAAAAGGCTGTCTGGTGTATTGCTGTACACTACAGGTCGAGGGTTGCAGAAGATTTGCTTGCTGTTGGTATTAATTTTGTGATAATGGCAGAGACCAGTGGAAGTCCCATCATTGAGAAGCTCGACAAGAACAACTACCCTTCATGGAAGTTCCATGTCACGAATTTCCTTATTGGAAAAGGCCTCTACGAGTTTGTTTCAGGTGAAGAAAATGAGTTAGAGGTGAGTGATCCTCCAACTGCAGAAGAGACAAAGGCATGGAAGGAATGGAATGCAAAAGACAAGAAGGTCATGTATTGGCTGTCAGCAGTAATTGACAATAATATGCTGGGACATATCAGAAATGCAGAGAATTCATATGCAGCTTGGACCATACTTGAAAGTATGTTTTCTGTAAATACAAAGGCACAAAAGATTCAACTCAAGCAAGAGTTTGTCAAGATTGTGGGAGAGAAGGAAGGAGTCTCACTTGAAGCTTTCTTCCTTGCACAATGGGGGAATATACACAAGGGTGGAGGCTGAAAACCAGTTTTCCTCTTCTTAGTTGTGTAAGCCAAAAGAACTCAAGTACAAAGAAATAGAAGAACCCTATATATGGGTCTCAAACCAAACTCAACTAACTAAGGTGGCATACTAACTGAGCCACGAACTAGAGTAGATAAGGATAGCTATCATGTAGCTATTATTCATGGGCGGTGTACCAACCGCGTCTGCAACTGACAAGTCGGTGACATAAATATACAACGGTCACCCTGGCGTATCACGAGTGGAGCTCGATATCTCAACACTCCCCCTCGAGCTCAATCCCAATTCCTGCACACCAAGCAGGTCTCTGAACTTGTGCAGCTTCTCTGCGCCCAATGCCTTCGTGAATATGTCAGCTACCTGATCCTCTGTGCTGACATAAACTAGATCAATAAGACCTAGTAAAACCCTCTCTCGCACATAGTGATAATGCACCTCAATGTGCTTTGTTCTAGCATGATAGACTGGGTTATTTGCCAAGTGTATACTACTCATGTTGTCACAATTAATGACAACTGGTCTATCTGTAGACTGATGCATATCATAAAGTAGCTTATGCAACCAAGCTACCTCACATGCAGCCATTGCTGCACCCTTGTACTCAGCCTCTGTGCTCGACAAGGCAACTGTAGGCTGTTTCTTGCTGCTCCAAGTGACTGCAGCACTCCCAAAAGAGAACACATATCCACTGGTAGATCGTCTATCAGAAATACTACCAGCCCAATCAGCATCAGTGTATCCATGCAACTGTATCTGAACCCCAGTCTCATAAAATAGTCCATACTACAATGTGGACTTCACATACCTGAGTATGCGTCTAGCCGCATCCAAATGTGGTTTCCTTGGAGCTTGCATAAACTGACTTACCAATCCAACAGCATAGCTCAAATCTGGCCTGGTAATAGTCATATAAATCAAACTTCCTACTATGCGTCTGTACATAGTAGGGTCTTCTAAAAGCTCACCTGCATCTGTGCTCAGCTTCACATTCTGCTCCAAAGGAACTGAAATAGGCTTACAGCCTATCATCCCATATTTGGACAGTATGTCCAATCCATACTGCCTCTGCAAGAGCTGTATCCCACTTGGTGATCTAATCACCTCAATGCCCAAGAAATAACGCAACTCTCCCAAATCCTTCATCTCAAACTTCTGCTTCAATAGCATTTTCACATGAAGGATATCTTCATCACTGTCACCTGTCATAATCAAATCATCAACATAAATGACAAGTAGCATAATACCTTTCTCTGTTTTTCTCACATAAAGTGAGAAATCTGCCTTGGAAATCTGAAAGCCAATAGTGACAAGATACTGTCCTATCTTGTCAGACCATGCTCTAGGTGCTTGCTTCAAGCCATACAAGGCTTTCTTCAACCTGCAAACAAACTCAGGATGAACAGCATGCACATAACCTGGTGGCTGCTCCATATAGACCTCTTCTTGCAAATCACCATGCAAGAAGGCATTCTTTACATCCATCTGATGTAAAGACCATCCCTTTGATGCAGCCATAGCAATGACTGCTCTTACGGTTGCCATCCTTGCAACCGGACTGAATGTTTCTTCATAGTCAATGCCATATGTTTGTGCATACCCCTTGACTACTAATCTTGCCTTGTATCTATTCACAGAACCATCTGCATTGTGCTTCACCTTATAAACCCACTTACAACCAATTGCATTTTTACCTTTAGGCAAAGGTACCAATTCCCATGTAGCATTTGCTTCCAAAGCATCCATTTCTTCATCCATGGCTTTCTCCCATTTTTCTTTTCCCATGGCTTCCTCAAAAGAAGTGGGTTCTGGTTCCTGTATCACTTTAACCATATATGCATAGTGAATGGCTGTAAATCCATCATATTTCAACCTATCCACAGGATACCTAGCTCTCATAGACCTGCGCAAAGTAGGCTCACTCCCAGGTGCTCTCAAAACATCCCTGGTCTTCCTTACTCCAGGTGTAACAATAGAAGGAATACCCAACTCATCATCAATGCTCTGTTCTGAGCCACTGGATTCACCATCCACATAAGAGTGACCTGCATTCACATCAAACATGGGCTGATCAACCTTCTCTTTTCCTTTTCGTGATACCTGCATACCACTATATGCATTACTTTGAGAAGATTCTCCTGATCTCAATCTGCCTGTCCATGGCGAAGAATGTGAACCACTACTAGAGGACGCTCCAGGTCCACTAATATTTTGTGACTGCTGCTGTGAATTTTGTGCAACATTACCATTTTGTGCATCTGCATCATCAATCACATTTACTGGTTTATACCAGCTACTCATCTCATCAAAAACAACATCTCTGCTCACTATAAACTTACGAGTAGAAGGGTTATAGCATCTATACCCTTTTTGCTGCAGAGAGTAACCAATAAAGATGCACTTCTCAGCTTTTGGATCCAACTTGGATCTCAACTCATCTGGCACATGTACATAGGAAATGCAACCAAAAATTTTCAAATGAGAAATATCTGGTTTCCTACCAGTATACCTCTCCTCTAGAGTCATTCCATGTATTGCTGCAGTGGGAGTCCTGTTCATTATGTAGACTGCTGTAGCAACTGCTTCAGCCCAATAAAAATCTGGCAAGTCTTTTTCATTTAGCATGGCACGAGATACCTCTCCAATATGCCTGTTTTTCCTTTCTGCAACTTCATTTTGTTGTGGGGTATGACTGCATCAATATTGTTTCTTTATGCCATGCTCCTGCAGGAACCTTGCAAACTCATTTGAGAGGTACTCTCCCCCTCCATCTGACCTTAGGCATTTTATCTACAAGACTGTTTCTTTTTCAACCATAGCTTTAAGAGTTTTGAAATGCCCAAAAACTTCACTTTTCTTTTTCATAAAATACACCCAAACTTTTCTGCTATAGTCATCAATAAAACTGACAAAATAATGACAGCCTCCAAGAGATGCAGCTTTAGTTGTCCACACATCAGAGTGGATTAATTCCAATGGCTTCTTACTCTCTTGAACATGTCTAGGAAATGGTTTCTTTGCCTGTTTTCCAAACTGACAGGCTTCACATACCTTATGCATTTCTGCAACCTTGAATTTCGGCAAACCTGCAACAATATTTTGGGCCTGCATTGATTTAAGTCGCTGTACATTAACATGACCAATGCGTTTATGCCAGATATCAATATCTGCAACTACACCGGTCCCATGTGCAAACATTGCTGCACTCAATTCAGACATGTCTGCATCCAACGTAAACATTCTGCCCTTCTTCTTTCCTTTTGCTATCAAGCGACCTTTATTTTTCATATCCTCAACAAAGCATCCATGAGGATTAAATCTGACCTGCAAGCCCTGCTCAACCATTTGACCAACTGAAACCAGATTCTTGGTGATATTCGGGACATGAAATACATCGGACAGGTATTTCTTTTTCCCATCCTGCATAGACAAGGGAATTTTTCCAATCTGCACAATAGGATGTGCAGTATCATCACTAGTCTCCACAAATCCTGGTTTTTCTATTTTTCTTGCATCCTCCATCCATTCTGCATGACCTGTCATGTGGTTTGATGCACCTGAGTCAACATACCATACATCATTGCTTTCTTCTGCACTTGTCACAGAATTGTTCATGTGCTGCACCATAAATAAGTGCTCATTTCTGTCATCACCCTGTCTACTAGAAGATGCATAATTCCCTTGTTGCAGTTTTCCATTCATGATGTCATTCTGCTTTTTATAGCAGTCTTTAGCCATATGACCCATTTTACCACAGTAGTAGCATTCAACATTACTGTTTGCATTTTGGCCTCTTTGCCATCCACCACAACCTCTTTGGCTCCCCCTGCCTCTAGAGTTACCACGTCCTCCTCCATAGGACTGGTTTTCTTGAGTTTGCTGCATATTCTGATTTCTACCACGGCCTCCAAATCGGCCTCCTCTACCTCTGCCTCTACCTCTTCCAGCATTTGAGTAGTAGACAGCTTCTTTTGAAGTTCCTCCTGAAGAAGATGCACCACCATTTCTTTGCTCCTCGGAAATTAGAAGAGCAATCAGCTCCTCAAAATCAGGAAATCTTTCACGAACTGAAATGGATGTCCGAAACTGTGCATAATCCTTTCCTAGACCATTCAAGGTCACAGAAACTAAATCATCATCTTCCACTGGCGACCCGATGGAAGCAATTGCATCTGCAATCTTCTTCACCTTCATGTGGTAGTCATTGATGCTCATATTTTCTCTTTGCACATTATGCAACTCTTTCTTGAGCTGCATTTTCCTGGCTTGCGTATTTGTGCTATACATTTTTGACAAAGTATCCCATGCCTCCTTTGGCGTACTTGCATCCTGAATATGCACAATCATAGAGTCTCAAATGCTGATAGACAACCAGTACATAACTTTCCTGGCTCTCTCATGCCATGTTTTAAATGCCTGCATTTGCTGTTGATTGGGAACATCAGGAAGAATTGGTTCTTCTTCATTTCCTGCAACAAATTCCCAATATCCTTTTCCCATAAGGAAATTCGTCATTCTAAACTTCCATGCTTGGAAGTTGTTCTTGTCAAGCTTTTCAGTGACAATCTGTGAAAGAGAATTAGATGCCATTACAGAACACTGCAAAAAATTCTGTCACTGCAAAAAACACAGCTTCACCCTCACAAGGGAAAATCTGCAAAACTGGCGAAAGTGGTATTTGACCACACAGTCACTTCCTAGTGACGATTTTGCATCAATAGGCAACAGGGATGATTCTGTAACTCCCAATGTCTCTGCGCACAAGCATACGATGCAATTTCTACAGTAACTTTTCACCGACCTGTAGAACAGTGGCTGCACAGCATAAAACTGGGCCTTTTTCTGAGTGCGTGCAGAAACCTTCCGCCTCCAAAACAAGCCCCGAAATGGCCTCAAATTAAAAAAAAAGGTCGCCCAGGGCTAAATCCCTACCCCACAGCATATACTGCCCTCTTGCTTCACCGCGAAGGGCGTCTCAACCTGAGACAATGCACTCCTGCACTTTCCGGCTGTGCTACCTGTAGAGATCTGCTCCCAAAACAGAAAATGAAAGCAACACTGCTCCTCTTACCAGAACACCGCGAGCTTGGCTTGGTTTCTTGAGCTCCTTACCATGAACAAGGCTCTGATACCATGTCAAGATTGTGGGAGAGAAGGAAGGAGTCTCACTTGAAGCTTTCTTGCTTGCATAATGGGGGAATACACACAAGGGTGGAGGCTGAAAACCAGTTTTCCTCTTCTTAGTTGTGTAAGCCAAAAGAACTCAAGTACAAAGAAATAGAAGAACCCTATATATGGGTCTCAAACCAAACTCAACTAACTAAGGTGGCATACTAACTGAGCCACGAACTAGAGTAGATAAGGATAGCTATCATGTAGCTATTATTCATGGGCGGTGTACCAACCGCGTCTGCAACTGACAAGTCGGTGACATAAATACACAACGGTCACCCTAGCGTATCACGAGTGGAGCTCGATATCTCAACAGAGTTGAATACATTGAAGAAAGGGAAGATGTCTATCAATGAGTATGCACTGAAGGTAAGAAGCATTGTAGATGCCTTGGCAGCGATTGATGCAATGCCCGATGATGATGATTTGGTGTCGTCTACCTTGGGTGGACTTAACAATGAAAAGACTTTGAAGTCTTTTCTAAATTTCGTATATGTCAGAAAGCCATTTCCAGATTTCGATGAGTTGGTATCCCTTATGATCACTAAAGAGATCAACATGCAGAGTGAGACATTTGAAAGAAGTGGTGAACATGTCCAAGCTTTCTACTCCAGTTCAGGAAGGGGACGTGGCAGGTTCTCTCCAAGAGGCCGTGGTACATGACGTGGTAGTGACAACCAGCAAAACAGATTGAATCAGCAATTTGGTGATATGCAGGTTTCAGGAGGTCATGGTAACTTTAGAGGCAGGGGGAGCTTTAGAGGAAGAGGTGGATGGCAGAACATAGTTTCTAACAACTCTGGTATTGTGTGTCACTACTGTGGCAAAACAGGCCATATTATAGCCCAATGTTATGCTAAGAAAGATGATATTCGCAGTGGTAAGTTGCAGCAAGGAAACTATGCATCGTCTTCACGACAGAATGAAAACAAAAATGAACGTTTGTTTGTTATGCAGCATATGTTGAATGCTGTTACAAGAAAGGGAACACATGAAGATGTTTGGTATGTTGATTCAGGTGCATCCAATCATATGACCAACCATGCAGAATGGTTTGGAGAGATGCAGAATTTGCAAAATGTAGGTTATGTGTAGATGGGTGATGATTCATGCCACCCAATTTCACACATTGGAAAAGTTTCCTTGTCCTTGCATGATGGTAAGACAAAGAGTCTTTCAGATGTATTACATGTGCCATCTATTACAAAGAACTTCGTGTCAATCGGTCAAATGGTAGAGCAAGGGCTGCAAGTCAAATTTAATGCAAAGGGTTGCTTTGTAGAAGACTTCAATGACAAGTGTAGGTTGGTAGCAAAGGGAAGTAGAGTTGGATGCATGTTTACTCTGGATGCTGGAATTCCTACTATGAATGCTGCTATGTATGCTAAAGGAAAAGGTGTTGTTGTAGATATTGAAATTTGGCACAAACACATTGGACATGCAAATGTACAAAGGCTAAAATTAATGCAGTCCAAAGGGTTGGTTACAGGTTTGCCTACATTTAGAGTTGCAAAATTTCATAAGGTATGCGAAGCATGTCAGTTTGATAAGCAGGCAAGACAACCCTTTTCACATGACAGAGATGTAAGCAGAAATATCCTTAATGTTGTGCATACAGACATTTGGGGGCCTACACAAAATGTATCTCTTGGAGGCAGTTCATACTTTGTCACATTCATTGATGATTGTTCTAGAAAGCTGTGGGTATATTTTATGAAGGAAAAGAGTGAAGCGTTTGAGCACTTTAGAACTTTCAAGGCTGCAATTGAAAGAGAAACAGGCTTGAAAGTAAAGTGCTTGAGGTCAGATGGAGGGGGAGAGTACCTCTCAAATGAGTTCAGTGATTTTCTGAGGTCTCATGGGATAAAGAGACAGTTCACATGCAGGTATATCCCACAGCAAAATGGGGTTGCAGAAAGGAAAAACATGCATATTGCAGAAGTTGCACGTGCCTTGATGGCTGAAAAGAATATGCCTAAGGATTTTTTGTTGTCTGAGGCTGTTCATACTGCTGTTTATATCATGAACAGAACTCCCACAACTGCAGTTCACGGTATGACCCTCGAAGAATGTTTACAGGTAAGAAGCCTGATGTTTCACACTTGAAAGTGTTTGGCTGCATTGCATATGTTCATGTGCCAGATGAGTTGCGGAAGAAACTAGATCCAAAGGCTGAAAAGTGTGTCTTTATTGGATACTCTTTATAGCAAAAAGGGTATCGCTGTTATAACCCTGTCACATGTAAGTTCAGAGTGAGCAGGGATGTCATCTTTGATGAAATGAGCAGTTGGTATGCATCTAGTGGTGATGCATTGGTTGATGATGATGATCATGACACTCATGTGCAGGATGAAAAGCAAGAATCACGAACTCTTAGTGGACCAGAGACATCATCTGGTAGTCCTTGGTTTGGGAGACTAAGGAGTAGCTCTACATCTTCAGGTGCATCTAGTAGCACTACAGGTAAAGACAAAGGAAAGAGTAAAGTGTCAGAAGGCATTGATGCAGTTCTTGATGGAGACTCCATTGGATCAGAGAGCTTGGATGATGAGCTTGGCATTCCTTCAGTGAGGACTCCAGGTATGCAGAGAGCACGTGTTAATGCAAAGACTCCATTGAGTAATCCAGTGGTACGCAGGTCTAGCACGGTAAGATACCCTATTAAAAGATTTGGTTTTGAAGGTTATGCAGCTCACCATTATGCTTATATGGTGAAACTAGTTGAGGATGTTGAGCCCACATGTTTTGAGGAGGCTATTGGTCATGCTCATTGGGATGCAGCAATGGATGAGGAGATGGCTGCATTAGAGGCCAATAAGACTTGGGATCTAGTATCATTACCGAAGGGCAAGAAAGCCATTGGATGTAAGTGGGTTTATAAGATTAAGCAGAATGCAGATGGTTCTATCAGTAGGTACAAAGCTAGGCTGGTTGCAAAAGGCTATGCCCAGTCATATGGCATAGATTATGATGAAACCTTCAGTCGAGTTGCTAGGATGGCAACTGTCAAATGTGTGATTTCTTTGGCAGCAGCCAAAGGTTGGAGGTTGCAGCAAATTGATGTGAAGAATGCCTTCTTGCATGGTGATTTGTAAGAAGAAGTGTATATGGATCAGCCAGCAGGTTATGAAGATTTAGAGCATCCCAGGTATGTGTGTAGGTTGAAGAAGGCACTCTATGGGCTCAAGCAAGCACCTAGAGCATGGTCTGACAAGATCAAAGAGTATCTTGTCAATATTGGCTTTTATGTTTCTGATGCTGATCACTCACTCTATGTGAGAAAGGGAGATGTAGGTTTGGTTATCATAGTCATCTATGTGGATGACTTGATTATTACAGGTGATAGTGATAGTGGGATTGCTGAAGTCAAGGATTCTTTGAAGAAGAAGTTTGAGATGAAGGATTTAGGTGAGCTAAGGTACTTCCTTGGCATTGAGGTGATCAGATGTGATGATGGTATATGGTTGTCCCAAAGATAGTATGGCTTGGATATGTTGTCCAAGTATGGTATGACAGCATGCAAACTCCTTTCAGTCCCGTTGGAGCAGAATGTAAAGTTGAGTGATAATGTTGGGGATGAGATAGAAGACCCTACTATGTTCAGAAGGATAGTGGGGAGTTTGATCTACATGGCCATTACAAGGCCAGACTTGAGCTACGCTGTTGGTCTTGTGAGTCAGTTTATGCAAGTACCTAGAAAGCCACATTTGGATGCAGTCAGACGCATATTGAGATATGTGAAGTCCACATTACATTATGGACTTTTCTATGAGGCAAGTACAGATGTACAGGTGTGTGGATACACAGATGCAGATTGGGCTGGTAGTATGTCTGATAGAAGATCTACCAACGGATACATGTTCTCTCTTGGTAGTGCAGCAGTTGCTTGGAGCAGTAAAAAGCAATCTACAGTTGCTTTGTCGAGTACAGAGGCTGAGTATAGAGGTGCTACTGTTGCAGCATGTGAGGTAGTATGGCTACAAAAGTTATTGGCTGACTTAGATGTGCAGGTGGAAGGTCCAGTTGTCATTTATTGTGACAACATGAGCAGTATATAGTTGGCTAGGAACCCTGTGTTCCATGCTAGGACAAAACATATTGAGGTACACTACCACTTTGTGAGAGAGAAGGTACTAGCAGGTGAGATTGACTTGGTGTATGTTAGCACACAGGATCAAATAGCTGACATCTTTACGAAGGCATTGGGTACAGAGAAGCTTCAAAAGTTTCGAAGCTTACTTGGAGTTGCAGAGATGCAGTTGAGCTTGAGGGGGAGTGTTGAGATGACAAGCTCAACACATGTGGACATTGATGATGAACCGCCTGGTTAGATGGGTCCACACGTCTACACTTAGCACGTCCGTGGTCATTATGACTCTCACATGGCCACTGACTCATTACTTATTATATTCAGGTTGTTACACCTATTTACAGCTGGCATAGTTATAGCGCCAGTCGACTAGTGTAGTCGGTTATGCATTGTTTGACTTAGTAGGCCACTTTCTTTTATGTTGTATCTTATCTATACTTTGTGTACATTGTAAAGTGTGTGGAAGAAGAAGAAGAAACCAGCAAGAAAACGTTTTGGCCTCCATCTCTCTTCTTGTCTCTTGAGTGAGCTTCTCCTTGTGCATTCTGTGTGTGTTCAGCGCATCATCTCGAGCAAGTCCCCCCACCACGCGATTCTTGACAAGTTTGGTTCCTCAAGTGCAGGAAAATACTCTCAGCTTGCTTAGAGTTTGACCTACCTCCCAAACTAATCAGACTATGTCTTCTGCACAATAAGAAGACCAGCACTATCCCCAGGGAGAGACCACATATGAGAGGTTTTTCAATTGCAGGTATTGAAGACTCCAATGAAAGTATCGTCAGCTCTTCATCAACACTCAACTCTAAATTCTTATCATTTATCAGAATGCAAGCCCACCAAAGAATCATTGCTTGTAGACTCCCCAGAACATGAACACCTATGCCAACCCATAACTGTAACTCCCAACAAAAACCAGCCCTATCACCAACTTCAACAACCCTATCACCAACCAATCAGGCCAACAAAATGCCACCAACCACCTTCATATGCACTATCCCCAAAACTCCTCCAAGGCAAACCACATCAGTCCCTTCCACCTACGTCTTCGGTGCATGCCCAAGCCTGCTACCTATGACGGTGAGTGCCATGGGATTGGGACTCGTCTAGGAGGGGGTAATGTTAACCCTTAGACAAACAAGGTGGAAAATCCAAAAAATATAAAGTAGAAAACAAGGCCAAGAAAAAAGTGAAACGGAAGATGAAGGCGCACCAAGAAAAATCTAGAAATACAAGAAATGCAGAAAATTCATAAATCAAGGAAAAAGGTACACAAGAAAAAATGGAAGAGCGCAAGACGTACCATGATTTATTTTAAGAGCGTCCAGCTCTCACCTGTGCAATTTATAAAGGTAGATGGGCGGTAGGAAGGAAGCTAGGAAGAGAGGAGGACAATGGGAAAAAGGGCCTGGGCCATTGTCGGCCATGTAAAAAAGAGGATAAGGGGATGACTGCCCAAAAGCAATTTAGGGTTTTGTATATAAATTTGAAAAGTGAATGACAAGCATCTTTCTTGTGTGTAGCCAAAAGTAGCTCTCCTCTTCTTCTTCTTCTTCTTCTTCTTCTTTCTTGCTTGAGCTTATGCTTGAGAGAGGGAGTGTGAGAGTGTGAAGGAGTGAGTGTGTGAGTTTGAGGGACCGTGGTGGAGAAGCTCTCCATCTTCTCCTCTCTTCTCTTCTCTTCTCTTCTCTTCTCTTCTCTTCTCTTCTCTTCTCTTGCTCGTGGTGATGAAGCTTGGAGCGTGGATCTTGAGGATGGAGCTTGCACTTGGATCTGGAGCTACTGGAGTGCTTGGGAGAGGAGGCAACTCGATCGGGCATGGAGGTAATCTCACTACACTTGTAGAGATGGATAACGCGTCGGCTATGTGAGAGGTAGCCATTAGTACTCGGCTTGGAACACTTGAAACAATAAGCGGTCTGTGGGTCTTGGTGGTTGATCGCTTCTACAAGTGGAATCTAAATCTAGCTCCATCTGTTAAGAGTTATGCCTTAGTGTTGGGAGAGTTGGATGGCCTAAGTGGTGTTACTTCTAGCTTTGGTTATAGTTAGGACTACCCTATGTTCAATCATGCAAGAATTGAAGGTATGACAATCTAGGGATGCGTAAGGTGTCAACTAACCTTATTAAAGTTAGATGTGGTGGTGTATGAAAATGGGGTAACTTTAGTACTAATGCACTTGCACACTAGCATGTAAGAAACCTAGTTTGTGAGAGATGCAATCCTGGGGTTGTTGTATGCTTATATGTGCCTATGGATGGATATGTAGAAGCTAAATTTGGGATGCCTAGAGGTGATGGGTGCACCTAAGGAATGGTATACTAGTGTGTTGACCCCTAACCTAAGATGTGTGTGTGTGTGTGTGTGTGTGAACTTAGAAGAGGTAGACACCTATCTTAAGTGCTAATGGACACATTTAAGGTTGGGTCTAAGGGTGAATGACTAGCACAAGCCTTTAGGTGTCTAATTAAGAGCCCAAGACTTTCCTCATGCAAAGATGGTGAATCTAATAGGCTAGATGTCTGCTATTTCTAGGGTATAGTCAAGGAACATGCCTAAGTTGTAACCTATTAGTACTCCTATAGGTGTAAATTTTGATACCAATTTTCTTGTGTGTGTGTGTGTGTGTGTGCGCGCGCGCATGCGTGCACGTGTGTGCGTGCAATCTCATGGGGGTAAAGGTCTATGCATCTTATAATGCGGGATATGAATGTCTATCTAGTGGAAGTTATGTAGGGAAAATGTGAATATATATGTAATTATTATATGTGGTGTATGTGGACCTAGGCTTGTGGGGGATTTGTTTGAGCATGCCGTGTGTGATGTGTTGGTTGCGTCCCAAGTGTGAGCATTGGCCACAGCATTGGTGGGATTGAGTGCTTCTCCAACAGTCAGATTGAGTAAGGAGGATGGCTGAGTGAGTGTGCTTGTGTAGATGTGATTAGGTAGTTTGTGATTGAGTGAGCATGATATTGAAGTGGTGGGTCACAAGTTTTGACCTATCAAGTTGGTTGGTGGTGTCATGGTCGATGTAGTCAAGTGTTGACTAAAGCCCTGCCAAGTGTATTTTATGCAACCAAATTGGTGGTCAATTCTGATATCAACAAAGTGGTTGGAATCAGGAGTGTTAATGGCCACCATTGAGTTGGTAGGTCATGCTAATAACACTCAAGTAGTTGACACTCAAGTGCCAACTCACTCGACTTTTTGGTACCACTTGAGTGCCAAGTGTGTCATGGGGACTTGGTGGGTGTGTGATCAAGTTGATAAGTTTACTCAAGTGGAGGGAAATTTAGTGGGTGAGGCTAAGCAAGAGAGTGAAGCTAGTGTAGCTAGTTGATATGTTATCTAGTACATGTGCTGAAGTGCATAGTGACACACTCAGGTGCTAGTCAACTTGGGTTTGCACGATAAGCTATCGAGTGTTGATGTGATCTAGTGGATTGATTGTGAGCTTGTGTGTGCATGCAAGCGAGTGATTGATAGTAGCATAGTAGAGTGAGGCCATGTGTAAATTATGTGATTGAGTGGGTATAATGTATGCTTGAGCCATTTAAGTGTCAATGAGTCACTTAAGTGTTGGTCTATTGTAATTAGTCAAGTGTTGCTACTTAAGTGCAGGCACTCCAAAGCTAGGTGGGGTTTCTTTTTCATGTGCCAAGTGTGCTAGGTTTTTTACATGTGTCAATCTACTCATGACATTTGGAGCACTAGGTTTGAGATGGTGGCCAAGTTTACCTACCACTTTGGGTGTGATTTAATACATTTTTCTTGGTGAAGTCCTAGTTGCCTATTTAAGTGCTTGCTTGTAGATAGACATGTGGTAGTGCTTCAATCCCCATGTGGCTTACAAATAATGGTTCATTCTCTCTCCACTACACTTGCATGCATTTAAAGCTAATGTACTTCTTTTATTCTCTCTATTTTTCATCTCCTTCGCTAATCCCCATAGGTCTGGGCAAGGAATTCTACGATTAATAGTTTGATTAAAGGACTCGATAGATGGCACTTGAATGGTTGCCTTTGAGTGCAAGGTTGTACAGTTGAGTGGAGGGTTGTGTTCTTGAGTTAGGGTACTTGAATCAAGTGGAATTGGGAGTACTCAAGTGGAGAGATCTCGACTATGGGGAAACTTAAAGAGAAAGTGTCCTAGGCTTCCAAAGACCACAATTCTTCACTATTTTCTTCTCTAACATATAGCCAAAACTAGTTTGAAACAACCCTTCTTCCCATTATTGTAAACATCTAAATCAGTTATTTTAAAGTATTGTTCACACTACTATTATGTAAACTAGTCTGCTTTTGCAAAAGGCTATTCCTATGTACTTCAAACCAAAAAATATACATTCAAGTATGTTGTTCTGATATGTCTTATTAAAATTTGGTTAACCCTCTTTATAACTAGAAGTAGACACTTCGATGTCTAGTAAGACCTCTCCATTCCCAAAGTATCAAAAATAGAACTAATGGAAAAATTTAATATTGATGGTTTCCAAATGTGGA
This sequence comes from Lygodium microphyllum, assembly GCF_053477565.2. Lineage (NCBI taxonomy): Eukaryota > Viridiplantae > Streptophyta > Polypodiopsida > Schizaeales > Lygodiaceae > Lygodium > Lygodium microphyllum. Next base: position 94,728,302 of record NC_141142.1, read on the forward strand.
GGATGAAAAGTATGTACCATCTCATGGGCATCTCATGTAGAAGGACTTATGGGAGTTGTCTAAAGAAGCGAAAGACCCTAATGATCCTAGAGAAGAAAAAATAATAAGACATTAGGAATTGCTGTATGGGGGTTTTTAGATTTTGTACTCCATGTCTCATGTATAAAGGGGGCAAAACATGCATGGGAAGAGCTTGATAATATTTTTGGTTCACAAGAAGAAAAATTCAAAATTTAACCTCTTAATGTACTTTTTAAAAAATTCATTAACACCACTTATCAACAAATTCAAAATCCTAACTCTCATCCACTAGTGGGAAATATATTGAAGAAGATGAAGCAATATTTGTGTTCTTAAATAGTATTGACAAACCAGATAAGGGCTACGAAGACATTAAGGAATGTACCTAATAGAAAGCTAAATGCAGTGGTTGGAAGATGCTTTATATAAGCAAGAAAGAAAGATCAAGGTAAAGACCCAAGAATCTACACCAAGCCCTACAGCAACCACACTCTATAGCAAAGGTTCTTCTTCAAAGATTGTTTGTGGGATATGTGAGAGAAATGGACACAAAGAGCAAAACTCCTAGAACAAAGGAAAACCAAGGTGCAAAAATTGCAACAAGTTTGGATACGCCAACAAATATTGTTGGAATAAAAAAGTAGACATTGTATAAGAGTCTTCACCATCTTATGAAGAAAATTGTGAATGTATTTTATAAAAGTTGCCTACACTTTGTTTGACATTGCATGAGCTAGAGGCATTGCAAGCATTTAGGGGGGAAACCTACATCCTTAGTTTCACTTGTTTAGAGGGTAATCTAGCACTGAGGGGGGTGTTAAATTGTAATGTGCTAGAGGTACATGCAAGGAATCCCATAGGCATAGAAGAAGTTGTGTATCCAAGTTGAAAAGAGATAAAACAAGGTACTTGCAACCACAAAAATCAATCAAGTCTCTTTAATGCTACGGTGGTCTCATTCTCCTTCTTCTTCTTTCCTCTACCATCTATTCTTCTCTTCTTATTCAACCATGTTTTTGCAACAAAAATTAATATAACCCAATCTAATAATAATAATTTCCAATATAATTCTAGCACATGGACTTGTGTACTTTTTCTTTGACTTTGCATCCTTCTTTGCTATTTGACATTAAGGTAGTTACATTTTGTACACTTGATTTTTAGCCGCTACCATTGCTCTACCATCTTCTTAAGAACCATCTTTATGCTTGCATTTTTCATCGTGATTGCAACTTGATGTTTAACCTCTTATTATTTTTGTGTGCTTTGTACTACTACTATTGATATACTTAGTGTTGGTCCTCGCTTATGAATATGTATTCTATAATGAGCCCATGGCTTGCCAATAGGTCCTTGGAGTTTGACAAAAGTTAACATATTGACATTCATTAGATACTCTCTTGTTACCATATTGTAATAGGTCAAACAAGCTACATTATTCTTTAACTATATTTATTTTGTTAGCCCCTTTTGCTCTATGTGCTATTGCTTCTCTCCTCTGTGACCAAGTTGCATGACTTTTACTTTGGCCTAGCTTTCCACCCCATGGGTTTTGGATCAACCCCTTGCCCCTACTACTTGTTGCTTCCTCTCCCCTTGGTGCTATTCATGTGGCTCCACTTCCTCCATCATAGTAAATAGACCCACATGCACTATTGTAGACCGAAAATTTTCTTAGAATTAAGGAAGATGCTAGAGTTATCACCTTGTAGCTCATTAAGGGTGAAGTGTAACATAAGCATCCCAAGATTGTCTCATACAAAGAGATATTCTCCTCATATTTCTATAATACAACTTCCTTTTCTAGATCTATTTTTGGTATTAGCGTGTGTGTTTCTTTAATCTAACCAATAGTGATTTTCTCATACAAACAGATATTGTCCTTAAATCTATATAATAGAACTTTATTTTCTAGATCTATTGTTGGTATTACATGTGTGTTCCTTTAGTTCCTAACTAGTAGGGATTACTTAATGCTCACTTGTCATCTCATGTACTGGTGTGCTAGGTGCTCACCAGTTTCTCTTTGATATTTGTCACTACCTTTTACTCTCCACCCAATTGTTGCCTTTGATTTTATGTGATCACACTTTCTTCTCTAGTACTTTCTTCTCCTTAGATAGTTCCACCATGCTTTGGGGGAGAGAGATTCAATAGGACACATTACATGACTTCCAATGAAAGTTTTTAAAAACAATTCTTCATAAATTTTTAAAATATATGTATGAATTGGGGTAATTGTATGATTTTAAAAAGAAGCTACAAATTTTTGAAAATGTAAGGCATATTTTATCAATAAAATATTCATAGGGAAAATTTATAAATAGGCATTGAGCATGCATGATATATGGGGTTTATGCATTATGAAACCCTCAACTTAGATTAGCATACAATAATTAGGGAAACATGAAATTCCATAATTTGTATTGAAATTGAGCAATTATCTTTAGCATGAAAAACTCCCTTTGGTGATTCAAATTATGAAAATCACATGCTTCTTAATGATAATTATGGAGACAAAGATAGCATATCAATGACTATCTTAATAAATAGCCAAGGTACCAAACACTACATAAAAATGCTTAACTATAAGTATAGTATATTAAAGCACTAGCTTAAACCTCTCATTAGAAAGTGCCTCAATAAAAGAAAGAGACATAATATTAGAGAATGCCTTAGAACTCCATATTTGGGAATTTCCCATCAATATGGGAATTCCAAATCAAAATAGATTTCGTGAATTTTGGGAATTTTAGTAATTTGGAACTCAGTGCAACAGAACATAATATTGCTTATGGTTGTTTCCAAGAGATTGAAAAAAACTCAAAAAGGTGGTGTTAATGTTTACCTTGGTTTTAATATCTGTGAAAATCTTCAGTCAATGGATTCTTGTAGACTTTGTTTGGCCTTCAATACAACCTTTGGGGGAATTTTAAAAATTTTGGGAGATTTTGTACCTTTATTCATCCAAGAGAAGACAATGCTATCTATTGTTTCCCATCGTTTTAGGATCTTTTTTGTTGCACATCCAATATTTATCCCAACTAGACATCTGTATATGTAGCATTTTGATGACTACAAATTGGTGCCCAATATTTTATACGTATCGTATTCAAGTTTTCGAAATTTCTATTTGTATCTACCTCACTTTGTGCAACACCAAGCCATATTGGATATACTGGATTTGAAGGTCTAACAAGCACAAAGTCATCTTTCTTAACATCAAGCGTTGGTTCAAATGCATGGTTGGGTCATTTTCTAAGAGGATCACAATAATGATCATTCAACTCTTCCAATCCAATAAAGTCATCTGCATTATCTACATCTATATTGGTAACATCACTTTGTGTTCTTGGCCAAAAATCGATGAAAAATAAATCTTCTTGGATATTTGGAGTTTGAAGAGTGTAGATCATATGTTTCCAATAATCAACCACTGGTGTTATAAACTTTGTGAACTTTTCTTCAAGTCCTTGTACATTTGACCATCTTTCCCAATACTTCAAATAATCTTTAACTACACTTATACTTCTTGATGATCCTTAACGTACTCAAACATGGGCAACAACATTGGAAAACCCTATGGAAGAGTAGGCTTTCCTACAAAGTCTCTCTTCCATATATCAATGCCACCTTCTCTTGGTAACTAGAAGTCTGGGGACTTTGGTTGCATCTTATATTGCATGACAAGTGTATCTCCTTACATATAAAACCAAAATCGAAGAGGTTTTGAGTGACCAACAAGTGTATCTTTGGAATCACACAAGTATCCCTCAATGTATCTCTTAAAGTCAAGCACATGTGTGAAGAAAGGTGTCAGACTTGTCACCTTGCGTGATTGAAAATTTTGCATAAGATGAGGAAAAGTGAAGGTCATGCTTATCCTTAGCTTCTCTGAAATTTATTGAACATTGCATCAATGTCTTCATGTGTATGACCCACCATGAGAAACCCAAGCTAGATCATCTTGAATGTTCATGGTGCAACAAGCAATGATAGATATTCAAAGAGATAGCGATTTTTATTTTCTGATCCATAATTATCAAGTTGAAGTAGTAATTTCTCTGGCAATCATTTGAAATGATGATGGCCATCCTGTGGTGTATTATCTTCCATGCATGATTTATTTTGTGCAACACCTTGATAGTGGTCCAATGCTTTTTTTGAGTTGAGGGCATTTAGTAGCATAGAGGTTGGTATCAGCATTCCATCTACTTGTAGATCACCATTTGCATGCTTGTGTAGTCGCTCCAAGTTCCTAAAGCACAATGACAATAAGGCAATTGTGAAGTTAGGATTGTGAGGCCATAGATCAAGTGAGAAATGTCCATATCTGCCTTCTCCATGTCCATGTGTAATCATGCATGTTAAAGAAATTGGTAGTTGAGTAGAGCTTTCATCTCTTTTGATCAAAGCCTTAACCTAGGGATATTTCTCTTTTGTTCGTCCATTTTATCATGTATGATGCACAAGTTTTTCTTTGGATCTGATGCTAAGGCCAAACGCCAATTGTAGTATATGTTCCAACAACTTTGTTGTTGTAGCATGTGACATTGATGCTTTTTTAGAAGCACATTTCGCTCTTGAAGACACTTTGTTGGTGCAAGTTACTCTTTGATCTCTGAGAAAATACTACATTTGGAGAACTCACTTGTCTTTGCTAAGGTTACATGCTTGAACTCTGTGTTCCAAACACATTTGAAGGTGGACAATGACATTTTCTTACATCCAATACCATTCAATATTGTATTTACTTTTGCCCATAGATCTAGATGCTTGTAAATATCTGGGATGACCAATTTTTCCTCCCTTAATCCATCTTGCATTTTTCTACTCTTGTGAGGCATTTGCTCTACATTCTTCTTGACTAAGTCTTAAGGATGGCTCTTCCCATCTTTGTGTGATCCCAAGCTACTCTTATTACCCCCCATTTTCATGCATTTCCCTCCTCACGCCATGCTCAAATTGTGTTTTGTACCTGTAAAAAGATGTCTTTGGGATTCCATGAATCTCATACCATGCCCTTCCACATACCACTTGTTCATTGAAGATGAAGTTGTACTTCATTGTTCCTAAGTGATCAATCCTGCATGATGATTCAAACTTGTCATAAACATAGTTTGTGCGGTCTTCAAATTGCAATCCCCAAAAGTATTTACATAATTGTTGCATTGCTTCTCTATCAGCAAACTGACAACACTTTTCTTGGCAACAATCAATCATCGAAACCTGTGAAATGGAGTCCATAGAAGTCCTCAAGTTTGCACCTTTAGGAAAAATAATTCGAGACTTTCTATTGACCATACAATATGATCTCTTCTGAAAAAAAATTGATTTTTTTGCAAAAATAAAATTCTCATTGGTATCTTCCATATTTTTGGCACAAGCATTTGTAGAGATAAATTGCATGTATGATTGTTGTTGTAGCAGTGATGTTCCATCATCAAAGGTGACTTGTTTAACAAGCAATCTTTCCAAAGTGACATATTGGAAGTTGTTATCTATATATGCTCTTGTGGTTTGATCAAGGGCTTTATCTATCACCACACCAACATTCTCTTCTCTTAGCAATTCAAAGTTTTATCATATCATATGAAAAAACCAATAATATGACTCCTGTCCCAACACACATTGTGTTGCCTTCTCTCCATAACATCACTCTATGTTCTCTCCAACTTTCACAAATGCTAAGCACATCAATATCCTCGAAAGGTAGGACATTGTTTGATTTGTAATCATCTCCTTCATCATGAATTTTTATTGAGTTTGAAACAACCACCACATCTTTCTTTCCCCATTTTGCAAAACCATCTACAGCTTCATGAACCTTCATTGCGTCAATTATTGGAAATGACAAATATGCTGCTACATTTGGACACTTATCAATAGCCACTGAAATATATCCATATTCAAGTGTTTCTCTAAGCCATGTCTCATTTGGATGTATTGCATACACTCTCATAAGTGCAACAATCTCATGATCAACTAGCAAATTCACAGTTTCTCCAAAATAAAATTTGTTGTTCATGATACCTATACAAGTGACAAAATGGAGATTTTATAATTTGTATGTTGTCACCTCTATTAAAGAAGATCAAAATATTAATGAAATTGCTAAATACAATGAAGTATCAAATTTCATTGAAAAGAAAAAAGCACTAAAACATTAGATAGAATGAGTCCAACATCCATAATAGAAAGTGTTAATGGAAACATCTTACAGAAAGGGGATAGATTTGACCATATGGCCAAAAACAAACTTTCTTATGAACTATACCCTAAACTAAAGAAGAAAATTTTTATTCTATTATTTTTAGTTGCCCTTGATTTTACTTTATTTTATTAGCTACTCTTTGAGTAAGCAAAAACTTCCTTGTGTGTTCTCATTGGGAAAAGATATAACAGATGTTGAAAACTTGCACTATATCTATTCAACACGAGAACAAAGATTAAAATTATTTATAATATATATAGAAAAATATTTAGCTACCTACTCAAAAATCTATTTTATGTATTCCATACCATAGCAAATATAATAATTCTTTGTGATCCCCAGAGGAAAAAACACAGTTAAATGATTGAAACCTTTGTCGTATGTATTTCACATGACAAAAAGGATAAAATTTCATTGTGATGTCCATAGAAAAATATTTAGCCAGATGGTCAAAACCTCAAACAAAATACATACAACAAGGATAAAAGTTCATTGTGATCTTTATGGAAAAAGACTTAGCCAAATGGTCAAAACCTCTATTGCAAGTATTTTACACAAGACTTAGGATTAAAAATGTTTGTGATGTCCACAAGAAAAGATTTAGTCATATGGTCAAAACATGTATTGTATGTAACCTAGATGATAGCAAGGATAATAATTGTTTGTGATGTCCATAGAATAAGATTTAGCCAAATGGTCGAAGCCTTTATTGTATGTCAACAAGGATAAATAATCTTTGTGATCTCCATTAGAAAATATTTGATCAAATGATCAAAACCTTTATTTCATGTATTCCACATGACAACAAGGATAAATATATTTTATGAGAAACATAGAACTCTAAAGAATAGGAGATTTCATTCCCTATGACATGAAGCTATAAAGATTGAGGAAATTTCAACATCAATTAGAAGCTATTTGAGAAGAAAATATAATTTTTATCACGATTAAATATTTATAATATACTACCTAGTTCATAATAGTAAAATATATTAGGAGATCGGTCTTTACAACTAATCATGATGTTTTTCAAAATGAGTTTCTCTTTCCCTCCCTCTCTCTTCCATGCAACTCTCTGACCTGAGTATTTTCTCTGTTACATTTTTACAGTTGTAGGTTTTGCATTCCTAATCCTCTACAATTTTATCTTTGCTCATGTCGCCCCCTCTTACTGCAAGTTTTGCGGCCCTAATCTTTGGCGGTTCTATCCCCTTGCTCTTCTCTAACGGCTCTCCACTGTTTCATTTTCTCAACTGAAACAGATTGTGCAGTGCAAATTTTGGTTCGAATCAGGGTATTGTGACCAAAACTACTTGCGTCTTCAAATCAAGGCAGTGAATGATCACTACTCCACAATGTGTTTTCTCTACTTCACAAGTGATTTTTGTTATGTTGGCATAGATTGCTTACTTCTACTAACTACAACAAGTTTTCAACTCTTTCCTACTTTTTTCTGATTTTGAGTTAAATTACATTGAATTTGATCATCTCAATCCATACAATTACTACAAATCACACTACTACTCTTTCATATGATTAGTATAGAATAATATTAAGATCAAACACCACAAGCATTATCTAAATAAAAATCATGTATGAAAATTAAATGTAATTTTTTTTTTCTGTAGCAATGAGATTAGACACTCACTCTTGAAAATTCAATGTCTTCTCACTACAAGGGAATGGGGCAATAGCGACGCCGATTAGCGACGGCGGATATCGGCGTCGCTATAGGCGTCGCTATATGCGTCGCAATTAGCGTCACTATATAGCGACGCCGCAGGGAAAAAAAGCGCGGCCGAAACCAGAGCGCCGTTTTCATTTTGTTTTCTTCGCCTTTTGAGAGCGAGAGCGAGGGAGAGCATGCAAATAGCGACGCCGCAGGGAAAAAAAGCGCGGCCGAAACCAGAGCGCCGTTTTTATTTTGTTTTCTTCGCCTTTTGAGAGCGAGAGCGAGGGAGAGAGCGAGGGAGAGAGCCAAGGCTTTGTGGGAGAAGAGGAGGAAGAGACTTACCGCCGCCGCCGCCGCCACCGTCGTTGTTCGTGAAGGAGAGGAGGAGCCCTCGTTGCAAAGAGAAGCCGCCCACGCTCGCCATATCTCATTGGTGAGTCTCCCTCTCTCTTTCTTTTACTTGTTGAAGGTTTAAATCGTTCTCTTTTGTTTGTTTAGGAGAGGAAATGAAAGAGAAGGACAGGGAGAGGGAGAGAGAGTGAGAGAAAGAGAGGGAGAGGGAGAGAAAGAGAGGGAGAGTGCATTCTCTCTCTCTCCCTTTTGCTTGTTTAATGTTTAAATTACTTTCTTCTTTGCTTGTTTAGGAGAGGAAATGAGAGAGTAAGAGAGAGGGAGAGGGAGAGGGAAAGAAAGAGAAAGAGAAATAGAGGGAGAGGGAGAGGGAGGGGGAGGAAATAGGAGAGGGAGAGAAAGAGAAAGAGAGGGAGAAGGAGGGAGAATGCATTCTCTCTCTCCCTCCCTCTCCCTTTTGCTTGTTTAATGTTTGAATCACCTTATTTTTTACTTGTTTAGGAGAGGAAGTGAGAGAGAAAGAGAGTGAGAGGGAGAGGAAGGGAAAGGAAATGAGAGAGGGATAGAAAGAGAAAGAGAGGGAGAGTGCATTGTATCTCTCCCTCTCCCTTTTGCTTGGAGGATGTTTAAATCACTTTATTTTTTGCTTGTTTAGGAAATGAGAGAGAAAGAGAGATAGAGAGGGAGAGGGAAAAAAAGAGAAAGAGAGGGAGAGGGAGAGGAAGAGGGAGAGGGAGGGGGAGGGGAAGGAAATGAGGGAGAGAGAGGGAGAGGGAGAGGGAGAGGGAGAGGGAGAAAGAGGGAGGGAGAGGGAGAGAGAGGGGGAGGGAGGAAATGAGAGAGGGAGAGAAAGAGAACGAGAGGGAGAGGGTGAGGGTGAGGGTGAGAGAAAGAGAGGAAGAGAGGGAGAGGGAGAGAAAGAGAATATTTTTTGCTTGTTTAGGAAATGAGAGAGAAAGAGAGATAGAGAGGGAGAGGGAAAAAAAGAGAAAGAGAGGGAGAGGGAGAGGGAGAGGAAGAGGGAGAGGGAGGGGGAGGGGAAGGAAATGAGGGAGAGAGAGGGAGAGGGAGAAAGAGGGAGGGAGAGGGAGAGGGAGGGGGAGGGAGGAAATGAGAGAGGGAGAGAAAGAGAACAAGAGGGAGAGGGAGAGGGTGAGGGTGAGAGAAAGAGAGGAAGAGAGAAAGAGAGGGAGAGGGAAATGAGAGAGGGAGAGGGAGAGGGAGAGGAAGAGCGGGTGAGAGAAAGAGAGGGAGAGGGAAATGAGAGAGAGAGAGGGAGAGGGAGAGAAAGAGAGGGAGAGGGAAGGGAAGAAAATTTAAGATAATATACGTATTGATAATGGTATGCAATGTGCTTTGCATACGGCCACGTACTTCATCAAAATGAACCCAAAATTATTGTTATAGAAAAAGAAACCCTTAAATTGAGTATAGGATAATTTCTCTCAGGTCTTATGACTATGAGTAGAATTGATTGAAATAAATTTTATTACTATAGTTATAAAATTTCATAGATGGCGTGCATTAATTTTAAAATGGATTACTTATACTCAAAGCCGAGATATAACAAAAAATTATCTACCGGGACAAACAAATCGTTGAGCATGATACAAGGCCGAGATATAACATCGGATAATCTCTCGACTACTATATACAATGCAAGGTTTATGGTTAACTTGCAACTTGACGTACATCTCCATAAAGCTATCCATTTAAGCCTTGTTTGCTGTAATGTAGATAAGATGGCAAACGAAGAAGGTCCTATTGTTCAAGACCGCGAGTCATATCTTAATCAGCGTGTCCCATGTCCTTGCTCTCAATCCAAGTTGGCAATTAGACGAAAACGCCGATTGTCTATAGAACACGTACGACGATTTGGTGAGTTTCAATCTGAGATCATTGATCAGGCGATTGCAGACTTTCAGCAAACGGTACGGTAATTTGAAGTTAGCATTTTTCATGCATTGTACTCTCAAGCTAATTGAAAACCATACACAATAAGATTGGGTCTTGTTGGTAAATTTTGTATCCAGGGGGGTGATGTCTCGACCCAAGGGGGAGTGCACCCTTTGCGGCCAATTAGAAGAGTTCGTGGACGTGCGATGGATGGATTGCAGGAGCCAATCGACCACTCACAAGGCCCATCTATACCGTCAATGCCAGAGGAGACAGACAACCTTCCCGACTTGCCTACAATCTTGGAGCCTGAGATGGAGGCAATGATCGATGCATTGATTCCCATGGATGTTGAGACATCTGACCCGCTCAGAGAGGAAGCATCCATACCATTATATGATGGGTGCCGAGTATCTCGGTTGAAGACATTGCTTGCACTCTTAAGTGTGCAAGCAAAATACGGTTGGAGCGATACGAGTGTGACTGAGTTATTCAGGTACCTTGCACACAAACTTCATTGTTTTTTTTTAAAAACAGTATTATTGCAAACATGGATAGATTTTTCAAGGTGTTTTATGATTTTTTCAGGTTATTGAAATATCATATATTGCCACCTGCAAACACCATGCCTGAGTCTCGTGATGATGCGCGACATGTTTTACGGAAGCTTGGCATGGACTACAATAACATCCATGCATGTATCAACGACTGCATATTGTTTCGAGATGAATACGAGAGTATGGAGACATGCCCAAAGTGTGGTGCTCACAGGTATCAACAGGACTTGCAAGGGCAAACCATCCCTCAAAAAGTCCTCAGACACTTTCCGCTCATCCCCCGCATAAACCACATGTTTCGCACATCTGCCATGGCAAGCTTGACAACGTGGCATGTGCAGAATAGGTCCACGGATGGAGTTCAACGAATATCAGCAGATTCGCGCGCATGGAGCCACATTGACTCTACCTTCCCAGGCTTTACGCGAGAGCCAAGGAATCTTCGGCTCGGTCTCGCCATGGATGGTGTGAACCCATTCGGTCTGCGCTCGACTTCTTACAGTGTGTGGCCTATAGTGCTTGTCAACTACAACATTCCTCCATGGCTTTCTACGAAGAAAGGACATCTCATCCTTAGCTTGCTCGTCCTGGGCCGCTACAAAGTAAAAAATATGGGCGTGTATCTTCGTCCATTAGTCGATGAGCTTAAGATTTTGTGGGAGGAGGGGGTCACGGTGCAAGATATGAGCAGGCGCGATGGTCGGCGGTCAGCCAACATTCGAGCCATTCTCATGTGGACGATGCATGACTTTCCGGGATTGGGAGAGTGCTCAGGTGAGCAGACCTTTGTTCTCGCCGGTAATATCTATATTTTATTTCATTCAATCAAGTATTCACTAGGTCGTGGATCGCCTTGCAGGTCTCGTTACCTCAAGTTATCATGCATGTCCATTGTGTGGATCACTGTTAGACTCCCGAAGGTCACGAACCATGAAGAAGATGGTATACCAAGGACACGCCGCTTTCTTGCCGGAGGATCATGAACTCAGGGAAGGTTTTCTTAGACGACCTCCAGCACGTATGAACGCTGCAAGCTGGTACGAGCTGAAAATGGTAAACCCGAATTCACATCCAAATGGAATGCGGCGGTTCTCAGTTTTCTACGAGTTGCCATATTGGACCCACTTACAGGTCAACCACTTGTTGGATCCCATGCATATTTTCAAAAATGTGGGCAGCTTGCTATGGGACCACATCACAGGAAAGAGAGACACTATAGGGGCACGAATGGATTTAAAGGAGGTAGGTAAGATGGAGGCGCTTTGGCCGCAGTCGAGTGCTGAAGGGGGAGTGCAGCTTCCTCGCGCTCCCTGGGTTTTGTCTACCAAAGAAGAGCGCATTGTGAAGCAAGTAATCAAGTCTATCCGCACTCCGACGGGTATGATGCGTTCTCTCAGGTCCGCATTTTCTAAAGATGACCAGATTTCTGGGCTAAAATCCCATGATTGGCATAAGATATGTCAGGTTTGTGAACAGAATGGATTTTAATTAGCGTGGACATTTTGAAATTTGAAAAGTGACCATTATTCTTAATGCTTTCTCATTTTTGGCAGTTTGTCCTACCGATCGCGATCGCGGGATACCTAACTCCAGAAATTCGCGGGGCCATTTACAAGCTGTCGACTTTGGTGCAATGGATCTCACAGAAAGAGATTAAGACGTCCTCTATTGAATCCGCAAGGCGGGGAGCAGTTGAGACGGTCTGTCTCTTTGAGAAATACCTGTCCACTAGCATGCTCACGATACAAGTTCACCTTCTTGTGCATCTTGTGGATGAAGTGGAGATTGCTGGACCTGTCCATACGCGATGGATGTTCTTCCTGGAGCGCTTCATGAAAACCCTGAAAGGCCTTGTGCGACAACGAGCTCGTCCGGAAGGTAGCATGGCGGAAGGTTGGTTGGTGTCAGAGGCGTTAGTGCATATCTCACAATGGCTACCAACGGTGGAACCAAACAATGAAATGCTATGGACGCTGAAGGACGATGACAGGCTGACTGGAGATGTGGTGGTTGGAAATGGGGTAGAAAAAAGAATGGATGCCTCAATGGAAGAGAAGGTGAATCGCTTTTGTATGTTGCACCATGCCTCCATGGAGATATTTGAATGCATTATTGTATGGTGGATTGATATGTTGTTTCTTTTTCTGCAGAATCCGTTTGATGCTCCTTTGCGGCGGGACGAGCTTTCGGGGGACGAGGATTTGTAGCTCGCCCTTGGATCCTTAGAGCTCACATACCTTTAGTTTTTAGTCGCCCGATCTATGTAGACATTTTCTATGTATTAGTGATATTGTTTTATGATTGTATCAATCGCATTTTATGCGATATCATGTATTTATTTCATCCATCAGTTTTATGATTTCAGTATACATTCTTTTTGTTTGCAAACGCTTTGTATGAAGCAGTGCAGAAACTATTTTGTATGGCTCTCATACAGCACACAGTGCTATATGTGGCAGGGCAGCTTGCTGCCCTGCCACAAAATTTTTTTTTTCTCTGTTACCGTCGCAAAATCACTGCACACGTCGCTATTGCCGTCGCTATCAACGTCGCAAATTCTCTGTAACCGTCGCTATATGCGACGCATATAGCGACGGTTCTATGGCGTCGTCAATAACGACGCTTTTTGCGACGACGGGGGCAAATTTTGTTGTTTGTATTTTCGTCGCTTTAAACGTCGCTATAAGGTCTATATCTTGTAGTGTCTTATTCTTCTTGATTGCTTGATTGATCTGTTGGAGTGCTTGTCTTTTTTGCTGCCTACTACCGTGCAAATGATAGCTTCTTTGCTGTGAATATGAAAAACATGATTTCTTGCACTATTGAAAATACTCTCTTCACTGTGAATATAAAATATATTATTTGTATAATGTTAAAAAAACTCTCTTGGATGTGAATATGGAATAAATGGTTTGTGCAATGCTTTTATCAATGAGTGCTTTCAAAATACTAACCTTTCTTTCTATTGTGTAATGCTATATACTTTAAGGTTTCGCCTCAAGGCTAAATCTAGCCTTATATTTATTGTATCCTTTAGTAATATTAGAGCATTTTATCAAATTCTTATACATTGTATTATACTTTACTATATAGAACTTTCTATTATACTGTATTTTCATAGTAAAAGAATTTTTGTAAGGTTTTATGGTTACATTCTTTATGATTTTGCAATAAGAATATAGCAATACAATACTTATGAGTACTCAATATGATTTTGCCATAGGATGTAATTTGATCTTCTAACAACACATATCATGATATTTCATCAATCTATAGATTAGACCATATGGTCAAAAATTTTCTTACAATATAAGAAGTACTTTTTGTTATTTTATTCAATACAATCTAAGATTTGGCCATGAGATCAAATCTTTTCTTATAATATAAGATGTAATTTATGTTATTTTTTCCAATATACTATGAGATTTGGCCATGCGACCAAATCTTCTCCTTAACCTATCTCTTGGCCAAAATAAGGACTCTTGTAGTATCCCAATATCTTGCAACAAATCAACCACTTTGTTTATTTTACTACAAGAATGACATTTTTCCATTTGGTCAAGTGATTTCTTATATTATCAACCCTTACTTACTTCCAAAAGGAAAGACTAGTTTCTACTTAGAATTCCTTACTTTCTATAATTTGGCCATGTGGTCAAATCTTGCCTTACAAAAAACAAACCACTTTTTTAGGAATTAATCCTGAAAAATTAAAACTAAATCTATGGTGGGTTCGATCACACAAATTTTGGGTATGCTAGATTTGGTTGTATGGCAACATCTTCTAAGACAAACATCTTCTATATTATCTCCAAAAAGGAAAACCGTGTTCTACTTGAAACTCCTTAATTACCTACTATATTTATAGGAAGTTTTTCCATGTGGTCAAAACTTGTCATGCAACAAACGAATCACTTTGTTTCCATTAACCATTTCTTTCATTTCAATTTTTCATAACTTCATATCTATATGTTCATATATAAATATCATATCATTTTACCAAAAATTAGCCACTTTGTCCATTTCACTACAAAATAAAAAATTGGCCATATGGTCAAATATTTCATTTTATTATCAATGCTAGTATCCAAGAATCCCCCATTCTTGTTTCATTTGGCCATATGATTAAATCTTATCTCATACATCTTACGAACCATGAGACCATTTTTTTCATTTCACTATAAAACAATATTTGGCTATATGGTCAAATCCGATTTCACAACATGTTGTAACAAATGAACCACTTTCTTCATATGATTATGAAACTAGATTTAGTGATATGGTTAAAACTAGTTTATAAAAATATAGATATCTTGTAGGCTTCACCATGAGGTCAAATCTCCACCTTTCAAGTGTTTTTCACATTACCTTATATCGATATCTTTGGGATTTGCTACATATCCATAATTGTTTATATGTGAATCTCACATAATAATAAACCGCATTCTCTGTTTAACTAGCCTTTAAAAACCATATGATAAAAAACCATGGAAAAGTTTCTAATATTATAGATAAGTCTTATGACTAAATAGGATTTGACCACATGGCCAAAATCAATGACAATGTTTCTACAATATGACTCCTTTGAAGGGAAACTTACGTGTGCACTAATTAAAATGTTAACTTTGGGCCAAATGCAGTCGTGAGATTGCTACATAACCAAAATGATATATGGGTGGATCTCATATTGGACTAAATCTCATTCTTTGATTAAATAGGATTTGACCACATAGCCAAAAATCCTAGCAAAGTTTCTAGAGTATGGCTCTTGCATAGGAAACTTACATGGAGAAGAAATCCAATGTTAACTTAGGGAGAAAATCATCCATGACATTTTCTACATAACCACAATGATTTTTCACTATATCTCATACCACACTAATAGTTAACATTTCATTATTGCTTGACCATTTAGTTAAGCCCATGGCTAAGTCTCACTATTAATAGAATTTGATCTTCTCACCAAAGTCCATGGCAAAGTTTTTATTATATGATTCTTGCAAGAGAAACATAATTAATGCTAACTTGGGCCCAAAATAATCCATGATATTTGATACATAAGCACATCTATTTATGGTTAGATCTCATACCACACTTAATCTAAAATTTCAATATTTCATTTTATGGAAAAGTCCATTTGGAGTACATTTGTCTTGTATTTTGTAAAATATTGTGGTGTTGTATTTTCAATTTTCAACCTTGAAATCTTATACATTTATTTGGATTTTGTGAATTTTGAATATTTGTAAATTCACTTTTTTTTAAAAACTCTTTCTCTTTGTAGAACTATTCAATGGCAAAGAAAGATAGCATATCCAAAAAGGAGACCCAAACCATTGACGGAGTTAGTGGTGATTGTGTATCCATGGTATGTGGATGTTTATGATAGTTAAGGAAAAAGGGCTGACATTGTTCTCTTATTTACTTTAAAGAGTGATATTGCATGTTTTCAACAAGCTTGTGTCATAGAGAAGATAACAGATGGATGTGCTGGGAAAGAGGGAAATACCATGTAATCTTGTTAAGATCAAGGGGAAAAATGTAGTATACGAACTTAAACCTTTGTCATTTCACTTTACACATATTAAAGAGGACGAAGAATACTCTTTGAAAACTATGGGATGGACCTTATTTGAGGAGGTAAAGGGCATAGAAAACATTATATCAACATTCCAAGCTGTCCAAAATAGTGAGCTACTTTCCTTATCAAGAAAAGGTGATCGCCGCAACAAAAGAATGAAGCTCCAAGATAAACAAATAGACTTGAGATCTTCACCTACTCCTCAAGAAGAAAATAATTCACTGAATCTCGGAAGATCAAAGTCAAAATCACCTCAACAAAGTTCCTTGTCACAAGCTCTTGTTGCTAGTATGGCTACTAACACTACTAAGAATAATGCCACTTTACCTTCCATGCTAGAAGTTACACCTACAAAGCCAATAATTTCCCTTGAGATCAAGGGAGTAGAAAGAACATTCGATTTTCCTAAGATAGTTAAGAAGAAGGGAAAGAAGGAAGAATCAAGATTTCACATGTTTGAAAAATTATTTGCATTCAGTCCAACAACACAATTTCCTATTCTCATTGATAGATACTATGAGGCACCTCCTTTGTATGCTTATAGGAGACTATGTTGGGATTATGTAGAGAAGCTAACCACGTATTTCATAAAGAATCCTATGAATCTAGCAATAGCAGCATATCTTATGCCTTTTGTACAACACAACAATAAGAAGAGATCCATGTATCGTGATGAGGTGGATGCTAATAAGTCGAACACTTATAGTTATTGGATTATATTAGGGTTTCACTCAATTCATGAAGCAAATATATATATTTAGAGTGATAGTACACATTGTCTAGCAACCAAGCATTTATACACCACGAGAAATGCTAGAATATTAGTTGATTATCGTGCAGAAATGTGCATTGAGCTTTCACAAATGACAAATATGAAATCACATAATGTTATGAAGAATGCCCCTTATGTTGAGCAGCTTCAACAATTAAGAGATAAGTGGGGCTAGCATTTGGTTCTCTACCAAAACCCCGACAAGGGCTTTCTAAGACAAGCTCTCAAAGAGTAGCATGGTAGGTAATCACATATAAGCTTACCTTCTCTTTTTGTGAAGATTAGTGTGATGCTCTTTCTTTTGTTCTATGTCCACTATTTTGATCTTTTTTTTTTGCAGAGATTTGTGGCATACATTGGAGAAAATTGTGCATCTAGAGATTTCCAGATGATTGTTAGCTCCCAATAAATATTTGAAAGTTGGATCAAAATCATGAAGAGATACTCTAGAGGTGAGCTTATATTCCAGGAGGAGAGTTCGAGAAAGAAGGGAAGGCAACCTTATCCTACTACATTTGATTGCCTTATGGGTCTAAAGGATAGAGACATCCTTACACTACAAGACGAGATCAGTGAAGGTCATATCCTTTTATTGTTGACCTCCTACCTATGGATAGAACCTTTGCTTCTGGATCTATAGATTCTTTTGTGGTTTTGACATTAGTGACCATGGAGAAAAGCTTCATCAATTTTGAGCAATATATAAACAATGTCAACAAGCCTTCCATTTTGGACTTTGAAGGCTTGGACAAGGAGTGCAATGATGAAGATCTTGAAAAAGACCAAAGGATTGCAAAGGCCATTTTGAGAAAGAAAATGAAAGTTATGGGAACTATAATCAAAGCATTCAATGATGCTCATGAGGTTGTATTTGATGTGTATGCAAGTGGACTTGCATCTAAGGTGGCATTGGTAAATCACATGAAGACTATTCTAGTGGTTTGCAACACTCAAGAGCAAAGAGAGGTTGAAGCACAATTCTGGAGGGTCCATGATAGTACCAAACAAAATTCAAACTCCCAAGAGGTTCCTCCTACTAAAGCTCAAGTTCTTGAAGTACCACCCAAGGGCATAGAAGAATCAAGCCAAGATATAGCAACTCTAATTATGAAAAAGAAATTAAAGGCTACTTCAGGTGTTTAAACTCTGTTCCTTCTCCTTTCATCAAGGAAGACACATTGATGTAATTTTGATTTTTTTCTTGAGAAGTTACTTCCATTAGCATTTGCGCTATTTTCTTTCTTTGGTGATATTACTTAAAGAAACAATGTCTTTAGTTTTTTAATTTTTGACAAAAGATACCAAGCATGTTTGGTTTAAAAAATCTATTTAAGTAAATCTTTTACTAAAACAGTATTAAAGAGCTCATTAAAATTTATCATCCTTTGTAAAGATAACTATTTAAAGGAGATATTGTACTCTAATGTGTAAGAATACTTGTCATAATGAAAAGTTTGAGCTAGCTATGCAAAATTTACTTAAGTATATTTTAAATCTTATTTCAATTAAACTCTTATATGTGTTGTGTAATGATCTTGTCGTGTTAGTTTTGGTTAGATTTGTCCACATGGTTAAATCTCTTATCTCGTATAACCTTTTTTGCTACATCACTAGTGTATGCCTATGCATTTACCTTAGGATAAGAGAGTCAACAATATATTGCACACCCCAAAAAAGATTCATTGCACCTCCCAAAGGAGTTTTGCCTAAGTAGCAAATATTGCAACAAAGATTTCACCTCCAATGTATATTTTGGAATGTGTATATGGAATATTAAGGTAAAATCCTTGTTACAATTCATAAGTTTAAATATCTATGGGATATAACTAGTTCAATAATAGAATGGTTAGTTCTTAAGAAATTATGAAAACTTATCCAAATAGAGTATAACTTATCTCGATTAAATCGTTATGTGTCACTTATATATGATAAGTTTTGGTCACATGGTCAAAAGTATCATGTTTAAATTTTCTTTTGATAATTAGGACTAATAAGCACCTTCTTTATACATGCCATTTTGAATGCCTTTTTAGAAACTATGTTTAATATCATAATGATAATATAATTTTTATAACTAATTACAAGAATCTATTGTTGGTATCCCAAGTATACTTATAATTAGCATAAAAAGTAGGTAAGAAAAAATGACTTTATTAGAATAGATTTTACCTCAAAGAAATCATCATAAACATTTTTTTCACCTCATGATATTACTCTTGGTTAGATTTTTCCACATGATCACATGTCTCTTTTCTTAAGACATCATTTATTAAGTAGTACCTATGCATGTATTTGTCAATGTGAAGTTAAATTGCTTTAGTGTTCTATGCCAGTTTATAGCTCAAACATTAAGTAGAATGATGAGAAAGTAAATGAATCTAATGTGCTTCTTTTTCTTCTTCGTAACTTCAACTAAGACGTCTATGGTTGGATATCTAACAAATTCAATAATAGTATAGCACGATGATGTGATTGATGTGTCCTTGATAAGAAAACAATTATGTGTAATACTTGATCTCAATGGTCTTCTTTTACAAGGGTTTTATGCTAAGTCTAAAAAGTTTTAAAGCTTTCAAATGGGAAAGCAATGGCTTGTTCTTCGACTAGGATGTATAGAGTTTCTTGAAGCCTTATTTGTAAGATTCCAAGTTGGAGTTTGGTCAACAGCTTTACATAAGAATGTCATGGCAGTTATTAAGTACTTGGAGATCCATGCAAAAAGGAAGTATCATTTCTTCATGATTTGGGGCCAAGAACAATGCCATAGACATTGACAACTCAAAATCATATATAGGCCAGATAAGATGGGAGTAGAAGCAATGTTCAAGCCTCTAAAGTATGTCTGGGATCAATATGGAGATGTTTGTCAGCATACCAAGACTATTCTCATAGATGACAGTCCTTACAAAGGATGTCCAAAATCCTGTTGAGAATTACATTTATCCAAAAACATTTGATATTGATCGTGGAGACTCTATCTTGATCAAAGAACTTCTACCATACTTGACTCGCTTAAGCAAATACCATGATGCATGTGAAGTCATCAAGTTTGATTGATATGGATAGGAGCCATTTCAATATGGACATGAATTGTATGCACGATTCAAGGTTGTCATTGATGAGTGGACTAGAGAAGATAATGATGGTATTTCATCTTCATCATCAGCACCGCACAAGACCATGATTGATAAAGATAGTATATATGTTCAATCTTCAATTACTTCTTGCTTCAAGAGACCATCTATCATACAAACATCCTCAACAAATACCTCACTTCACCCGTCTCTTACATTAAACAACTTACAATTATCCATGTTGAAGTAAACTCCTTTAGTCTTTACTTTGAAAGATATGAAAGCAATACAACTTGCTCATGAATTAGGACATCACAAACATTTCATAAATGGTAGTGTAGCTAAACGTTTTATACAAAATCTACAAAAGTTGTATTTTTCCAATATACATGATGTAACAAGACATTGACTCTATATGGACTAATTTCGACTTTCATAATAAATATATCTCTTACATTAAGGGCTTTTGCATGGCTATGAAATATATGCTTGTTAGAAATTTAAAGTGTTTTATGTAGTTACCTTGGTGTTTCTAACACCACCAATATCAATGAGAGAATCTACTTAAAGTTATTTATTCTTTCAATAGCATTAGTTAATTGTGTTGAAATTTCTTATAAAGTGATTTAAGTCCTATTTTGTATTTTATGACCGTCTATTATACAAACATCCTCAACACATGCCTCACATCATCAATCTCTTACATTAAACAACTCACAATTATCCAAGTTGAAGCAGACTCCTTTAGTCTCTACTTTGAAAGATATGGAAGCAATGCAACTTGCTCATGAGTTAGGATATCACAAACATTTCATAAATGGTAGTGTAGCAAAATGTTTTATACAAAATCTACAAAAGTTATAATTTTTCAATATACATGATGCAACAAGGCAGTGACTCTATGTGGACTAATTTTGACTTTCATAATAAATATATCCCTTATATTAAGGGCTTTTGCATGGCTATGAAATATATGCTTGTTAGAAATTTAAAGTGTTTTATGTAGTTACCTTGGTGTTTTTAAATACCACCAATATCAATGAGAAAATCTACTTAATGTGTTTTATTCTTTCAATAACATTAGTTAATTGTGTTGAATTTTCTTATAAAGTGGTTTAAATCCAATTTTGTACTTTATGTCTTAGCTAACAAATAAGTCTTGATGAATAATAAAATTTATGTATATTTCTTTGGAAACACAAACCATTGGTCAAAGGTTAAATCTTTAGTCTTAGAAAAATCATAAACTTCTAGCTTGGTATATAAATCTTCATTTTATGATATGAAAGTTCATTTAGCTAGTTAAAGTGTTAAGCTAGTTGATTATCTTGTCTATATATTATCAAGATAGATAGAACTTTTGAACAAAAGACATTTATATATCATGCATATACATTAAAAAAATGAAAATGGGTTGTGTCTATTGGTTTACACAAAAAAAAAAACAATCACATCATAGTTATTAAGCTACACCTAGTTAGTGGTGACTCTTTTAAGGTCCTAGTTCATGAAACTTATATATGTCACTTTAAATGATTCTATATATAAAAGAAAAACTCATATTATAATATCTTCAAATCCATAACATTATAAAATTTGGCCATGATAACATATCTTCATATAATGTTTAAGGCTCTTGTATTCTAAATTCTCTCTGCACTCCTTCAAACCTTTGTATTCTTACATTAAACTTGGAAATTTCCTAGGTATATCCTAGCTAAGCCTCCTTGATGTTTCCACCACCATACAACATCACATTTTGTTAGTATGCTAGAAAAGACAGAGGTGAAATCTAAATCTCCTAATAGCCACATAGCTTACACTTCATCACTTAAGCTCTCAAGATGTGTGATCTCATATTTGTAACATATGAAGTGCCCTTTAAAGACAAACATAAACATAGTGTTCTCTTTCATTCACAAAAGTAAGACATTCATTGAAAGTGGGACTTGAAAATTTCCCAAAATCTCTAATATGGTGTTTTAGAACAAAAAATCATTGCGGGGATCTATAAGTAGAATTTCAATAGAAGAGTTTTTTAAAAACAATAAAGCCCTTACAATTAAAATGCTATGCAAAAGTGGTATTTTGAGGCTATTGGAAAGAATGTCACAGGGAAAATAGAAGCCAAAACATAAGAAATTTCTTCAAAACAAAAATGGATCCTAATATGAGGATTCATTTATAACATATTTCTAAAAAATTCATTTGATTGTCACACACATGTGGATCTTAATATAATTATTTTTTGGAATATTTGGAGAAAGTTCATTTGGTTTCATGGCCCTTTGGATCTTAACCTGATCATGTTCAAAAAGTACTAAATGATCAAACTCGTGCAAATTATATGCATCTTGAACTTGCTTTTTTTAGAAGCATTAGAAAATCACAAGGTATCATAATAATCTAGTGTGGATTCAATACTTGCTTATTAAAGCATACTTAAGGACATGTTTGAATGGTTTTCAAAGCTCTCCTTTCAAATATATGATGTCTGAATTATAAGATTGAACACCATGTCCTCAATTGTGACATAATAATATTACAATGGCTAAAGCCTTCAATTAAAATGCCATGTGTAGTTGTAACATACACTAAGTAGAAGTCTCCAAGCATATTACAATGATTTTGGAGCCATATTTGATAATGGGAGCATTATTACTTTATAAAAACACTCATGCCACCATAATTTTTAAAATATAGCATCATGGTCCAAATTCATAGAATTATGAGCTTGTGTACAATACTTAAGCATGTTAAGTCACTTCATAGGTATAGGATTTTGTGACTTTCGCTCCTCCTTCTAGCAAAACAATGAAACCTAACGGCACTCTTAGATTGATTTGATCTTTGTGGTAGCCTCTTTTGCATCTGCTTTGATGGCCTTAATGTAGGGGCAAATAATGAACTCATCTTGTTGGCTTGAGAAAATTGAATGAAGATATCTATGATTAGCAACTAAGAGTTAGGAATAGCTTTAAAAAATTGGCATATGGAAACTCCATAAAAGCCATTAAACTTTATGCATATACAACACAAGGGAAAATGAGCTAATATATCAATGCTTTGATTCCAAATACTTATAAAAACCAATTTAGTCTAATACAAAATGACACATTCTTTCCAAATTCTTTGTTGATATTTAAACTAAACCCCATAGTAGGCCAACTTCTAATGGTGTAACTATGTGTCCTAATATACATTGTTAGAGGTTTAATGAATGACGTGTACGAGAATACATACTTGTTCCCTCTTTATTGGGTATTAGCATTGCAAAGTATTTATAGTTGTGGTAACTATGATTTACTAATTTAGCAAAATGAGATATGAAAGAGTTTACTACTAAGGGCCATGCATGATAAGAGAATTATCTAAACAACACCAAAGTCATGAGTCTATCTTTAAGTCTAGACTCTCGTCTTAATACTAGAAAACATCTCAATTGATTATTATATTGCAAGTTGGTTTAGAAATCCTCTTACTTTGTGGTTTGATAAATTCACAATCCAAATGCAAGTAAGAGCCCCAAAGGCTTAGGTAATGTAAAAGCTCGCAGCATGCCTAACACATGCAAGTCAAACGGGGAGCATCCTCAAACATAAATAATAATCTCCCATACGTACTATCAATCAGGTCTCAAATGGACACCTACATTTCATTAATAAATATTTGGAGACTTGAATGAGAATACCCTCAATTATCTTAGTGATGTTTGTGTATTTGTGACTTGATTTTTTCAACTCACATAGTGATGTGGTGGGTGCTACAACTTGTGGTTGATTAAGGTTGGTTACACACCAAATGAGGAAGCCCAACCTTGCCCAAAGTGTGGGCATGTTATTTTTAAAACTGGGCATAAAGTCCTTAAATATCAAAAGGACACATTTTGTAAAAATGTAAAAAATAATATATTTATAATTTATTAATTGGTTGCCAATGGAAAAATTGCATAATTGTTTGTCACTTTACAAATTGGGTGGGGGAGACTCCTTGTACAAAAGTGGGCAAGGAGATCATATATTCAGCAGGTGTATAAATAAGTCATGTCCTCTCCAGTGTGTAAAGAACTATAGATGCGCAACCCCTAAAGAAGTACTTTTATTGGTTAACATTTGCAAAGTGGACGCATGTCATTTGGTGTGTAACCAGCCTAATAAGGCCTCCTAGTAGAGAAAAATGAAAAGTAAAAAAACTAGATGGCTAAAGTTAGGGGTGATGGTTGGATTAGTGATTGCTAAAATATCTAACCATGAAAATGTTACAAAGGGCACATTTATGCACAATCTAAGATCTAACATAAGCGTTTGAGTTTTTTCAAACGAAGAGGGATAATTCGATAGATTCTTACATAAGAAGATTTAGATAAACTCCCAGAATTATTCCCCGGTTGTGAATTATGACAACATTATGAGCTTTTATGAGACAATGATTGCATACCTAAGGGCTAGCAACCCCTTGTCCCCAATTGCACCTAGCTACATATGTGATCCCTACCTTATAGAGACTTATGCGGTTGAGAGCTATAATGAAAAACAAGGGAAAAGAGCCCCTTTTTCTATATGGGAAAATGCCAAAAACTTGCTTATTGTGAATTAAGAAGGGATAAACTCTTAAAAAGGAAATGCTTATTAAGCGGATAAAGAGAGAAAAATAATTTAACTATGGACGGTGATGAATGATACTCACCTTCAAAGCTGAGCAGGCGGTAGCGATGGCCGAGAGAGAGAGGGGCGTCCACGGGAAGGAGGGTGGGGGTGGCGTGAGGTGCGAAGGTGGTAGTTGATTCAGCCCCAGGAGCAGCAGCTATGGCAGCTACGAAGAATCCCGGGTTGTTCTTCATCAGCTCATGGGCAGTGACTCTCCCCATCACATGCTCATGGCGCCCGCTCGGGTACTCCACCACAGCAGCTTGCGACGAAGAAGAAGAAGACGACGAAGAAGAAGTACAAGGAGAAGACGCAAACTGAATAAGGATACAATTCCCCATTAAAAAATGCCCGGCCAGTTCTCACAGTAATATTACTCCCGCTAGCTCTTACTTATCACAGTTAGATCAAGCCAGCTCTCTCAGTATACCCCCGCTAGCTCCTATCGCAATTAGGTCAAGCCAGCTCTCTCAATTGCGAGCAAAAATGAAGAAAAAGAATAATGAGAAGAAGAAGAATACGAAGATGAAGAAGATGCGGTTCGCATACGAATGCAATTCTCCATCGACCCAGCTCGCAAAAAGCAAAGTCGCCAGAGCGCCCATGTCAGAATCCTGTCAATTGTCTGTCAGTCTCATCTTTTGTGCTCCAGCTTGGGGGACAACTATTTACACACACTCGGTCTCTCCCCCTATCTCTCCTTCCCTCATCATTACACAGACAATCATGTTTTGGATCACGCACACACTCTCTCTCTTTTAATCATTACACGCACAGTCTTCGGGCGTGCTTTCGCCTTGTTGCAATTCAATCAAACCAATCAATCTCTGTGGGGCCTTCTTTCATAATGAATGGTGGGCCAATTGATCTCTTTTGCTCTGTAACGCCTCATCATCCCCACCACCAATACCTACGTAGGCTCTGCACATACGTGATGGTCTAAGGTAGGCCCCTGGGGCCTGCAGTCAATGTAGTCTTCGAAAGGCACGCTGCATACGGATGGAAGGTGGATGCTAACTTTGAGACCCATTCCTTTCCGTTAGGTTTGTTGTTGCTTTCGGGCTTTTATGATGAGATTTTAACCAATGTTATTTTATACAAAAGCTTTAAGTGGTGTTCCCACAAACCCACGAACCTACCCTCTCTCTTCATATAACCATCTCCAAAACTCTCTCTTCACGAAAGGCTATGCCTATTGCTAGAAAACACTATGGATCATGCCACAAGTAAAGTCTATACTTGTCTTTCAAAGGAAAGGTAACTATAATTTTAGGAAGTAAGAAGGGAAAAAGCATGTCACATCGTGCAAACTCAACTTATGTGATATCTAAAAGGTCTGGCATGTCCACACATGACCCTACGCTAAGGCATTCCTTGATACCCAAATGTACCGACTAGCAAAAGCTTCAAATATTTATAAAGCATGCATCACATTGTTGATTGGATGGTCATAGGCAAAGCTTTAATAACCAACTTTTTAAAACAGTATGGCAACATGTAAGGAAAAGTAAATATTCACATCCTTGAAGATACTCCAACTAGCTCATATTAGAGCATTTGAGCTTTCTCTTGAGCAAGCAATATTTGCATAGCACTTTGACGCTAGAATAGGACACGAAGGAGAGCTTTTAAGTAGACCCAATACTTACTAGCTCTTGGTGTTAGCTCGTCATGCTTTATAAATCTACAATACAACTCGGTAGATCAACAAGATTTCCCTAAAAGAAGTTGACAAGTTCTTTTTCCATCCAAGATTGCATGGAGTTAATCTATCCCTCAACTGCTTCCTACTACTATAACTCTATTCCTTGCTACAATAGACTAAAAGATGAAATTGTAATGAAAGAAGCTTAGAGGAGAGAGGAGAAGAGCTAAAGAGAGAGAAAGAAACCAAGAAGAAGAAGGAAGAAGACTAGAAGAGGAGAGAGAAAGAGAGAAAAGAGGAGAGAAGGAAGGAGGAAGCCATGGAAGCAGGAGATGAAGGTGAAGAGTATGATCTTGATAATAACTGGTTGCCCTAATCTAGGGCTCTTACACCTTATATACCCCGGTCAGTGTGACTGGGTGTCTAAACCCTAGTTGGTGTGTATCCCGCTTGTTACAATTCATCCCCACCCTGAAGGTTTTTGCCCTAAAAAACAAGGAGAAGTAGAGGGGAGTGATGGGTGGGCTAAGGGAGGGTTGCAAAGTACTACTCTGAGCCCTTTGACAATGAAAATTGGGTGGGTAGAGACTAGGGACAACATGTTGTCCAGGACCGGCGTGCTGAAGTAAACAAGTCATAAATTTTGAGATAGGCTACTCCAAATAGGGCGTACCATATATCAAAACGAAGCTTATGACGAGTACTTTCAGCTTATGTAGGATGCATATGCCTGAGATTTGAATAAGTACAAAACTGTTCTAAAATAGTGTGCAGTCTGCAGATAGAGGGTAGTCCATTGGGGTATGATCGGCCAGTCTTCCAGCCGTTGGGCCTCATGGAGGTAGGGGAATTCATTGACAATGGTTGCTAGGTGCCAAGAGGCTTCTTCCAGGGGTAGGCCTTTCCATTTGATGAGGTATTCCTAAATGGATTGGGATGGTAAGTGCTTATCTCATTGCCCAATGATTGCTTCAAGGATACATTGAGTGATGCCTTCTTCATCTATGGGGGGGAGTTCTTCTACATAGTCCACTGAGGAGCCTACAAAGGGTTTCAACTAGCTGACATGAAACATATTGTAGATTTTGGTGGTAGGGGGGAGTTCTAAGCGGTAGGCCAAGTCACCAACTCGCTTCAGGATCCGATATGGGCCATAGAAGCGATGGGCCAATTTGTTACTACTACCCTCTTTGAGAGTCGAGTAGCGAGACTTAAGCACTTTCAAAAGGACAAATTCCCCTTCTTGGAATTCCAAATGCCTTCGTTTCTCATCAGCATAGAGTTTCATGTGTATTTGGACCTTTTGAAGATTCATTTTACATTACTGAAGTAAAGCTTGCATGTGATCCAACTCAGCCTGACTTTGAGGATTGATCTTATCATTAAATAAGACTATGGGGAGGGGAACCTTATACCCATATAAAGCCTCAAAATAGGAAACTCCAATGCTAGAGTGCGTGGAGTTATTATATGAAAACTCAGCCAAGTGGAGCCACGTATCCCAACTGTGCTATACATCATGGCAAAAGTGCCTCAAATATGTCTCAAGCCATTTGTTCACTCTTTCAGTCTGGCCATCAGTTTGAGGGTGGTATGTAGTGGAAGCAAGCTTGGTCCCCATGGAGGTGAAAATTGTTTGCCAGAAGTTGCTCATAAACTTTGCATCCCGATCATGTACTATGACTTGTGGCAAGCCATGCAACTTGAAGACATTTTCCATAAATTGAGTGGCCACCTGAGAGGCAATGTATTGGGTCTTAGTGGGGATAAAGTGTGCAGCTTTGATGAGGCGATCAACTACCACATAGATACTATTCCACCCTTTCGTGGTCGCGGAAAGGCTAGTGATAAAGTCCATTGTGATGTGAGTCCATTTTCCTTTAGGGATAGGGAGAGGCTATAAGAGGCCAGCGGGCCTGAGTGTATTGTCCTTGTTTTGTTGGCATGGAACACATTTGGTCACAAAGTCCTTGGCATCCCTCCATAAGCCTTTCCAATGAAAACTCTTGGAAATCATGTCATATGTTTTGAAAACACCCAAGCAAGCAGCAATGGGGCAAGAATGCATCTCTTCCATGATCTTCTACGTGAAGGGGAAGGTATAGGGGATGAAAATATTGCCATGGGACCAAATAAGCCCATGCTTGAGCTGATATTGGGAGTTTTTAGAAATGACCCCATGCTATAATTTTTGAAATATGTGGTTGAAGTGATCATCTAACAAGTAAGCCTCCTGAAGCTCTTCAACCCAATCATTATGCAATTGAAAGATAAAGAATACTTTGCATGCCCACATTCGAGAAAGTGAATCAGCCACAATATTATCATTGCCCCAAGTCTGTGAAATGTCAAAGTCATAGTTTTGTAAGTCTGCCACCCATCGCCTTTGCTCAGGAGTCAAAGTGGACTGAGTAAAGAAGTACTGAAGGACTCGGTGGTAACTTTTCACCTGGAAGCGACTGCCATACAAATAATGGTGCCATTTCTTGATGGCATGGAGGATGGCCAACATCTCCTGGTCATACACATTCATTTGCATCTCCTTCTCATAAAGATTGTGGCTCTCAAATGCAATCACACCATGCTCTTACAACAATACTGCACCAATACCCCGACTACTAGAATCACAATGAATGGTAAACAGCTTAGAG
Organism: Lygodium microphyllum; assembly: GCF_053477565.2. Classification (NCBI taxonomy): domain Eukaryota; kingdom Viridiplantae; phylum Streptophyta; class Polypodiopsida; order Schizaeales; family Lygodiaceae; genus Lygodium; species Lygodium microphyllum. The sequence continues at coordinate 94,757,382 of NC_141142.1, forward strand.
AAGTCAAGGAAAACAAGGATGGGGGTTGAAGTGAGCACATCCTTTAATTGTTTGAAGCTATGATCCGCAGTGGCATCCCAAAAGAATGACTCCCTTTTTAAGCAATCAGTCAAAGGTACTACATCGATGACATAGTGCTTAATGAAGCATCTGTAGAATGAAGAAAGACCAAGGAAACCACGCAAAGAAGTGGTGGTGGAAGGAGTGGGCCAGTCTCTAACACATTGCAGCTTCTTCGAGTCAGCCTATATGCCATTTTTGCTCACAATGTGTCCCAAATACTCCATAGATGTCATCAAAGAAAAAAAGCACAAATTTGAACAGAAAAAGATTGTAGGACTTTGTTCATGAGGCTTTGAAATGTGATGAGGGAATTAGTCAACTCAAAAGGCATCACTAGAAAATGATAAAGTCCACGATGAGTCCTAAAGGCTGTTTTGATCTCATCTCCCTCCCTCATAAGAATTTGATGGTAGCTAGAGCGCAAGTCAATCTTAGTGAAAAAGCATACCCCTTTCAACTCATCCACCAAGTCATCAATCTATGGGATAGGGTAGCGATTCTTCACCGTGATTTTGTTCAAGTCCCTATAGTCAATGCACATGCAAAAGGAGCCATCTTTCTTCTTGACTAATAGGACAGAGGATGCATAGGGGAAAGAGCTCGGTTCAATGAAACCCATCTCTAATAACTCCTTGACTTGCTTTGTAATCTCTTTACGCTTACGCTTGGAGAGTCTATAAGGGGGCTTGTAGACTGGCTTGGAATGGGGCTCTAAGTCAAGTGTGTGGTCCACTTGTCAATTAGGAGGGAGGGATGTAGGTATTTGAAATAGATCATTGTATTCCTCAAGTAAAACTTGCAATGCTAAATCATTAGATATTGCAGAGGGTTGATCGAGGTTGTCCTTATTCAATTGCAAGACAATAATTTGTGAGCATTTCTTAAACTCCATTTTGAGTTTCTTTATTGTGATGAGCTGAAAATCAGCATGATCTTAAACTCCCTCTAGTAGGTGGATAGGCTGTCCATGCATCATAAACTCCATGTAGAGGTGAGAGAAGTCCATAGCAAATTTTCCCAAATTTTTAAGCCAATCACAACCCAAGACAACATCAATGGGGCCCATATCTAGGGCAATCAGATCAACGAGTGCCACATAATTTTCAGCCAAGCATAAGGGAACTACAAGACATACATGTGTGCTGATTTCTTCTTCTCGATTTGCTACTTTGACCTTCAAGGGGTGGTGTAGTGCCATAGGGGTGCATTTCAACCAATCAATGGTTGATTTATTGACAAAACTGTGAGTGCTACCACTATCCACAAGCATGAAGACATGCTTTCAATTGATACTTCCTTGAATGCGAAGAGTGCTGGGGCTTTGAGAACCTGTCAAAGCATCCAAAGAGATTGAGCAAAGGGAAGTGGTAGGTGGGTGGGATGTCAAATCAAGTATCCATGATGGATCACCACCTTGGTCGAAGGGAAACCCATCCTCCCGGTCATAGAACTACTCATGATCAACATCCTCTGTAGGCTCAGCTTGGTCAATGGGTAGGTCATTCTCCTCATTGTGCGAATCTTCCATGACATACATGCTATGAACTTTGACCTTGGCTGTCTTGTACGGGCATTTGGAAGCATGATCCACAGTGTACTTATCCCCACACTTAAAGCATAGGCACTTTTCCTTCCGTTCCTTCACAACATCTGGGAAAATGAACTGTTGGCTATTGGATCCATGGGAAGGTGATGCAGTGGACTATTTATTTTCAGCATACTTATTCTTAGCATTAGAGCCCAATGTTGTTCCAAAAGTGTCCATTTTTCTTTCAGCATGGAAGGCAAGGTAAGTGGGTACTTTGGGGTTGTTATTGGGCATAGAAGTGCCTCAAAAACCCACCTCCATATGGGGCTGATTGTGAAGGAATGCAGGGTTGTCTAATACCTTGCTGAAAATGTTCATTCTTACAGTATTTTCTTGCATATCTCTCAGCTAGTTCAATTGCATCAAACAATGTGGTAGGTTTTTGGGCCATGACATCTGCCAATAGGCTTGATTCCAACCCGTAGATATACTTGTGCAATTTAGCATCATCTCTAATGCTCTCCACATACATGGTCAAGTTCATGAACTGATTTGTGTATTCACATACAGTGAGGTTATGTTGGTCAAGAGTGTACCATCGTCTTGCCAACCGCTCTTTTTCCACAGGGGACACAAAAACTTGGACCATCTGCATTTTAAAAGCTTCCCAATCAATGAACTACTGATTCTCTCGATTGATATAGCACCACCAAGTGTGGGAAAATCCTTCTAAGTGAAGAGAAGCAAAAAGGATTTTCTAATCATCTATGCAAGGGAAGATATTAAAGTAGGACTCCAACTTGGACGTCCATTCCTCTAAGTCAGATGGTGAGGGGGATTGCCCATTGTACTTTGTGAGGATGATCTTGTCATGCAATTCATTAGGGACATGCTGCCCATGAAACCCTTGCTGTCCATACATCTCGTGGTGGCCATATATGCCTTGTTGTCCATACATCCTATGTGGTGCATTAAGCCCATGTTGTCCATGATTGCCAAGCTAGCCATTCGTACCATATTGTCCTTGATGGGGCTAATTCATATGGGATGCATGGGGGCTCCTAGGGAGAGCAAGGGAAATTCGGCCAAGGATGGGAGAAGGCCTTAAATGGATGTTGGCTACATGGTGGATAGGGGACTTCAATAGGGGCTCATCATGCGCATGAGAGGGTTCACCACTCTTTTAGGTGGAAGGGGAGATTACCTTAGCACCAAGTATACCCTGTGGACCATGCAATGGTTCCTGATGTGGAGGACATCTAGACTCATGCCTAGAGTCATTGGCCTTCTCTTGGGATGAAGTGGTTGTTAATTGAGCAACAAGGATAGTGAGCTCCTCTAAGGTCTGTTGAGTCTTCGAGTTTGAGAGAGCCATGTGTGTGATTGCTTCATCAAATTTGAACATCATTTGGAGGTGGTTGTTGAACATGTCATTATGCCGTTCCATATGACGAAGCTCATGCTGATAGAGGGTGTGATTAAGAAGGGTGCACGGGTCCATTTAAGGCATTTCCTTCGGTATTGTCACCATGGTAATCTTATGCCGAGCTTGATTCCTCATTCATGGAGGTCCGAGAGTCTCTAATCTCCCTCTGTAGTTCCTCTTGGACCTTGCTTTTGCCTTTCTAGCCAGCCATTTGGAGTGTAAAGTTCTCTTTGAGATAAGCTATTAAGCTTTGTGACATAAAATGATCATAATTTTCTATAATGGGATTACTGTGCCTATCCTGGAGCGGTTTGCACCCTGTCCATAGTGACCCTAGTGCACAAAAATGGGCATAACTTTCAAATCGTAGCTCTGATTGGGGAGGTTTTTGGTTCAAATTGGAGGGGATGAAACCCTCTTTGAGGATTTTCTGCAATAAGATATTTGAGACTGTCTTACAGGACTGTGACCAAAAACACTGCCTGTCCCTTATTGCAAAAGCCTTACATGGGTAGAGCATAGTCCGAAAGGCCTAATCAGCAATATCAGTAGCATACTTAGCATATTGAGCATTATCCCAAGTATGAAATGTTATCCCAAGCATCATTGCATACCTATATACTCTGCCATCAATGCATAAGTAAATTCACTACCATACATCTCTTTGGCTGTATGCAATTCAAGTGTAATATATGGGTGCCATTAGCATTGTGGGTGTTAACCCCAACACGAAGAAAGCAAAAAGAAGTGAAAAAGCCATAGGGCAAAGGCGGAAAAAAGCTAGCCCGACTAAAGAAAGAAAAGGAGAAAAGGCCAAAAGCGCAAGGGCAACCTTAAAAGTCCAAGGCAAAGGCAAAAGGGGAAAGGCGCATTTTAAAATAAAAAGGCGCACCTTGAAATCTTGTAAAAGAGTGCCGGGCTCTCACCCGTGCAATTTGTAAATATAGACGGGCGGTGGAAAGGAAGCTAGGAAGATAGAAGGACAATGGGAAAAAGGGCCTAGACTATGGCCGGCCATGTAAAAAGGGGAAAATGGGGATGACCGCCCAAAAGGGATTTAGGGTTTTGTATATAAAGTTAAAAAGTGAATGAGAAGCTCATTCTTGTGTGTGGCCAAGAGTAGCTCTCCTCTTCTTCTTCTTCTTCTTGTTCTTGCTTGCTTGAGCTTGTGCTTGAGAGAGGGAGTGTGAGAGTGTGAGGGTGAGGGACCGAGGAGGAGAAGCTCTCCATTGTCTCCTCTCTTCTTCTCTTCTCTTCTCTTCTCTTGTCTTGCTCCCGGCAATGGAGCTTGGAGCGTGGAGCTTGAGGATAGGGCTTGCTTGAAGCTTGCACTTGGATCGTGGAGCTGCCGGAGTGTGCGGGAGAGGAGGTAACTCGAACGGCATCAAGGTAAGCTCACTACACCCGTAGACATGGATGGCGCGTCGACTATGTGAGAGGTAGCCATTAGTGCTCGGCTTGGAACGCTTGAATCAATAAGCAGTCCGTGGGTCTTGGCGGTTGAGTGAAAACTCCCACATTTTGGTTCCGTTGCCGGGACCAATGGATTCAAGTCTTGAGCGCTTGCGCACTTCGAATCGAGCATCAAAGTAAGGGGTTTCCCTCGAATCGGTGCTTGAGGTAGATAGGTACGAAGCGAGGGGGTTGAAGATGGTAGTCGATCTCCTTGGCAAGTAGGTTTATTGCTTTCTGAGATTTATATTGTGGAATGGAGTAGTGTAGGTATTTATTTTGTGATTTGGATGCATTTAGGGTAGGAAAAAACAAGGAAAAAGAAGAAAAAAACAAACAAACAGTGGGGTTTTCTGTTGCTGTATAACAGGCTAAAACAGGGAAACAGGGGACCAGATTCAAGTTTCTGGGTAAGATAGGGACAAGGAACTAGCTGTGAGGTTCTTCAGTGCTCGAAAAGGACCTTAAGAGGCCTGGGAGGCCAAGACAGACCTCATTTCCTTGGTTTGCCTTGTGTGTGTGAGAGAGAGAGAGAGAGAGAGAGAACTTCTGGTTCACAGGACGAGGAAGCGCTGCCCCGATTCCTAGGCATCGGTGATTCGTGCTGCTCCAGGTGAGTCTGATGTTTTCCAACAAGTGCCCTGATCAGATTTAAAAAGTTTGTGGTGATTGTGTGCACCAGACAGTGAGGAGGGGTCAAACGCACTGGAATCGCACCCGCTGTCGACGCACTCAGACCAACTCGTTGTGGTCCGATTCCCAGAATCGAACCACCCGAGTTCGGGAGTCAGACCGTCCGATTCCCAGAATCGGACCGGCCCGATCGGACGTGCCACGTGGCACTCTGACCAACCCGTCCGATTTTTAGAAATCGGACGCTCGGACCAATTCGTCCGACTCGGACACTCGAACGAGTCCATAATCGGACCACTCACAATCGGACCAGGCCGTCTGATTCCCAGAATCGGACCTGTTCAGAATCGGACCACTCTGTCCGATCCGATTCCCAGAATCGGACCACTTTTTGATCCGACTCCTAGAATCGGACGTGACCAAAATTGGACCACTGGTCCGATCGGACCCACCCAAATCGGATGTCCGATTCTGATAATCGGACTCCTGAAAATCGGGCATCTTAGAATCGGACCAAAAACTGTCAAAATTGGACAAGTGTCCAGAACACAAATTCTGACGCATCTAAACCCCGAAATTGACCCCAAAGGCTACGTAGAGCTAAAGGCACATCACAGATCCATAATCGGGCTAAAATTTAGAGCACGTAGTTCAAAATTTGGCTATAAACGGTCCTTCAAATTACAAATGGCGTCTACCATAACGGCCCTGCGGGCTGGGGGGGACTGCCCCCCCTCGGACCCCCGCAGAGGGGGCTCTGCCCCCTCCGCACCTCCCCCGAGTAGGTTGGAGAGAAAACATGCGCCGTGACAGGCCTTCCAAATTAGACCCTAGTGAAGTAATGGCTCTACGCCAGCATGGAGTCTCACTTGCAATAGAGCAACCAAAAGCCCATACCCAAACAGAGACAAACAGAGACCCTAGAATCTCAATGGGCCAATCTAGCCATCAAGGGCAAAACGGCCACACCACGAGAACACAAAGACATTGTGTTCATACCATGTCTAGCCAGAGCGAAATGCAACATCAGCAAGCTGCAAATGCGAAGATGACTAGACATGACACTCTTGATGAGAGATGTACCTTGAATAGCACTGCACTGACGATTCAAGACAGCAGTGGAGAATCCACAACTGGTCATGCAGTCGAGAACTCAAGGACATCTATCAGAAGGCTTAAATTTACAAGCCAAGACCCGGAAGATGAAGACATAGTACCACCTGCTTATCTGAGGGTCAAACTCACCGCGAAAAGAGAGCGTACTATCGATGCTCTAATTGATGAGGGAGCAGATTTTAACATCTTGACCTATGAATCATGGACCCTACTAGGCCAACCAGAGCTCACACCGACTAGTGCAACTCTTAGCCCTTATGGGGGACATCCACAAGCACTCATAGGGAAGTGCAAAATCCTTGCGACAATTGAAACAGAAAGCTTGCCTATCCTATTCCATGTTCCTTCAAATAGTGCTAGCTGCGGGAAAGAAGCCCTCCTAGGTAGACCCTTCAAAAGAGCGACCAAGTGTGAGGCCGACTATGTAGCACAGAGGATACACCTGACACTACCAGGTGTGAGGATAGTCACAACCTTTAGCAAGGGTGACCTCATCGAACCTCAAGGGAAAGGCAAGGAAGGTGATGACATAACAATCACACCCACAAATGAGGGAAATGACTTGTTGGAAGAGTTGATACAAGCACAGGTCGAACAACGAGAACCAGTGAGTGAGGCCATGCCGGAAACAAGAAGGTCAAGAGACAAGGCCAAGGACAGGGTTTGGACTCACAAATATCGTAGAAGACCACGAAAAAAGCCCAAGCCTTATAGGTGAAGGCATCGATGGAGAGCTAGCTCAACGCCGCGGTGGATATCCAAAGCGCTGCTTCGGGCTCAAGGGTATTATGCAGGCAACCGATGGATTTGGGTGCCAAAATCCCTTGCCAAACCTCCCTGGTCGACTGAAGGCCAGAGTGCATCAAAAGCAACGAAGCACAGGAGGAACTCTAAGAGAAACTCTAGGTCTCGAGGTAAGAAACCGGACATAAGTGTTCAAGAGAAAGAGCCTCAACCTAGCATGCTTAATAAGCAGATGTCGTATGTAACCATTGAGCGTGCACAAAAGCCATTAGTGCCCAATGAGCCTTTGATTCCCCAAGGGGAGAACAAGCAACATGGGCACAACATTGCTCAAGGCAAGGCTGATCACTCAATAAAGCAAATGGCACAATCATCTAATAGCTTGGAGAAAATCATTCAGCTAGTGCCACGTCCACCTAGGAGTCCTAGATCTCCTACCCCCTCTTCTCCCAAACGGACACAGGAAGCACCACAGCAGTTGTCAAGGGCGACTGCTCAATTCCAATCTCTATCTCCATCTAAGCTTCCAATCGTCAAAGAAGTGGGACATGATGCCATCTGTAGCTCTTGACCCAAGGATATGCCTGAGCCACCTAAAGCGACTAGATCTGCTCACGTTCGATCTACACAAATGAGTGCTCAAAGGCCAACGAAAGACGCAACCACTTTTGATCACCCTAGGGACTTGACACCACAATCCACCAAGGGTAGCCAGCCCATTGAACTAGTCGCTACTACTTCCAATCCGGAATCACAGCAGTCACAGCCCTTGGCCGTGACAATGCCCCTTGTGGAACGTGTCCTTAGAAGATCACCTATGGAAGAGGTGTCGCAACCAACTTCCTCGAAAACTCCAGCACTTTCAAAGGGCCTAAAGCCTAGGCTGGAGGAGTTAAATGCAAGGGAGTTGGTTGAGAAGCTAGACTCTCCGAAAAGGGCGGCAGTTGTACCCTCACAACCGGGCAAGGCTATTCAGCAAACCACGGCTATGTCCCATAAGGACACACTAGAGAAGGGAAATGCTGAGGCCCGACCAAGCGCATCAACGGTCGATATAGCCCAGGGTCCTGAGTTGTTGAGAGAGGCACCTTCATTGACCAAGAAAAAGAGGAGAAAGCATAGAAAACAACAACAGATGCAGGTGGGTGTGGACCCCAAGAACATTGAGACGAAGGGCACTGGAGAGCTGATGAATAAAGCATCGAGTCCACCCACCAATGAGCCCACTGATGCCTCTCCTAATAGCGGTGAAACCCCAGACACATCCGTGTGTTCTAAGAAACCAAAGCAATCGTTGCCATCAACAGTTGCTTGCAACACTCTATCCACTGACAATAGAACTCACATTGATCAATCAAGAGTGGATACAACGCTGTCACAACAGGGTGACAAATCTATACCAGTCACATCCGAGAAGAACCATGATGAAATAACAAAAAAACCTCAGGAGAAACGTGAGAACCCCAAGAGCACAAGGAATCCTAGCGTTGACCAATCTTGCTCATCTAGGCCTGAGCCCCCAGCCATGCTAAAGCCTAAGGAAACTCTTAGAACTTAGCATGAGATAGCAACCGAGCAAGCCCTCGTTGAACATAGAAATGTCGCAGAATGCTTAACTGGGTTGGAGGCTAAGCTCAAAGTGGTCGCACGTGTCTACGTCCTTGCAGACGTGGGCACGATCCCCAAGGAGCAGCTTGGAGAGTACTTGACCTTTCCTCTGTCATGGGAAGAACAAGAACATCTTAACGGGCACTACGATAGGCTCCTGCATGAACAGATGCGACTCATCCCTGACGAGGAGGCTGACGAACTACGCTTAACCGTCACGTTCAATGAAGTGCTCTGTCGACCGAATCTCGTAGACATAGAGCTACTAAAGCGACTGTCAGTAGGCTAGAGTCAATTTGAGCGGCGTTGGTGCGAAAGCCGTGTCGTAATGGCCGAACTAGGGGCTCAGATTATGACGGTCTCAGAGGAGCGATTGGCCAAATGGCGGTCTCAAAGAGACCCAACCTACGTGGCACCAACTTCCCTTCGAGTGCTCACTGACATTCGGGGTGCGGACTTGGCTGGGACTAGGCTACAGGGCCCTTTGATAGATAAGGTTCTCACCGAAGAGGAGTTACATATTGCCAGTAGACTCCGTCAAGGTTCCATGCTACTCGACGTGGCAAAATATCTATCAATATTAAGTTAGCTACCACGAATACTAGATGCGTGTGCCATGCTCCGGTACAACCCCAAGTTCTACACTTGGTTCTTATCCTCGTGATGTGACATGGATTCATAGATATGTATATAAATAAACACTGATTTTTGTGTCACCATGTATAAACAATATCAACACACACAAGCAATGATAGTCAAGCACAGGGAGAAGAGTTGGGTTTGACAGGCTAAGCTCCTCAGGTCCTCCTCACATCACACTTTTAAAAGTCGGGTGATCAGCCCCACCTCCAGGTGAAGGATATGCAACCCATATTGCCGCCATAGGAGGCCTTGACCAACAACTCTGATTGTGTAGACAAGGTGTAGTCCCTTCCTATACACCTTCTTCCCTTTTGGTCTATCCTCCCGAGGATGTACCCTGTCCCACTCCACGACAACCAGTCCATGTGACTTAGCATAAACTAATATCCGCTAATGACTGGAGGCAACGCAAACATCAGCATGGGGACCATTCCCCTACAACAAACACCGCATGCCTCACCCCTCCCCTTCTTGTCATATGCGCTTCATAAACCACACTAAAATCCCTTCCATGCAAACAGTTGTCTCCTGTATCAAGGCCTAACCCTTGGATTGCGTCCTGCAGGTTTCCTTTTGCAGCAGAACGCATGGAGAATCATGGGGATCTAGCATGCAAAGACGCTCTTCGCAAGAGCCGGGAGCATGTGGCACATGCCCCTCCACCGGAGCGCTACGTGCCCACCATCAAGAGGTATGCCAAGAAGTGAGGCCCTAAGCGACATTGCCCAGGGCGAAGGCCGAAGAATCCTCGAGTCAAGAAATTCGAGACTCGAAACCCGCAACAAGCCGCAGCACTAGTGGTACGCACTCCCAGCTCCCGCGCGGGCCCCAGACGCTCAAAGACAGAAAAGGTAGCTCGAGAACGAGAAGAACTTAATGAATTATTTAAAGAAATTCTGGAGACGGTGGCGAGCAGGGATTACACCATTTATATCCCGGCCGACATGTTCCCTGCTCACCCCCGTGGGAGCCCCACACCAGCAGAGCCCCAGACACCCGGCCATCCAAACTCGCCCCGCCTCGTACAAATCGAGTAGCCCATAATGCACAAGGGGCTTATCAAATGATAACTGGCCAGGACTTTTTGTTTTTAAATGGTTAAGTGTTCCCGACTTGTTAAGTGTTAACATGTTCCTGACTTGTATGAACTTATCATATCTGCGTTTAATATATGCTATGCCTTTAGCAAAAGAAAAAGTTAATCAAGCGCAGGTGATAAATATCTAGTCAACACCATAGAATTCAAATAAGTGATGTCTCCTTGCATTGCACTGGTTTATTATAGTTGCGGCATACACAATGCATATGCTCTCATGAAGCGACGAGTGGATGCAGGATAATACAGGTCCTTGTGCGAAAATGCTCAATGCCCAATCACTGCAACACCCACAACCCCACAACGAGCCGTGGCAAAGCCACGCTGCTGAAAGCACCCTTGCCAATCGCCCACATTGCATGGCCCACAAAACATTCCTGGGCCACGCTCCCTTTCTGGGTCAGGCTCTATAGTTGGCTCACGGCAGTCCTTGCCTCAATTGTATCAACATCGCATGTGCCACAAGGAGAGTTGCAATATCTCAAGTGTATCTTCCCCTTTCGCTAACTACTTCTCTAACAGCGAGGCTAGGGCACCATCATCATTGTACTATTCATTTTCTGAGACTTCGAAGCTTGACATTTTCCAACCCATTGAAAGGCTGATAGCCTCAACGTATTGTAATGGTTGTACTCAGGTTTTAAAAAAAAAGAAAAAAAAAAGAAAGAAAATAAAAAAAAAAGAGAAAAATAAATGAATGGAAAAATAAGAAGCACCCACGATCACAGCACAGCACTTAGGGGTCCTCAAATTAGGTACGTCGGGTGACCTTGGTCGACCGGCTTCGTCCCTAGTCCCCTAGCCCCTTACACTCACCCACAATTGTTCAGGGCACATTAAGGGCAGGACATACCTGGGGAGCTTGTCTCGCCTAGGGTTAGACCTGTCACCCTGACCCACTTGCACAATTTTCTTTTGCACTCTGCCTTCGTACCCTTGCAATCAGTGGTGATAAGCACTGCACGATTGGCCATGAAAAGTACACCGTACTCATCACGCAAGTCCAATAGTTTCCAGCGAGATTGAAAGTGCGGTGTCCTTGCATTCCATTATGCTACATCGTGCAGTCATAATGCAACGGATGTCTCATATGCCTTCACGTGTACTCCTTCTCCACATGGACAACCTTGCTTCATCCACGAATTGTTATGAGAAACTAGCCCACAGTCTTCTAACTATGTAATATCTAAGTATGCACGAGCACTCACATAATATTTGCACCAAAGTATATCCACAGTTTGGGTCCTCAAGTGCAGGACAATACTCTAGGATTGCTTAGCGTTCGACCTGTCTCCCAAACTAATCAAAATATGTCTTGTGCACAATAGAGAAGACTAGCACTACCCTTACGGAAAGACCACATGAGAGGTTTTCACTTGCAGGTGTTGAAGACTCCAACGAAAGTGTCAATCACTCTCATCAACACCCAACTCTGAATGCTTATCCCTTACCATCCGACAAGCCTGCAAAGACTCGTCATGAGCAGAATCCCCAACAACCCAACACTTGTGCTGGCCATCAATGCAATCCCCAACACAGCATAGCCCTACCACCAACTCCAACAACCTTCCACCAGCCACTTGGGCCACCATCAGGCCCCCAGGACCTTCTGCCACACCACCACCAACACTCCTCCACAAAAACCACAGGCGTCCTTGTCACCCACGTCTTCGGTGCATGCTACAGCCTGCTACCTACGACAGTGAGTGCCATGGGACTGGCACTCGTCTAGGAGGGGGGTAATGTTAACCCCAACACGAAGAAAGCAAAAAGAAGTGAAAAAGACACAGGGCAAAGGCGGAAAAAAGGTAGCTCGACTAAAGAAAGAAAAGGAGAAAAGGCCAAAAGCGCAAGGGCAACCTTAAAAGTCCAAGGCAAAGGCAAAAGGGGAAAGGCGCATTTTAAAATAAAAAGGCGCACCCTGAAATCTTGTAAAAGAGTGCCGGGCTCTCACCCGTGCAATTTGTAAATATAGACAGGCGGTGGAAAGGAAGCTAGGAAGATAGAAGGATAATGGGAAAAAGGGCCTAGACTATGGCCAGCCATGTAAAAAGGGGAAAAAGGGGATGACCACCCAAAAGGGATTTAGGGTTTTGTATATAAAGTTGAAAAGTGAATGAGAAGCTCATTCTTGTATGTGGCCAAAAGTAGCTCTCCTCCTCTTCTTCTTCTTCTTCTTCTTGCTTGCTTGAGCTTGTGCTTGAGAGAGGGAGTGTGAGAGTGTGAGGGAGTGAGTGTGTGAGGGTGAGGGACCGAGAAGGAGAAGCTCTCCATCGTCTCCTCTCTTCTTCTCTTCTCTTCTCTTGCTCGCGGCAATGGAGCTTGGAGCGTGGAGCTTGAGGATGGGGCTTGCTTGAAGCTTGCACTTGGATCGTGGAGCTGCCGGAGTGTGCGGGAGAGGAGGTAACTCGAACGGCATCAAGGTAAGCTCACTACAGCCGTAGACATGAATGGCGCGTCAGCTATGTGAGAGGTAGCCATTAGTGCTCGGCTTGGAATGCTTGAATCAATAAGCGGTCCGTGGATCTTCGCGGTTGAGTGAAAACTCCCACAGTGGGGGGTGTCCAAGGGGGATCATTGGATCAGGGGGAGTGGAGCTCATGGGAAGTACCTACACTTGCATACAAGTATCGGGCTCTGGATCAGCGGGAGGTGGGTAAGGTTTCCCCCGGGCCGGCAAGTTGCAAATCCCTTCAGGGTTTTAAGTGGTAAGGGAGGGTCACCTCTCTTTTGTCTTACCACCTCGCCTCGCATCAGTCTTTTTCCTCAGCTGGAGTATACATGGCAGACATTTTTATTAAGCAATCAGCATGAGATGCTTTGGAAAGAAGACATTGGGCATTTTCATGAGATGCAAGAAATGACAAAGGTTGGGGTAGGGGTTACCTTGGCAGTCCAATGACTCACTGACTACTACTTACCCAATTTACAATGGCTATTATTCATTTTGGGACTCATCCAAGATCACAAGACAAAATGGGGGTTAATGTCATCCAATACAATGAATTTCCAGAAGAGATATGATGCATGCACACGAAGAGGATTGCACTATTAAGACTATGCAATCTTGAATCTCTCCTACAAGGGATTAAGCTCAACAAGTGGCTAAATTGAGAGATTAAGATCAGATTGGCATACCTCTTTTAGTGCTTGGGGAGACCGTTGAATCATAACTCATCATGATGCTCGATTGCTCCATCGATCAAGTCTTGTTGGTTGGGATATCCATCGAAGAGACTTTAGCATTCGAATGCTCCTACTGATGAGGATGGCTCCTGTACTTATCCCCGAGCTTGAGCTTCAAAGAGAAAAAGCTTCAAGTAAAGCTTTAATGGCTGCCCACAAAGCTCCCATGCATGTTGAGCTCCATTTCTTCATCCGGGTGAGAGAATTCATTCACGAGTTGAAGGGCTTGTGATTCTTGAGCTCTCAAGGTCAGGAGATGGCTTCAACTTGAAGAATCCATGGCTACCCCAAACTATTCCAAACTGTCTGTTGTCCACATCAGGGGCAGAATCCTAGGAGCAAGAGTGCCAAGGGGGTGAGGAAAATATGTTGAATCAATGCCTTGGAGTGGCAAGGAGAGGTAGGGTAGCAGGAGGAGAGGGGTAGGAGGGCTCGGGGAAGGCAGGGCTGCCAGTGCAAAATGCACCACAAATTGCAGGGGCTTCCTTGTAGGCCTTTTGGACAGCAACTCCCCCAACCCACTACTTGATCAGTAGCTTGAGGGGTCAGGGATGGTGTTCTAGGGTTGGTTGATGTTGGGGGGAAACCTCAGGCCAAGGGTTTTTTTGGGCTAGCAGCCATGGTAGTTTCTTGCAGGATAAGAGAGAGAGAGAGAGAGCTAGAGCAAAAAGTAATTGAGGTTTTTCCCTCTTCCAACTCTTGGGACTCTAAACTTGGTCTAGAACTCCTAAAATTTGCCTGAAAAGAAGTGAAGACTTGATATTTTAATCAATTTACCTCCAGATATGTCTGAGCCTCTAGTCGTAGCTCCTACTTGCTCCAAAAAGCTGAAGTTAATTGTAATCCTTCTTGTTGTACCTGTAAGATGCATAACTAGGATTTTTTGGATTTGAAAAGGAAGAAAGGCGAAAGGAGAAAAGGACCAAAGCCTAAATCTTTGATACCACTTGTAATGAAAGAAGCTAAGAGGAGAGAGGAGAAGAGTTGAAGAGAGAGAAATAGAGCAAGAAGAAGAAGGAAGAAGACTAGAAGAGGAGAGAGAAAGAGAGAAAACAGGAGAGAAGGAAGAAGGAAGCCATGGAAGCAGGAGATGAAGGTGAAGAGTATGATCTTGATAATAATTGGTTGCCCTAATCTAGGGCTCTTACACTAGTTATATCCCGGTTAGTGTGACTAGATGTCTAAACCCTAGTCGGTGTGTATCCCGCTTGTTACAGAAATATCCACTTAGGCTTCTTTAAACATAAATATAAGGTGTTGACTAGCACCCATGCACTTGAACTAAAATGAGCTCATGTAAACATAAATACAAGGTATTGACTGGTGCTTATTCACTTGGACTAAAATGAGTCTACATACATAGCTAAGATAAGCTCACATATCGACCCAAGAGGATTGGTTGCAAATGAGCAAGAGCCTTATAACTTATCTAATAAACTAGAAGCTTTCTAAACATAATGGTCATTGACCGCATGATAGCATGGAGAAAACATTGAGGTCCATCAAAGAAACGTGATAATTGCATAGTAGACATTGTATTTGATGGTAGTTAGCCATGGATGGAATTTACACCCATGCATACGATATTTGATATTAAGCATAGGGCATAATTGGGAGATGAGATATTTGTCTAGATAATCAAAAGAAAACCATTATTGATAGTCTTGATAGCCTAAAAAAGTTGATAAGAAACAACTTCATTTCCTTTAATGATGATTTTCTCCTATTTGATAAGGCTAGGTTGAAGGTAATAGCTAAGAACTCACTGAATCTCGAGGAAGTTACTATAAATATATTCTCTACATCACAGGCATTCAAGGCCTATTTATAAATATTCTTATTTGTGAATTTTTCCTAAATAAAACATAACCCTTTTCTATTCAATTTGTAAATAATCCCTTTATACTACACCCTTCTATATGTAAAAAATGGTATTTTAAAAATACCCTATTTTGAACCCATGTGATGCACACATATATTAATGAGTAACTTACCTGAGCATAGAATATGAAAATATATGGTTGAACGATTTTCTAGATAGGTGAATCACACTTTAAGGCACATCTTTGTGTTTCACATATAAAAAATTGTGCTCCATGTACATAAGACCCTGCATATTTGGGTTTAGTTACTACTTCACAATAAGTTAAGTAGTTGTATATTTCTCATTGTTTATTGTATCACAAAGCCAAATATATTTCTCCAACTTTATCTCAATATATAGTGGCTAAATGTTGGTGCGAGTGAGGGGAATCATGATCAGATGATGTTGAAGCATGAAAGAGCATAGATCAAGGTTGAAAGGATCATTAATGGCTATTGGGAAGCATCAACGAACCTCCAATCATGAGATACATACAACATAAGACATGACTTTATGAGTAAGCCGTAAATATAATTATTTTATGATAGATTTTGGTTAGAAATGGTTGCACTTGGTTTTCAATGCTATGATTGATAAAAAATGTTAAGGAAATCAAGAAAAATCAATCATCTAATAATTTCTTTATAAACGTGCAAAACTCGCAACATTGCGGTTTTAAGGAAAATCATGTAGTTTTGGGGTTTTGTTGTGGGTATGGTGTTCGTATAGGATGGAATATGATAGAAAAATAATTCTTAGTAAGTTCAATCAATTTAAATTAGTAAATAATTTTTTTTACGTATTATCAATAAATTAATAGAAAAAAATAAAAAATATTTTTTACATCTTAAAAATAGAGAAAAATAATATTTGTGTTTGTGAATGTACGATAAGACTAAAGCATGAGGGTGAGCCTCAGTTCACTCCTATCTCTATGTTAAAGTTGGTGTTTATCGCTTTTATGAAGGAAAAATACATTAAAAATGCTCTCTAAACCTACTATCATCGAATGCACAACCTTAAGCAATAGGGAGAAGGGGGTGTTAAGTGCTACTAAATTTTGATGTTTTTTTTATGCATGGCATATAGGACACTTTGTTTTTAAAGTTAAGAGGGATTAGTAGCACCGAGCATGCTCAGTATTGTTGGCCCCAAGCAACGCAACAATCTCATTTAGAGTAAAGGCATGAAAAGAAATATTTTTGCACCTTCACAATGTTGGTTGTCAATAAGGATATTATTTGAGCACTATAAATTTCACACAATTACATTGCACGCAAGACATGGTATCGTGTTGGATGCATAGCAATTGTTTTTATAAACAATGACCTACGTTGAGGAGGTGAGGTATCCTAAGTTGTAGGGTTAGTGGTTTGTTCCTTTGGGGAGTATTTATGAGGACTATCTATTATCTCCTGGATCAATCGATTAAAAGAGTGGAGTGTGTGTCATCGTACGTGCTTTATGTGTTCACAGTGCATCTCAAGGCCAATCCTTGAGGTGTAGGAGAGCCATAGTGGGGCCGCAGCAATCAGTCGAGGGATGCTCCTCTTTTCTATGCTTACATGGTGTATCACACCGATATGTGTAGGGGCTCCTTTTGAGGAGTATGGAAAGGGTTATCTGTTGGATTACAATCCATACAAACACAAAGTTCTGTACTAGAGGTGAGAGTAGTATACCCCTTAGGTGGCTCCTAGTTGTGAGGCCATGAGGGCTGATTTAGGTGCTTAGTAGAGGCTCGGGCTAGTGCCATAGAGCCACTATTGGTGGGCCCATTTTAGGTCCCAACAATGAACATCAAATAGTAGGATAGGGAGAGTATGAGAGATTATGTCTCTAAGGTCAAAAGCATGTTTAAATGAATATCCCTAGCAAAGAGACCCACATCCAAAGTAGTCATAAATGCCTTCTTCGAGGGCATATACAATGAGAGGATTTATGAGATCTTAGCTCAAAATTGTGAGTTCAGCTTCTCTATTATCAATTTGAAGCTTTGAAAGAGGCTATCCATCTAGATGACCTACATAGAGAATAGTAGAAACAAACAAACAATGGGATCCTATCTAGAAAGTTATGCAAGACAAACACAAATGGAGAAGAAAGAGATGTTGGAATTAAGTGATATTGTCAAGAACCAATGTTAAGAGTCACTAAAGATGGCAAATTCTTTGAAAATCATCACCAAACATACAATGTGTGCATTGTGGTGGAGACTATCTCCCTTTGGACTACTCCAAACAACCAAGGATATGCATAAATTGCAAATATTATAGTCTCATGAAGCCACATATTCTAGAGCTCCACAAAGCCCTTGGTCCAAATTTTATCTATCAACGGCATAATCAAGGTGCCAATTATTGTACACAACCACAACATGGCCAAGAGGTGGTATTTTTGGCCCCTCTTGAATACCGAGCGGTCGTGCAACATGTAGAAATTGATCCTTCAGGAATACCTAGATGCCCATCATCACATACTCACCTAGCAATGCCCTTGTCCACTTGATTGAGGACCCCACTACTGAAGAGGATGAATACACAAATCCCATTGTCTACTATGATAAAGATGGGCACCCAATCCTTATGGATTATAGACTCATTCCAATCATGATGTTAGGATGAGGTTGTAGGCAAGTAGTATCATCAACTAGGGACCCTATCACTTGTTAGACTTATGGGAAACTAGGACACATATCTTTGAGATGTCAAAAAAGTGAGAGCAAGCTAAGGGAAATGAAATGGATCAATGCTACCTAGAATAAAGAATCACACATGTATATTGGCAATCCATAATGCAAGGAGTATCTACATATTTGTAATGGATATGATCAATGTTGAAGATAGTATTCCCATTCTAGTGCATGCTACCACTTGCACACAAAGTAAAGTAGGGGGTGTGAATCATAGGTCCTTCAATAAAAAATGGCTTAGTAATTTAAAAAAAGAGTGCCAAGAAGAGGAAAAAGAGAGCTAAACTCAAACTTAAGAGCAAAGGCCTCTCCTCAATTCCACCAATCGCTCAAATCTCTAACACAAAAAGGTGCCACAATAACACCACAAATCGTAAAAGAGACTATTGCTAAGGATGATGCTTATCCTGACCTAGTGTAATGGCTAGTTGCCATTGACAAGGTCAAATAATATCTAAAAGAAGCACAAGATGAGTTGCACAAAGAATAGACCGAGGAAATTATGAGCCTCCCCATCTTATCTCACATGCGAAATGCATTGATTCCAAAAAGGATATGACAACTAAACAAGATCACAATTGAGCTATCGATTCATCCACAATCTATGGAACATGAGGTTTCTCTCATTCCTGATACAAGTCAATTGTGATATATATATGAGAATATTGAGCCTTCCATAATTGTATCTATGAGAACATTGAGTCAATTGTGATACATCTATGAGAATATTGAGTCAATTGTGATATATCTATGAGAACATTGAGCCTTTGTGGGAGCTTTCACTCAACCGCCAAGACCCACAGACCGCTTATTGATTCAAGCGTTCCAAGCCAAGCACTAATGGCTACCTCTCACATAGCCGACGCGCCATCCATATCTACGGGTGTAGTGAGCTTACCTCCGTGCCGTTCGAGTTACCTCCTCTCCCGCGCACTCCGGTAGCTCCACGATCCAAGTGCAAGCTTCAAGCAAGCTCCACCCTCAAGATCCACGCTCCAAGCTCCATTGCCGCGAGCAAGACAAGAGAAGAGAAGAGAAGAGAAGAAGAGAGGAGAAGATGGAGAGCTTCTCCTCCTCGGTCCCTCACCCTCACACACTCACTCCCTCACACTCTCACACTCCCTCTCTCAAGCACAAGCTCAAGCAAGCAAGAACAAGAAGAAGAAGAAGAAGAGGAGAGCTACTTTTGGCCACACACAAGAATGAGCTTCTCATTCACTTTTCAACTTTATATACAAAACCCTAAATCCCTTTTGGGCGGTCATCCCCTTTTCCCCTTTTTACATGGCCAGCCATAGCCTAGGCCATTTTTCCCATTGTCCTTCTATCTTCCTAGCTTCCTGTCCACCGCCCGTCTACATTTACAAATTGCACGGGTGAGAGCCCGGTGCTCTTTTACAGGATTTCAGGGTGCGCCTTTTTATTTTAAAATGCGCCTTTTCCCTTTTGTATTTGCCTTGGACCTTTAAGGTTGCCCTTGCGCTTTTAGCCTTTTCTCCTATTCTTTCTTCAGTTGGGCTACCTTTTTTCAGCCTTTGCCCTGCGTCTTTTTTATTTCATTTTTCTTTCTTCGTGTTGGGGTTAACATTACCCCCCTCCTAGACGAGTGCCAGTCCCATGGCACTCACCGTCGTAGGTAGCAGGCTGTAGCATGCACGGAAGACGTGGGTGACAAGGACGCCTGTGGTTTCTGTGGAGGAGTGTTGGTGGTGGTGTGGCAGAAGGTCTTGGGGGCCTGTTGGTGGCCAAGGTGGCTGGTGGAAGGTTGTTGGAGTTGGTGGTAGGGCTATGCTGTGTTGGGGATTGCATTGATGGCCGGCACAAGTGTTGGTTTGTTGGGGATTCTGCACATGACGATTCTTTGCGGGCTTGTTGGATGATAAGGGACAAGTAGCAAAGTTGAGTGTTGATGAAGAGCAAACAACACCTTATACCTGCAATTGGAAAACCTCACATGTGATCTCTCCTTAAGGGGTAGTGCTAGGCTTCTCATCGTGCACAAGACATATTTTGATTAGTTTGGGAGACAGGTCGAATGCTAAGCAAGCCTAGAGTATTGTCCTGCACTTGAGGACCCAAACTGTGGATATACTTTGGTGCAAATATTATGTGAGTGCTCGTGCATACTTAGATATTACATAGTTAGAAGACCGCGGGCTAGTTTCTCATAACAATTCGTGGATGAAGCAAAGTTGTCCATGTGGAGAAGGAGTATGCGTGAAGGTATATGAGACATCCTTTGCATTGTGACTGCACGATGTAGCATAATGGAATGCAAGGACACCGCACTTTCAATAGCTGGAAACTATTGGACTTGCGTGATGAGTACGGTGTACTTTTCATGGCCAATCGTGCGGTGCTTATCACCACTGATTGCAATGGTACGAAGGCAGAGTGCAAAAGAAAATCGTGCAAGTGGGTCAGGGTGACAGGTCTAACCCTAGGCAAGACAAGCTCCTCAGGTATGTCTTGCCCTTGATGTGCCCTTAACAATTGTGGGTGAGTGTAAGGGGCTAGGGGACTAGGGACGAAGCCGGTCGACCAAGGTCACCAGATGTACCTAATTTGAGGACCCCTAGGTGCTGTGCTGTGATCGTGGGTGCTTCTTATTTTTCCATTTTTTCTTTTCTTTTCTTTTCTTTGCTTTTTTTTTTTTACCTGAGTGCAACCATTACAATATGTTGAGGCTATAAGCCTTTCAATGGGTTGGAAAATGTCAAGCTTCGAAGGCTCGGAAAATGAATAGTACAATGATGATGGCGCCCTAGCCTC
Organism: Lygodium microphyllum; assembly: GCF_053477565.2. NCBI lineage: Eukaryota > Viridiplantae > Streptophyta > Polypodiopsida > Schizaeales > Lygodiaceae > Lygodium > Lygodium microphyllum. The sequence goes on from NC_141142.1 coordinate 94,778,204, forward strand.
GTTGTTAGAGAAGCAGTTGGCAAAAGGGAGAGATACACTTGAGATATTGCAACCCTCCTTGCAGCACATGCGATGTGGGTACAATTGAGGTAACGACTACCGTGAGCCAACTATAGAGCTTGACCCAAAAAGGGGGCGTGGCCCAGGAATGTTTTGTGGGCCATGCAATGTGGGCGGTTGGCAAGGGTGCTTTCGGCAGCGTGGCTTTGCCGCGGCTCGTTGTGGGGTTGTGGGTGTTGCGGTGATTGGGCATTGAACATTTTCGCACAAGGACCTGTATTATCCTGCATCCACTTGTCGCTTCATGAGAGCATATGCATTGTGTATGCCGCAACTATAATAAACCAGTGCAATGCAAGGAGACATCACTTATTTGAATTCTATGGTGTTGACGAGACATTTATCTGTTGCGCTTGATTAGCTTTTTCTTTTGCTAAAGGCGTAGCATATATTAAACGCAGATATGATAAGTTCATACAAGTCACGAACATGTCAACACTTAACAAATCGGGAACACTTAACCATTTAAAAACCAAAAGTCCTGGCCAGTTATCATTTGATAAGCCCTTTATGCATTATGGGCTACTCGATTTTTACGAGGCGGGGCAAGTCTGGATGGCCGGGTGATTGGGGGTCTACTGGTGTGGGGCTCTTGTGGGGGTGAGCTGGGAACATGTCAGCCGGGACATGAATGGTGTAATCCCGGCCTGCTACCGTCTCCAAAATATCTTTAAATAACTCATTAAATTCTTGTCTTTCCCGAGCTGCCCTTTCTGCCTTTGAGCATGTGGGGCCCGAGCGGGAGCTGGGAGTGCGCACCACTAGTGCTGCCACCTGTTGCGCGTTTTGAGTCTCGACTTTCTTGACTTGAGGATTCTTCGGCCTTCGCCCTAGGCAATGTCGCTTAGGGCCTCGCTTCTTGGCATACCTCTTGATGGTGGGCACATAGCGCTCCAGTGGAGGGGCGCGTGCCACATGCTCCCGCCTTGTGCACAGAGCGTCTTTGCATGCTAGATCTCCATGATCCTCCATGCGTACCACCGCAAAAGGAAACCTGCAAGACACACTTCAAGGGTTAAACCTTGATACAGGGTACAACTGTTTGCATGGAAGGGATTTTAGTGTGGTTTATGAAGCGCATATGACAAGAAGGGGAGGGGTGAGGCATGCGGTGATTGTTGTAGAGGAATGGTCCCCATGCTAATGTTCGCATTGCCTCCAGTCATTAGCGGATATTAGTTTGTGCTAAGTCGCATGGACTGGTTGTCGTGGAGTGGGACAGGGTACATCCTCAGAAGGATAGACCAAAAAGGGAAGAAGGTGTATAGGAAGGGACTACACCCTGTCTACACCATCAGAGTTGTTGGTCAAGGCCTCCTATGGCAGCAATATGGGTTGCATGCCCTTCACTTGGAGGTGGGGCTAGTCACACGACTTTCAAAAGTGTGATGAGAGGAGGACCTGAGGAGCTTAGCCTATCCAACCCGACTCTTCTCCCTGCGCTTGACTATCATCGCTTGTGTGTGTTGATATTGTTTATACATGGTGACACAAAAATCAGTGTTTATTTATATACATATCTATGAATCCATGTCACTTCACGAGGATAGGAACCAAGTGTAGAACTCGGGGTTGTACTCGAGCGTGGCACACGCATCTAGTATTCGTGGCAGCTGACTTAATACTGATAGATACTTTGCCACGTCGAGTAGCATGGAACCTTGACTGAGTCTACTGGCAATATGTAACTCCTCCTCAATGAGGACGTTATCAATCAAAGGGCCCTGTAGCCTAGTCCCAGCTAAGCCCGTATCCCGAATGTCAATGAGCACTCGAAGGGAAGTTGGTGCCACGTAGGTTGGGTCTCTTTGAGACTGCCATTTGGCCAATCGCTCTTCTGAGACCGTCATGATCTGAGCCCCTAGTTCGGCCATTACAACGCGGCCTTCGCACCAATGTTGCTCAAATTGACTTTGGCCTGCTGATAGTCGCTTTAGTAGCTCTAGGTCTGCGAGATTCGGTCGGCATAGCACTTCATTGAACGTGACGGTTAAGCGCAGTTCGTCAGCCTCCTCATCAAGGATGAGTCGCATATGTTCATGCAGGAGCCTGTCATAGTACCCGTTAAGATGTTCTTGTTCTTCCCACGATAGAGGGAAGGTCAAGTAATCTCTAAGTTGCTCCTTGGGGATCGTGCCTATGTTCGCAAGGACGTAGACACGCGCGACCACTTTGAGCTTAGCCTCCAACTCAGTTAAGCATTCTGCGACACTTCTATGTTCAACAAGGGCTTGCTCGGTTGCTATCTCATGCAAAGCTCTAAGAGTTTCCTTAGGCTTTAGCATGGTTGGGGGCTCAGGCTTAGATGAGCAAGATTGGTCAACGCTAGGATTTCTTATGCTCTTGGGGTTCTCACATTTCTCCTGAGGTTTTGCTGCTATTTCGTCATGGTTCTTCTCGGATGTGACTGGTATAGATTTGTCACCCTGTTGTGATAGTGTTATATCCACTCTTGATTGATCAATGTGAGTTCTATTGTCAGTGGATAGAGTGTTGCAAGAAATTGCTGATGGCAACTGTTGCTTTGGTTTGTCAGAGCACATAGATGTGTCTGAGGTTTCACCGCTATTAGGAGAGGCATCAGTGGGTTCATTGGTGGATGGGCTCGATGCTTTATTCATCAGCTCTCCAGTGCCCTTCGTCTCAATGTTCTTGGGGTCCACAACCACCTACAACTGTTGCTATTTTCTCTGCTTTCTCCTCTTTTTCTTGGTCAGTGAAGGTGCCTCTCTCAACGACTCAGGACCCTGGGCTATATCGACCGTTGATGTGCTTGGTTGAGCCTCAGCGTTTCCTTTCTCTAGTGTATCCTTATGGGACATAGCCGTGGTTTACTGGATAGCCTTGCCCGGTTGTGAGGGCACAACTGTCGCTCTTTTCGGAGAGTCTAGCTTTTCAGCCAACTCCCTTGCGTTTAACTCCCCCGTCCTAGGCTTTAGGCACTTTGAAAGTGCTGGAGTTGTTGAGGGATTTGGTTGCGACACCTCCTCCACAGGTAAACTACTAAGGACACATTCCACAAGGGGCATTGTCACGGCCAAGGGCTGTGACTGCTGTGATCCCTGATTGGAAGTAGTAGCAACTAGTTCAGTGGACTGGCTACCCTTGGTGGATCGCGGTGTCAAGTCCCTAGGGTGATCAGAAGTGGTTGTGTCTTTCGTTGGCCTTTGAGCACTCATTTGTGTAGATCGAACATGAGCTGATCTAGTCGCATTAGGTGGCTCAGGCATATCCTTGGGTTGAGAGCTACAGATGGCATCATGTCCCACCTCTTTGACGGTTGGAAGCTTAGATGGAGATAGAGATTGGAATTGAGCAGTCGCCCTTGACAACTGCTATAGTGCTTCCTGTGTCTGTTTGGGAGAAGAGGGCGTAGGAGATCTAGGACTCTTAGGTGGACTTGGCACTCGCTGAATGATTTGCTCGAGGTTACTAGACGATTGTGCCATTTGCTTTGTTGAGCGATCAGCCTTGCCTTGAGCAATGTTGTGCCTATGATGCTTGTTCTCCCCTTGGGGAATCAAAGGCTCCTTGGGCGCTAACGATTTTTGTGCCTGCTCAATGGCTACGTATGACATCTGTCTATTTAGCCTGCTAGGTTGGGGCTCTTTCCTTCGAACAGTCATGTCTGGTTTCTTGCCTTGAGACCTAGAGTTTCTCTTAGATTTCCTCCTGTGCCATGCTTTTGAGGCACTCTGGCCTTCAGTTGATAGAGGCGGTTTAGCAGGGGATTTTGGTACCCAAATCCATTGGTTACCTGCATAGTATCCTTGAGCATGTAGCAACACTTTGGATATCCATCGTGGCATTGTGCTGACTCTCCATCGATGCCTTTGTCTATAAGGCTTGGGCTTCTTTTGGGGTCTTCTATGATATTTGTAAGTCTAAAGCCTGTCCTTGGCATTGTCTCTTGACCTTCTTATTTCAGGCCTGGCCTCACTCACTGGTTTTTGTTGTTCGACTTGTGCTTGTATCAACTCTTCCAACAAGTCCTTGCCCTCGTTTGTAGGTTTGACTGTTATGTCATCACCTTCCTTGCCTTTCCCTTGAGGTTCGATGAGGTCACCCTTGCTAAAGGTGGTGACTATCCTCACACCCGGTAGTGTCAGGTGTATCCTCTGTGCTACATAGTCAGCCTCACATAGTTAGTCGCCGTTTTGAAGGGTCTTCCTAGGAGGATTTCTTTCCTGCAGCTAGCACTTTTTGGAGGAACATGAAATAGGATAGGCAAGCTTTCCGTTTCAATTTTCGCAAGGATTTTGCACTTCCCTATGAGTGCTTGGGGGTGTCCCCCATAAGGGCTAAGAGTTGCACTAGTCGGTGTGAGCTATGGTTGGCCTAGTAGGGTCCATGATTCATAGGTCAAGATGTTAAAATCTGCTCCTTCATCAATCAGAGCATCAATAGTATGCTCTCTTTTCGCGGTGAGTTTGACCCTAAGGTAAGCAGGTGGTACTATGTCTTCATCTTCCGAGTCATGGCTTGTAAATTTAAGCCTTCTGACAAATGCCCTTGAGTTCTCGACTGCACGACCAGATGTGGATTCTCCACTGTTGTCTTGGATCGTCAATGCAGTGCTATTCAAGGTACATCTCTCGTCAAGAGTGTCATGTCTACTCATCTTTCCATTTGTAGCTTGCTGAAGTTGCATTTTGCTCTAACTAGACACGGTTTGAACCCAATGTCTTTGTGTTCTCATGGCGTGGCCTTTTTTCCCTTGATGGCTAGTTTGGCCCATTGATGTTCTAGGGTCTCTGTTTCTCTCTGTTTGGGTATGGGCTTTTGGTTGTTCTTTTGCAAGTGAGGACACATGTTCGTGTAGAGCTGTTACTACACTAGGGTTCAATTTGGAGGACCTGTCACGGCGCGCGTTTTTTCTCCAACCTACTTGGGGGAGGTGCGGAGGGGGGGTCCGGGGGGGGGGGGGGGGGGGGGGCAGTCCCCCCCGGCCCGCAGGGCCATTACGGTAGATGCCATATGCAATTTGGAGGGCCGTTTATAGCCAAATTTTGAACTACGTGCTCTAAATTGCAGCCCAGTGATGGATCTGTGATGTGCCTTTAGCTCTACGTGGTCTTTGGGGTCAATTTCGGGGTTTAGATGAGTCAGAAATTGTGTTTTGGATACCTGTCCGATTTTGACAATTTTTTGTCCGATTCTAAGATGTTCGATTTTCAGGAGTCCGATTATCAGAATCGGACGTCCGATTTTGGGTTGGTCCGATCGGCCTAGTGGTCCGATTTTGGTCATGTCCGATTCCAAGAGTTGGATAAAAAAAGTGGTCCGATTTTGGAAATCGGATCGGACAAGGTGGTCCGATTTTGGCAGGTTCGATTCTGAGCTGGTCCGATTCTGGGACCCGGATGGCCTGGTCCGATTTTGAGTGGTCCGATTATGGATTGGTCTGAGTGTCCGAGTGTCCAAGTTGGACAGGTTGGTCCGAGCGTCCAATTCTCAAAATCGGACGGGTTGGTTCGAGTGGTCCGAGTGTCCGAGTCGGACGGGTTGATCCGAATCTGAGTGGTCCGAGTGCCACGTGGCACGTCCGATCGGGCTAGTCCGATTCTGGGAATCGGACCAGACTGGTCTGACTCACTCTCAGTCGGACGGTCCGATTCTGGGAGTCGGATGGTCTGACTTCAGAACTCGGGTGGTCCGATTCTGAGAATCGGACCACTGCGAGTTGGTCCGAGTGCGTCCGCGACGGGCGCGATTCCCGCGCGTTTGACCCCTCCTCACTGTCTGGTGCACACAATCACCACAGACTTTCTAGATCTGATCAGGGCACTTGTTGGAAAACACCAGACTCACCTGGAGCAGCACGAATCACCGGTGCCTAGAAATCGGGGCAGTGCTTCCTCATCCTGTGAACCAGAAGTTCTCTCTCTCTCTCTCTCTATCACAAGGAAAACCAAGGAAATGAGGTCTGTCCTGGCCTCTCAGGGCTCTTAAGGTCCTTTCCTAGCACTGCAGAACCTTACAGCTAGTTTCATGTCCCTATCTTACCCAAAAACTTGAATCTGGTCCCCTGTTTCCCTGTTTTAGCCTGTTATACAGCAACAGAAAACCCTACTGTTTGCTTGTTTTTTTCTTCTTTTTCCTTGTTTTTTCCTACCCTAAATGCATCCAAATCACAAAATAAATACCTATACTACTCCATTCCACAACATAAATCTCACAAAGCAAAAAACCTACTTGCCAAGGAGATCGAATACCATCTTTAACCCCCTCGCTTCCTACCTATCTAGCTCAAGCACCGGTTCGGGGAAAACCCTACTCCAATGCTCGATTCGAAGCGCGCAAGTGCTCAAGGCTTGAATCCGTTGGTCCTGGCAAAACGGAACCAAAATGTGGGAGCTTTCACTCAACCGCCAAGACCCACAGACCGCTTATTGATTCAAGCGTTCCAAGCCGAGCACTAATGGCTACCTCTCACATAGCCGACGTGCCATCCATACCTACAGGTGTAGTGAGCTTACCTCCATGCCGTTCGAGTTACCTCCTCTCCCGCGCACTCCGGTAGCTCCACGATCCAAGTGCAAGCTTCAAGCAAGCTCCACCCTCAAGCTCCACGCCCCAAGCTCCATTGCCGCGAGCAAGACAAGAGAAGAGAAGAGAAGAGAAGAAGAGAGGAGAAGATGGAGAGCTTCTCCTCCTCGGTCCCTCACCCTCACACACTCACTCCCTCACACTCTCACACTCCCTCTCTCAAGCACAAGCTCAAGCAAGCAAGAACAAGAAGAAGAAGAAGAAGAGGAGAGCTACTTTTGGCCACACACAAGAATGAGCTTCTCATTCACTTTTCAACTTTATATACAAAACCCTAAATCCCTTTTGGGCGGTCATCCCCTTTTCCCCTTTTTACATGGCCGGCCATAGCCTAGGCCCTTTTTCCCATTGTCCTTCTATCTTCCTAGCTTCCTGTCCACCGCCCATCTACATTTACAAATTGCACGAGTGAGAGCCCGGCGCTCTTTTACAGGATTTCAGGGTGCGCCTTTTTATTTTAAAATGCGCCTTTTCCCTTTTGTATTTGCCTTGGACCTTTAAGGTTGCCCTTGCGCTTTTGGCCTTTTCTCTTATTCTTTCTTCAGTCGGCTACCTTTTTTCAGCCTTTGCCCTGCATGTTTTTTATTTCCTTTTGCTTTCTTTGTGTTGGGGTTAATAGCCTTCCATTTGTATCGCTTGCATCAATCCAAGTCACCATTTCACTTTAAACCCTACTTAAAGATAGTCTAATGACCTAGCAAGGATTAAAAGCATCGATAAAAGGCAAAAATCCTAGCCAACCTCACCTTGTTCCAAAATCTTACCTTAGTGCACCTCCAACATTAAGTGCCTTATGTGTCAACACATTCTCAGAAGGAGCTAAATGGCATGCAACGCTTCTCATGGAAACCCTTGGAGACACTTGAAACATGACACACATAGTATTGACTCAAAATCCCAGACTTAGAAGAAACCAAGGGATCTACCACCACACTTCATAAATCTTAAAAAAACTGATCAAGTAGTTGTCTTTTCTTTGTGCTAAATGTGATGCCACATCAAATGAACCCATTGAGAAACTAGAAAAGGAGGCGAATATTACAGAGGCAAGAGAATCCCCTAAGTCAATATATATTGCTGAGAATCGTGCTGGAAGAGAGGGAGAGAGACAGAGTGGAGCAAAAGATGAGCCTCAGCTCATTATTGTTATTCTTCCATTATTCTTACATCATACTAACTGAAAAGAGACTTACACACATTGGTATGACTAACCCAGACTAATTGTGGTTAAGTCATTGACTACACCGACTTATTGAGTGTCACACACATGTACAACTATATGTCACAAACATAAAGATAGACTGTCTGAAGAGTAACGGGAGCTTGATATTCTAACACTCCCCCTCAACCTCAAACCATCTAATAAAATCCAAGTAGCTATTTGAAATATATGAACTTTTCTTTACCAAAAGACTTGGTAAATATATCTGCTACACTTGGTCTTCATTCTTCACATGAATCAAGTCAATCTTCCCTGTAGTAACCATTTCTCTAATGAAATGGTAGTGAACCTCAATATGTTTGGACCTAGCATGGTAGACAAGATTGCTCGCTAACATAACATTGCTGAGGTTATCACAATGCAATCTCACTCTGCTTTCTAGTTGTATTCCCAAGTCTTTCAGTAGTTTCATCAACCAAACTGCTTCGCAAGCTGCTAAGGCAACTCCTCTGTACTCAGCTTTTGTACTAGACAATGCAACAATAGGCTGTTTCTTACTCGGCCAACTAATCATACTGCTGTCCAATCCAAATGCATAACCACTGGTTGACCTCCTATCATAGGCACAACCAGCCCAATCAACATCAATAAACCCTATCAAGTCAAGAGATTTTCCATATTCATAAAACAACCCATAATCTATAGTACCCTTTAAATATCTCATGATCATCCTGATTGCATCTAAATGTGGTTTGTGAGGCTTCTGCATGAACTTACTAATCAGCCCCACTGCATAACATAAGTCAGGATGGCTAATAGTCAAGTATATCAAGTTGCCCACCATCTATCAATACATTGTCGCATTCCCTATGTAATTTCCAATATCAGTCTTCAGCTTGGCATTCTGATCAAGAGGTGTCTCCATAGGCTTGCATTCAACCATACCATGCTTCTGTAACATGTCATGAGCATACTGCTTCTGTAGCAGCCATATACCTTGAGGCGTAGAGACTACCTCAATCCCAAGAAAATACTTTTATTCACCAAGGTCTTTGACTCTGAATTTAGCCTGTAAACATGATTTAATTTCAACAATGCCCTCTTCTGTGAAAATGTGCAGGATCTAGGACATGGCAATGTAGCTATAGTGGATGGAAGAAGAAGAATGAACTCATGATGACAGAGACACTAAACTTGACTATTACACAAGTGAATTAGGTTCCGAGATTGAAGCTTGGAGACTCATAAACACAATCTTGTGTTTTGGATTGACAAGTACAAGAGTGACACTAACTGATAAAGAAAAGCATCATCATGTATTCATTCATATGAAAAGTGGTAGTCAAGTACAATGCTTTATAGTTGTTGGATGGGTACAGTTTTCCCTTTCTGTGCATATGGGATTCTTACAGCCTGCATGTCTTCATCCCAAATTGCCTCATACAAAGAGGCTACATTAGGTGTGATTGCTAATATCTCAACACCCCTCCTCAATCACAACTGGAAAAGACACTAAGTATATAGAGGCTATCATGAGTAGAACCTTCCTAAGTGTAGACATGGAAGAAACAAAAACAACCATACAAAGCTAGAGGCTGTTACAAGGCCTCACTAAGTGTGTAGAGGCTGTAGTGTGCAGGCTACATGAGGAGTTTACAAGCTTATGATAAATACATTTGGGCTAGATATTACACAGCTAAAAAAGTCAATAAAAAATAGGATCAAGGACTGGCAAGCCCTTGCAGTTTTCAACATTATTTTTGACAAAGATCTTCAATTCATTGTAGGTCTTCTTGTCGCAGTAGTACAGCTTGCTCTTTTTGATCATGTACTTGCTGTTCACTTTGCTTTCCACTTCAAAGTCTTCATGATTTTTCTATTTTTTCTTCTTATTATTTTTCTCTTTGATCTTTCCTTTATGGTCATCATTTTCATGGACTTTACTTGCATTAGTCATCTAGTTCTTGTCTTTATGGTCCCCCTTAAGCAAAGGTACAATCTTTGAGGCAACAAAAATGACTTCAAAATCTTCAAATGGATTCATTAATTGCTCTTTGATATAGGCAACTTCATGTATTCTTGTAAGTAGAATAGACATTTTTCTAGTGTAGTATAAATGAGTAACAATAATCATGTTACTTCCCATGAGTGGCATCCACATAAAAAAATTCATGCTTGGCATTCTTGTGTTAGGGAATCAGCTTCAAATGATTGAGAATAACTAGCAATGAGTTGATCTTTGTATGTGTCAAAAGACACAAGCAATGGCAGCGTAGTATCAAAAGATACTAGTTTGAACTTTGATGTTTGTTGCTTGAGTTTGACTTGATGATCTTCAAAAAACTTCCAAGCCTTCAAGATCTTCCAAACCAAAACTTCCCTTCCTTGATTTGATGCTAATACCTTCAAATCTGAGATGACAAGGCCTTTAGTGTGGTGGAATTAGTGAGTAGATGAAGTAAAAAGGGAGCTTCAGTGAAAGTGAGCTATGGCAGATTAGAGTTTTCAAAATAGGCGACTGTTATTTTTCTTATTGCTGCTCACAGAGGTAGTCATTTGAAAAACCCTCTAAGAGGGAGAGAGTTCAGATTTATAGCTTCAAAAGCCCTATGATAATGATCAACATTGTTGCATGTATGGATTGAACAAACTATACGATTAGAACCAAGTGCAGATCTGTCAACGACATCAAATTTTCAAAATGATGGGCTTATTTTGCATTGATCACATCAATTTTTGTGCCATACTGAAGCGTCTCAAGTAGAGGAATAACTTTGTAGAAGATAGTGTTAAGGGTTATGCCCTCTATCGCAAGATCTAGCTCCTCAAAGTTGGCAGGGTCTCTGTCTGGCTATGGCAAACACACAGGGCAATAACTGTGTAGAATCACAATGCTGAGCTTGAAATGGCCTAATGTTGAGCTTTGGGGTGATAGAGAGGACCTCCAGAGCAGGGCTATAATTCTCTAGAATAAATCTTATAAAGATCTTATCTGGTCAAAGAGATATAAGAGCTTGGAGCAGGATAGATGCAGGGTGGCTATGGCTGCCACAAGGTCAAATGGAGAAAGAGTAGGAGATGAGCTCCTAGACTTAACCTGAGCTAGACTAAGCTCAAGCTGAGCTAGATGAGAGTAGAATGGAGCTAGAGAAGTAGTGTCATGCCCGACTGAGCTCTGATACCATGTGAAAATGTGTGGGATCTAGGACATGGCAATGTAGCTATGGTGGATGGAAGAAGAAGAATGAACTCATGATGACAGAGACACTTGACTTGACTGTTACACAAGTGAATTAGGTTCTAATATTGAAGCTTAGACACATAAACACAATCTTGTATTTTAGATTGACAAGTACAAGACTGACCTTAAATGATAAAGAAAAGCATCATCATGTATTCATTCATATGAAAAGTGGTAGTCAAGTACAATGCTTTATAGTTGTTGGATGGGTACAGTTTTCCCTTTTTGTGCATGTCTTCATCCCAAACTGCCTCATACAAAGAGGTTACATTAGGTGTGATTGCTAATATCTCAATATCTTCATCATCTCCAATGGTGATAAGATCATCTACATAAACCACTAGAAACACATATCCATGATCTGTCTTCTTCGTGAATAGACTATGATCTGCATCACCCTGTTGTTGTAAATAACTACTGATCTGAGCATTACATGCTCTAGGTGCTTGTTTCACTCCATATAAAGCCTTTTTCAACTTACATACATGTATAGGAAAGCCCAGGTGAACATAGCCTTCAAGCTGCTCCATATATACTTCCTTAACCAAATCATCGTTCAAGAAAGCATTCTTGATGTCCATTTGCCATAATTTCCAGCCTTTGCATGCTGCCAAAGCAATGATAGTTTAGAGTGTTTCCATTTTAGCCACCAGACTGAAAGTCTTCTCATAGTGAAGGCCATATTGTTGTGCATACCCTTTTGCAACTAGCCCGGTCTTATAGCATTCTAACGAACCATCTGACTTGCACTTACCTTGTACACCCATTTGCAACCAATGGGGACTTTTCCTTCAGGCAACTCAACCAATTCCCATGTTTGATTTTCCACCAGGGCTACATACTCCTCATCCATGCCAACACACCGGTTATCATCTGTAATTGCATCATCAAACTTTGTAGGTTCTTTGTAACCTATCACACTAGCCATATATTCATAATGACGGGCTAAATAACCAATGTATGTAAACTTGTCAACTAGTTTTGTGACTCTCTCAAATCTCCATAATTGTGGCTTTCTCTGAGCTTGCCTCTCATGAGGCAGTACATAACAACTTTGCCTTGCTCCAGGCGTTATAATAGACGGAATGCCCAACTCACTATCCAAACTATCGTTGTTAGATGACTCATAACCTGCTGTAAGTGTCCTATCACATCCTCAAACATATTTTCTTTTCCCTTATCCGATCTCCCCTTCACTGACATATCTGTGTCAATGGACATAGAAGTACGACTCCACAAGCATCCTGACCAAGGACTTATTGTAGGTGACCCATCACCTATAGGATCACTCATAAATGTACTCATTGTACGTGTATTTTCAGCATTACTAGTGCTGGCTGATCCATCATTAGCCACTGTAATAGGATTACTATACCACGATTCCAACTCATCAAAAACAACATCTCTACTAATCAATGTCTCATGTGTAGATGGTATATAACACTTGTAAGCTTTGCGGTCTTATGCATAACCAAGGAACACACTCTTGGCAGCTTTAGGATCCAATTTCTTCCTCTTTTCATCAAGAACATGCACATATGCAATGCTTCCAAATACCTTCAAGTGTGAAATGTTAGGCTTATGACCATACAACTTATCATATGGAGTTACATCATGAATCCCTCCTGTAGAGGTTCTATTCAGCACATAGATAGTAGTCACTACTGCTTTAGCCCAATAACCATTTGGCAAACTCTTCTCATTCAGCATACCTCTTGCTGATTCCATCAGTACCCTATTTTTCCTTTCTGCTACACCATTTTTCTACAGTGTATAGCTACAAGTTAATTATCTTCTGATCCCCATCAAGGTGCCTGTCAAAGTAATTAGAGACATATTCTCCACCTCCATCTGATCTAAGACATTAAATTTTATAGCTCACAACTCATTTTCAACATGCTTCTTGAAGTCCTTGAATACATCAAACACATCATCCTTATGTTGCACTATGTAAAGCCAAGTATACCTGCTGAAATCATCAATGAAGGATACATAGTAACGAGCACTACCAAATGAAGCATTATGAGATGGAACCCATACATCTAAATGTACCAATTGCAAGGGTCGTGATCTATTCTGTATATGTCTCATAAATGGAAACTGTGTCTACTTTCCAAACTGACATGCATCACATACATGTCCAAAGTCATGATACTTGAACTTAGGCAGTCCAAGCACAATCTCCTTCTGCTACATAGATTTCAACTTTTGTAAATTCACATGGCCAATTCATTGCACAAAATTCTCTTCCAAAGCATATTCTTAGGGTATATTGCATGGGAAAATAGGTTCATATGAAGGAATCTGTTTTGAAGACTCATGGATCAAAGGAAAAGGTTGTAAGTTTTACATCATCACTTGTTGATGAAACCATCATGCTATGGTTATTATTGTGAAATGGAGCTTGGATTTTCCCCATGCGACTTTCTATTCAAATGTTGCTAGTGCAAATAATATGTCTCTTCATATGTGAAATTGGTTCAACATTAGCAACCTACAAAAACTATAAGGGCATATTGAGCAAGGTATGAGGGCTTGCAGTTAGTCCAAGATTTCCTTACATGTTCTCTATTAGTGATGGTAAGCAAGTCAACTACTGGGATCTTGAATACAATAAGGTTATCCGCTCATATCATGGACATTTAAGTGGATTTTATTGCCTATCACTACATCCAACACTTGCATTCTTTGTGGAGATGGTGGAAACTTGTTGTTGCACGAAGAGTGTTTTGTATCCATGGATGATCCTTGGACATCAACATGATTGCACATACTTTGTACAATCATCGTTGGTCAGAGTTTAATCAACTTAACTACAAGGGATTTAACATAGTGGTTTTAGAAAGAGGAGTTGAAATATTATCAGTGTCTTCAATAAGAGTTCATGGTGCTTGAGTAGCTGAAATGCCATATAGATGCACTTCACAAGAACTCAACATAAAATAATTATCCAGAATAATGTTTGATTCAAGATGAAAGAGAACAATTTCTTTGATTAAAGATATAGACAAGATACAAGATCAAAAGATTCTCGGAAATGATCAATTGATATCTCAATAGCTTGAGATGGAATTTGTCTCTTTTAAAGAGAAGAAGGTGGAATGTTGGGATTTATGGAAAGATCTTCAAGGAAGGTGAGGAGCACCAAGCTCGAACTCAAGCCACTCTCGTAGAATTTGATGGCAATAATTTTGAAGAGGGCAAGGACCTCATAGCTGCCACTCCGTGGAACTTGATGAGATTCTTCAAAATAGGTGAGAAGCTTAAAGCTCAACTCAAGCCAACTTCATAAGCAACTCGGTGGCAGAAACTTCAATGTGGGTGAGGGGTTTAAAGCTTGACCTCAAGCCTTCTCTCCCAAATTTTACGGTAAGATATTCAAAGAGGGTGAGGGATACAAGCTCCACCTCTAGTCTCTCTCACTTGATTTGATTGCCCCTCCAAGCACTCCTAGTCCTCCTTTTATAGTTTTTCCTCCACTTCTTCTCACCTTGTGCATTTAGCTTTTTCATAAAAAGCCTAAGGCTTTTAATGCTTTAGCTTTTCCTTAAGGCTAAAAGCCTTGATCATTATAGTCTAAAATAAAAGCCTTGAAGGTTCAAAAACAAAATCATTTAGCCTAAAAGGCTATAAACTTTAATCTTCCTTGCCCAACCTTTCTGTATTTCAAACTGTCGTTGCTTTTCCTATCATCTGCTCTAATCATTGCCTACATTGGCCGTCATCTTCCTGCCATCAAACGGACTACCCCTAATCCTTAAATCATTCGTAAACTGCTGCATCACGTTACCAAATCTCATGCCTTATATATCCTATGATTTCTATTACCACCCTCTCGAAATATGCTGCCTTTGTGCCTTAACAACAGTCGCCATTAGTTTACAGCCTACGGCATGATACTACTCACATGTCCAACAGCTCAAGCAAGTCCCCCCACTACATGATTCTTGACATGGTATCAGAGTAGCGCCACTGAAAGGGGCTGCTTTTGAAGGATGAAGTGAAGGAGATGAAGCAAGGATTCAAGAAAGCAAGCAATAGGTAAGAAGCTCTTCCATTTGTCCACTCTTTCTCTTGGATAGTGTATGTGGAAGCACTAGAAGTAGGGCAGAGTAAAAATCTTAAGTTGATGTGAGTTTTGATGTGCGAGTAGAGCACTGTATATTCTGCAAATTGGCCAATTAGGGCTTCCCCA
The DNA here is from genome assembly GCF_053477565.2 of Lygodium microphyllum. Classification (NCBI taxonomy): domain Eukaryota; kingdom Viridiplantae; phylum Streptophyta; class Polypodiopsida; order Schizaeales; family Lygodiaceae; genus Lygodium; species Lygodium microphyllum. The sequence goes on from NC_141142.1 coordinate 94,793,411, forward strand.
TTGCTTTTTAAGGCATCTAAGATTGTTGCGAGCCTCATTTTAGAGCCACAAGGTTGTGGACAATAGTTTCAAAGTATACTGCAATTTCGACTATATTGACCGAAAGTGGATATATAGGTTGCAAATTTTGAATATGTAAATTTCGAGGTGTTTTCCAAGAAGTAAACATAAGTTTTATTTGCAAATAGGTCACACATTACATGTACTATTGAGCAATTAGCGAAAAAGGTTGCTTGGTATATTGCTGTGCATTTGTTGTAAAAGGTTGCAAAAGACTTGCTTGCTATTTTGTATCATTTTTATGATAATGATAGAGAACAATGTGAAAATCCCATCATTGAGAAGCTAGACAAGAACAACTATCCTTCATTAAGGTTTTGTGTGACGAACTTCCTCATTGGAAAGGGTCTTTATGAGTTTGTTTTAGATGGAAAAAGAAGCTAGATTTTGAGTATCCCTGTGACTTCATAGATGAATTAAAGGCATGGAAAGAATGGAATACAAAAGACAAAAAGGTGATGTATTGTATATTTGCAGTCATTGATAATACTATGTTGGGACATACTAGGAATGCAAAAACTTCACATGTAGCTTAGAAAATTTTTGAGAACATGTTTTCAATAAATACAAAGGCATGAAAGATTCAACTCAAGCAAGAGTTGAATACCTTGAAGAAAGGAAAAATGTCTGTCAATGAGTATGTTTTGAAGGTGAGGAGCATCACAAATGCTTTAGTAGCAACTGATACAGTGCCTGATGATGACAATTTGGTTTCATCTACTTTGGGTGGCCTTAATAATGAAACTTTTTGAAAATCATTTGTCACTTTTGTATATGTACAGAAGCCATTTCCAAATTTTGACGAGTTGGTCTCTCTCATGATTATCGAAGAGATCAATATGCAAGATAACTCATCTAAAGGAAATGGTGAATAGATCCAAGAATTTTACTCAAGTTTAGGAAGGGGACGTGGAAAATCCCCTTTGAGAGGCTATGGTATGGGACGTGCTAGTGATAACTAGCAAAACATGTTAAATCAGTAATCTGGTGAGATGTAGGTTTTAGGAGGCCATGGAAACTTTAGAGGTAGGGGGAGCTCTAGAGAAAGAGGTGGATGGTAGTACAGAGGTTCTTGAAATTCTGCTATTGTTTGTCATTATTGTAGCAAAATAGGTCATATTGTAGCTCATTGTTATGTTGAGAAGCATGGATCTTAGAGCATAGCAATGGTGGATGGAAGAGAAAGAGAAGACTCATGATTACATGACTAGAGATAATGACTATCACACAAGTGAATTAGGTTCCAAGATGCAAGCTTGGACTCATAAACACAATCTTGTGTGTGTAGACTGACACTTCAGTGAAAGGATAAAAAGTACTATGACATTTCATTCAAATTATAGGCAAGTACAATGCTTTATAGCTTCAAGATAGATAGCACTTTCCACCGTGACTGTGCTTATGGGATTGAGCAAGCCTGCATATCCTTAGCTCAATTGCTCCATACAAAGGGGCTACACTGGATGTGATTGCCTAATTCTCAATACCCCTCCTCAATCACAACCTAAAAGGCACAAAGTGTGTAGAGGTTTTAGTGAGAAACCACATGCAAAGTGTGGGCATACCACAAACATGGTAATCATCCAAACGCTATCACAGTAAAAGCTAAGTATGGGTACCAAAAACATGGTGGACGTCCAGAGGCTATAACACGGGCTTCACAAAGTGTACAGAGGTTGTAGTGCCAAGTTACATGAGGAGTTGGCCAAGGTTATATAAGGCTTCAAAAAAGTCTATTAAAAAACTGGGAATAAAAGGACTGGTGAGGCTTGTCCTTCTGCTCTTGATTGTCTTCTTCTTTTTCTTTTGCTCTATGGTCTTCTTCTTTCTTCCTAGATGTGCAAGATAGGCCTTCTGAGACCTCTTTCTGGTATGACAGAACTTCTCAATATGTCCGATCCTTTTGCAGAAGTCACAAGTTAGTTGGTTTTTTTGTCTTTGTTCCTATTACATACATATAATAGTTGTCAATCTTTTGTAGTTTCTTGTTTTCCTTTAATCTTCTTTTTTTCTTCTAAACAAGGAGGCCTTAATGTCAACCAATTTAGGATTTTTCATATTGATTAAAGTGGTTGAAACACTTCTTTAATCTGGAGGTAAACTTTTTAACAAGATACCAATACATATATCTTCATCCATTTTTAGATTATTCCTTCAAGCTAGGTTAGAAGACTTTCCATCTAGTTCAGATGAGATACCAGTGATGTATTAGGCTTCGTGTCTAGTGTGAAAAATTCAATTAATATACCATACTTTGAGGACTTTGACTAGGCACTAAAAAATGTGTCCAATCTATCCCAAGTGTTATGGGATGTGTCATGTCATAAACATCCACACAGTGGATATAGCTGTCATCTAACTCAAGATTTATGATAGCTTAAGCCTTGCCATCATTCTTTTGCTAGATTGATACAAGGGCAGCATCTCAGGACTTCTTCTCTTGTCCATTAGTAATGGTTCATAAATAAACATAGGAAGCACAACAACAGTTTTCAAGTACAGCTACTCAATCACAATATCTATCTCCATCTGAGCTTCCAAATGTCCAAGAGATGGGACATGACACCACCTTTAGCTCTCAGCCTAAGGATATGCCTATGCAATCCATTGTGACTAGCTCATGTTGAGAACCAGAGTTTTCAGCATTGGAATGTGTGCACAAGAGGGAGAAGAGAGCTCAAAGTACAAGAATTAAATTTTGCTTATTAAGTTGCTTAGAGTACAACTTGGATACACTCTCTCACACTTGATAGTGACCCATAGGCTGTTTATATAGCCTTTGCCAGCTAGGGTTAGGGTTTCCCCTGCCCCTAGGGCTATTCACACTCATCTGTCCTTATACTCCCTTGCTTACAGTGGGTTTCTATGCCTGTCTTCTAACACCCTCCCTCAATGCCAGGGTGGCATTGGATTACAAAGCATGTAAGAGATTCCCCCCCTTTTTGGGATGCCTTTATAAATCAGGCTTACAATGTGGTTTTAGGTAGATGATTTAAATAGTCAAAATAGTCGATCTTCAGATGGATTGGAGACATAGTTGGCCACCAATTCTTTGGGTATTTCAGGAGTTTTGGGGCATTTACTAGTGATATGCCCTGTCTTCTTGCATTTGTTACATTTCATCTTCTCAGGATACTTCTTTCAGCAGTTGTTTACAAGATGTCCTTTTTTCTTACAGAAAGAACATGTAGTGAGAACTGTATGAACAATACTTGTTCTTCACGGGAATTTGAAGTTGCCTGACTGTTGCTGCTTTCTTTGTGGTTCCTCTTTTCTTCATCCAAACAGGATTGAATGGTACTTGCCAAAGTAGGATCTGGAATGTTGGTGAGAGTCGTTACAAGAGTAGGAAACACTTGTTTTACACCTTTTAGGAGAATAGCAATAGCATCTTCTTCATGTATTGGAGCTTGTACAGAAGCAAGCTGTGTCATAAGTCCCTTCATATGAGAAATGAATTTTCCCAAATCTTGTCCTAAACGATATTCCAAGCTAAAGAATTCAATTTTAAGGAAGATTTTAGTATTTTTGCCAGTGGCTCCATAGAGCTTTTCAAGCTCATCCCATTTTTCTTTAGCAGTGTTTAGTTGATCAACATGATGAATCAGGGATTCATCTAAGTGTAGCATTATGATTTCTTGAGCATGTTGGTCATCCTCTATATCAATCATATTTGCAAAGTTTATAGCTCTACTGCCTTGAATGAGAGGCCAATACCCTCTCTCCATCATTTTGTATTTTATAAGTACCTGCCATGGGTGGAAATCCTTGCCATCAAACTTTCAAATTTGTGGATGGACATCCGCATATGTTGTGGTCATTGGGAAGGTCCGACCACTTATTAGGACAAGGGCAGTGTCTAGTCCCTTACAGACTTTTCACTGATGCAGAAGCAAATTAGACAATGTGAAGTCAAAGTTGCAATGAAGAGAAAGGCTGAAAATCATATAAGTGTAATATTTCAAAGTATGACTTTGGTGGTCCTTTCTTATGTGCAAGCTTCTTTTGAGGTTTAATAGTCTTTTTAGGTTTTAATGAAGTAAACCTAGACTGGACTTCAGGCTCCTCCTTATGGTATGGCTTAGTGGATGAAGCTTGTGTTGGACACGGTTTGTCTATGATCTCAATGCTTGTTGCTAATGATTCCGAGGAGAGTACAATGACACTCATGCTATTGATTTCACTGACCAATGTACTTGAGACAAAGTCACTCATGGTATGCTATACACTTCTAGTGCATGATGGTCTATGTGTTAATTTTACACATAACCTTACAAAGATATATGAAGAGGAATAAAAAACTCACTGGGTTTTAGTGAATGCCCAGCAAGCAATTAACCTGATGATTCATGATTAGTGTTTAGAAAACACTATTGTCAAGCTTAGTGAAGTGCTTGAATGGAACCCGGTTGGAAGTCGGCTTCCCGATGCTTAGTAATGTCCATTGAGAATCTGGAATGGGCTTCAAAGACTCTGCTTCAATGATTAGAATCACTATTAATGAAGCTCAGAGTGAAAACTTGACAAAATGTCAAACTTGGAGCTTATTGGCTATGGCTACCCAAAAAAACACAGTTAGGGTTTGGCAGAGATCTCTCTTTGTGAGAGGAATTTCCAAGAACCCTTTTAGCTGAGGATAGCCCACTTGGGGGGCTATCAGAGTCCCAAGATAGCCGCACAGATTGTGCCGCCTACTATGTGTACAACAGCCTGAATTCTGCGCTATCAGAAAACTGCACCATTTCTGGGATTTTTGCAATGTTGGCCTCACACGTGGACCATGTCAGGGGTAGACCTGACGAGGAGTTGTGACCTGATGTGGGGAAGAGATCTCCAAAAGAAAGCATAGGCTGATATGGCCTCCTTTGTCCTCCCCAAGTCCTTTAATGGAGGTAGGTTTCAAGCAGCTATGGAGGAAATAAGGATAAGATGAAGAAAATGATAGCTCATGTGCACTTAGTGATAGCTTATGCTAAGGGAAGCTGAGGAGATCAGAGATGGCTCTGATACCATGTTGAGAATCAGAGTTTTTAGCATTGGAATGTGTGCACAAGAGGGAGAAGAGAGTTCAAAGTACAAGAATGAAATCTTGCTTATTAAGTTGCTTAGAGTACAACTTGGGTACACTCTCTCACACTTGATAGTGACCCATAGGCTGTTTATATAGCCTTTGCCAGCTAGGGTTAGGGTTTTCCCTACCTCTAGGGCTATTCACACTCATCTGCCCTTATACTCCCTTGCTTACAGTGGGTTTCTATGCATGTCTTCTAACAGCTCAATGGTGGTTTGCACAAGTGAATGCTCAAAGGGCAACAAAAGACATGACCATTTCTGATCTGCGTAAGGACTTGACACCACAATCCACCAATAGTAGCTACTCCACTGAACTAGCTGCTACTACTTCCAATCAAGAACCATAGCAGTCACAGCTTTTGGCCGTGACAATACCCCTTGCGAAACATGTCCTTAGCAATTCACCTATGGAAGAGGTGCCTCAACCAACATCCTTGACACATCTAGCACTTCTGAAGCACCTAGAGCCTAGGCTTGAGGAGAAATCTCTCAAATATTTGGCCAAGGAGATGGCGCATCTAATCAATCAACCAGATGTAAAGTGCATGATTTGACCACAAGTTGACAGCCATCGCATGTGCGTACGTCCATGGGGACATTGGAAGACCAACACCAGAGCACACAAACCTCATAGCCAAACCCCTGACATGGGATGAGCAACAACATGTTTGCTCCTGCTATGTAGCTATTTCTGAAGAAGTCATAAAGGATATTCCAAAGGCCACAGCTAGAGAATTGTGCTTGATACCATCACTCTATACTACTCAATGTGAGACAAACAAGAAAAAGGTCAAAGCAATCAAACAAAAAGGGAAAGGACAAGGCAGCTTTGTGTAGAAATGGTACTCCAACTAGAGTTTGGTAGCCAAAATTGACCACCGATTAATGACACTTGCTGAGCAAAGGAAAGCCCTTTGGACATCAATACATGATCCCACGTATGTTGCCCCGACCTCATTAAGAGTGTTGGCAATGGTCCATGAGGTCCAGCTTTCTGCCACCACTCTCCAAAAAACATCCCTTGTACAATAAACTACTTCTAGAAGAAGATCTACATGTGGCTAGCTGGCTAGGAGTAGGGAGCATAATACTTGATGTTAGCGCATATGTCTTTTGCCTCACTCAAGACCCTACAATCCTAGATCCTTATGCTTCCCATCAATATAACCTCGACTTCTTTAGCTGGTTTCATCCAAGCTTACATGACAAGAATCCTAAACTGTCTCTTGGTTCTACACTAGAGTCACTCAAACCTCCAGAGCAAGAGAAAAAGAGCTCTAAATGGTGCATAGATCGGTCACCGTATGCACGTGTAGTGAGCGTCAGAAGGTCCCCAAGAACAAAAGAACTCTACTTTTTGCACACAAATCAATGTAGAAAGCTTACACAACATGAACAAGAGACCAATTGGATGCAATCTCCCCCCATGCCTTGTGTGAGTGCTCCACAAAGCATGTATTTAATATATTATTCATCTTCAAGCTCAAATAATAGCCCAAATTACAAAATAGCATGCCTTAGCTTTTAAGTTTGCTTTTGTGCCAAGAAATAATTAAAGCTAATGGGCGCCCAAGAAGTCAGGCGGTACCCAAATACAATGTCCAATACAATTATTTAAATCGTGCGTCCATGCACATACAAAAATAATAAATAAATATCAAGAACTTTGATAAATAAGTGCGATAAAATATAGGCGCCATGCCTAAGATACACGCCCATCAAAATATTGACGATAACTTGAATACACGCTATCCTCCAATGCTTCCCACTGCCACCGCTGCTTGCTCTACACATCAACTGAAGCATTCACAATTGTTAAAAAAATAATACAATTAAACCGACAAAAGTGAATACCTAGTAGTCTTCAGCTACATAAATAAATTGGTTAGAAATCAATCCTAACCTTGATTTATTACAAGTGCGCACTCCAAACTTATAAATGTTTATTAATTTAAATATGTATTTTTCGGAATCACCCGCTATGAAATCACCCATGTACACACAAAATTAACAAAACGCCCGAAAAGGATAGGCATCCCCATCGACTTCTCGCACAAAGAATCCACTTTGTGTATAAGCCCCGGTAATAAAACCTCACAGAATCCACCGTGGCACGGAATCCACTGTGGAATATGCCTCCTGGCATCATACCCCCGAGGTGGGAAAGCAATTGTCCTCAATTGCTATTAGCTCAATGTAGAGCTAACAGAGTGAAGAAAGCATTTAAGTCTCTAACATGCATCCATTGGGCTTCTTCAACAGGATGGTTTTTAAACTTGACCAAATATCTAGAATATCTATGGCCAGTTCTAGTGGTCATAAAGTCAGTATCTATAATAGTTTCAGGCTCAAGGATTTCAGTTTCATCATCTAGCAAAGGAGGGTTTTCATAGACAGGGTGTACAGGTAATTGACCTCTAAAGGATCATAATAGACTTATATGGAAAGTGTTATGGATTTTTCAATGTTGTGGTAGTTCTAGTTTAAATGCATTGTCATTGATTTTGTGTATGATCTTGAATGGTCCATAAAATCTAGGTGCTAATTTCACAACTGGGTGTTTATCTACACTTTGTAATCTTCGTTTTTCTATGCATAACCAAACATAATCATCTACTTTAAAATTCATAGCTTGTATTTTCTTATTTGCTTGTTTTTTATATGATTCCTGGGCTTTGGCAATCATATCTTTAACTTCATAAAAAATAGTAGCATGCATGTTAGCAATATCATCAGCAGTTTGAATTTTATTTGATAATGATGCAATATGTGTAGGCAATCAATATCCATAAATAATTTCAAATGGTGCTTTCTTTGAAGCTGTATGTGGTGTATTATTATATGCAAACTAAAGTAAATGTAGATGTGTATTCCATGTGTGTATTTTTGAAATGGTGTAAGCACGCAAAAGATCTAAAATAGTACTATTAGTAGCTTCTGTTTGACCGTTTGTTTCAGGATGAAATGCAGATGAAAAATCAATCTTTGTTCTTAAGTTAGCAAACAAAGTAATCCAAAAATTATTAAAAAATCTAGAATCACGATAAAAAATAATGACTTTTGGTAAACCATGGTTAGTGAAAACAGTTTTCAAAAACAATTGAGCAGCTTGAGATACAGTTAAAGTTTTCTTGTATGGAATAAAATATGCTTGTTTGCTAAATCTATCGACAACAGTCCAAATCATATCATGGTTAGCTTTAGTGTTAGGTAAACCAGTGATAAAATCCATTGAAATCTGTTCCCATGGTCGTGATGGAATAATTAATGGCATTAGTAAACCATATTGTTTACCATGGTGCCTTTTAACTCGTTGACAAACTAAACATTCAGATACAAAGTTAGATACATCAGTGTCCATATGTGGCCAATAAAAATCTTCAGTCAATGTACACAAAGTAGATATAATTCCTCTATGACCATGATATGGAGGACTATGAATTTCATGCAAAACAAATTATCTAAATGGAAGTGTCACACATAATCTTTTTTCATAAAACATGAATCCATTATTGTAAGACAATGAATCAATAGGAATCCAATTATTTGCAACTAGTTTATTCCAATTGGCTTGAAAAGTAGGATCTTGATGATAAGTATCTTTCATAGGGATAAGGGAATCAAATGATATCACAGAAATATTATGAATTGTCGGTCTTCTACTCAAAGCATCAGCTACAACATTCTCTTTTCCTGGTTGATATTGTATAAGGGGATGAAAACTTTGAATAAAAGCGGCCCATTTAATGTGTCGGTCAGATATTTGTGGTTGACTAAGAAGATGTCTAATGCTTTGTTGGTCAGTTTTGATCATAAATTCAGATCCCATTAAATAATGTTTCCATTGACGTAAGGCTTGTACTACAGCTAGCAATTCTTTATCATATGTAGAATATTTAAGTTCAGATGGTTTGAGTTTACAGCTAGAATAGGCTATGGGATGATTATTTTGCATAAGGGCGGCTCCTACTCCAGATCCACTAGCGTCAATAACTACTAAGAAGAATGGTCTATTGAAGTCAGGTAGTTGTAATACAGGAGCATGAGTTAAAGCATGTTTCAATAAATCAAAGGATTTTTGTTGATTGTCAGACCAGTTATACACAATACCCCTCTTTAAAAGTTTTGTCAAAGGTAATGCAAGTAATGAGAAATTCCTCACAAACTTTTTGTAAAAGCTAGCAAGACCTAGAAAAGAACGTAATTCATGCACATTTTTGGGTATGGGCCAAGGGTCAACTTTAATACCTTCTGATGAAATAATATGTCCTAGATATTCAATTTTTGTTTAGAAGAATTCACTCTTTTCTGGATTAGCATATAATTGATTATCTTTTAACAACTTAAAAACTAAAGACAAATGTTCATAATGCTCATTCTCATTTTTACTGAATACTAATATCTCATCAAAGAAAACTATGACACAATGCTGATGTTTCAAAAATATGTGATTCATCATACGACTAAATGTGGCTGGTGCATTAGTTAAACCAAAAGGCATAACCAGAAATTCATAGTGTCCAAATTGTGTTCTAAATGCAGTTTTGAATATATCAGATTTGTCCAATCTTACTTGATGATAACCAGATTTAAGATCTATCTTATTGAATATGGCAGATCCTTGTAGCTTATCCATAAGATCATCTACCCTAGGAATCGGATATCTATTCTTAACAGTAAATTTATTTAGCGTACGATAATCAATGCACATGCGATAAGTATTATTTTTCTTCTTCACTAATAAAACAAGTGCACCAAATGGAGAACTACTAGGTCTAATTAATCCTGTGTTAAGCAATTCCTCTATTTGACTTTGAATTTATTTATGTTCAATTTGGTTATGTCTATATGGTGCTTTACATGGTGGTTGTGTTCCAGGAATTAAATCTATTTTGTGATCTTTAGGACGTGATGGTGGTAATCCAGGTGGTAAATCAGTAGCAAAATAATCTTGAAATTGGGCAAGAAATTGTGTATTCCTAGGATGCATCTGTTTTTCTTTAGCTTGAATTTTATTCACCCATATTAAATAAAATTTGCTACTTTTATGTAATGCACATTTAGCTTGAGTATGAGTAAACAATGGAAAGTTATTAGAAGCGTGCATACCATGCAATGTGATTTGTTTTCCTTGGAAATAAATTTTAATTGAATGCGTAGAATAATCTATGTCAGGATTGTATTGATGACGCCAAGGCATTCCTAAGATAATGTCACTAGAATGCAAAGGTACAACTAAGAAATTTCTTCGTTCAGTATATTCACCAATTTTAATTTCTAAATTATGCACCTCTTGTGTTCCATTATATCTCATTCTTAGGAATGCAGCCTTGATGCGATAATGTGTAGAAACAGTTTGTAAATTCAATTCTTTGACTAATTTTGCTGAAATAAAGTCATGTGTGCTCCCATCATCATGTAAAATAGTCTTTTCTTTACCATGCACAAAACATTTCATTGTTAATAAAGAATGAGGAGTTGGCATACCTGGCAAAGTATCCGAAGTAGTATCAATGTTGTCATCATCTTTCGTAAAGTCTGGCATTTCCTCACATTCTTCTTCTTCTATTGCACCAAGATAATTTATATGGATAGGTGGCTTTTTGGTTTGGCAATTGGCTACTAGATGTCCATGTTGATGGCATTTGTAACAAACTATGGGTTTGGCTTTAGATACATTATTGATAATGGCAGGAAGTTTAGGAATATTGGGATTTGACTGTGAGGATGGCTTAGGGTTTGGATTGGTGTTTGATGGCAAGGCAAGTGGTCGTGTCCAAGATTTACGGAATGAAGATGAAAGAAAACGACTTTGATTGAATCTTTGAAAATTTGAATTGAATTGTTTGGAACCATAGTTACCATTAGTTTGAAATTGTTGTGGCCGCTTGTCTCTTCCTCGAATCTTGTCTTCAGTATCATGAGTCAAGGAAATTGCATCTTCAAGGGTTGTTGGCTTGAACATATTGACTTCCACATAGTAATGTCCAAGTAGGCCAGACATAAACTTGCGTTTATGAGTTGCTTTAGGTACATCTTCGAGCATACATAGTTGCAATAGGTCATTCTAGAAACGTTCAGTGTATTGGGAAATAGATTCGCCATCTCTTTGTTGTAGAAGATCCCATTGCTTGATGGCTTTTTCATGGAATTGAGGAGGAAGGAAATTCTGCAAAAATTTCTTTTGGAAAGTCTCCCAGGTAGTGGGACAATCAATGCTCTTGCGGACCACAGTCCACCATAAGGATGCTCGATCAACTAAATGGTTAGTGACACATTGGGCTAAACACTAGGGAATTAGCTAAAGAGCTAGACTCTCCAAAAGGAGAGGGAGTTGGCCGTTTAGCAGGCCACAGCTATGTCCCATGGGGACACACTAGAGAAAGAGAATGTTGAGGCCCAACCTAGCACATCAATGGTGGCTGACCTAGTTTAGGGACCTGAGTCTTTAAAAGATACACCTCCATTTTCCAAGAAAAAGAGGAGAAAACAATGGCAGTTGCAAGTGGTTGTAGACACCAAGAAGAGTGAGGCCAAGAGCACTGAAGAGCTTGGAAATAAAGCATTGAGTCCACCCACAAATGAATCCATTTCCATGTCTCCTAACAATGGTGAAACCTTAGACACGTCCGTGTGTTCTGATAAGTCAAAGAAACCATTACCATCAATGGTTGCTTGCAACCCTCAATCCACTGACAACAACACAACTTGCATTGATCAATCAAGATAAAACATTGTCACAATAGGGTGACAAAACTATACCAGTCACATCCAAGGAAAACCATGACACAATAGCAGTAAAGCCTCAGGAGGATGAGAAACATGAAAACCTTGAGGACATAAGCAATCCTAGCATTGATCAATATTGCTCATCTAGGCCTAAGTCCCTCAGCTATGCTAAAGCCTAGGGAAACCCCTAGAACCTTGCATGAGATAGTAATCGAGCAAGCCTTCATAGAACATAGAAGTGTCACAGAGTGCTTGACTTAGTTGGATGCTAAACTCAAATTATTCGCACGTGTCTACATCCTTGCAGACATGGGCACATTCCCTAGGGAGAAGCTTGAGGAATACTTGCCATATCCTCTATCTTGGGAGAGCAAGAATATCTGGACGAGCATTATGACAAGCTCCTACATGAATGCATGCAACTCATCTGTGATGAGGAAGCTGACGAACTACGCTTAACTATGACATTCAATGACGTGCTCTGCCAACCAAATCTCTTAGAGATAGAGAAGCTAAAGCGACAATCACATAATCAAAGCCAATTTGAAAAACATTGGTTTGAAAACCATGCTACAATGGCTGAACTTGGAGCCCAAATTATTACAATCTCAGAGGAGTGATTGGCTAAATGGCAGTCTCAAAGAGACTCGACCTATGTGGTGCCAACTTCCTTTCGAGTACTGATTGCCGTTTAAGGTATAGACTTAGCCAGAACTAGCCAAGAGAAATCTCTGATTGATAAAATTCTCATTGAGGAGAGGAGCTACATGTTGCCAGTAGATTCGGACAAGGTACCATGCTACTCGATGTTGCAAAATATATGTTGTTATTGTGTAGGCTGCCATGAGTACTAGATGCATGTGCCACACTCCAATAAAATCTTGAGTTCTAAATTTGGTTTTTATCCTCATGAAGTGACATGGATTTATAAATGTATATATAAATAAACAATGTGTTTTGTGATTGTGTATAGATAATACTAAAAAAGCAAAGATAGCACACACACAAGTGATAATAATCAATCACAGGTGATATGCATTGAAGTCAACACTACGGGATTCAGATAAGTGATGTCTTTTTGAGTTGCACCTATTCATTATGATTGAAGCATATGACTCACATGTACTCATACGAGTTATCAAGTGGATACAGGATGACACAAGTCTCTGTACGAAAGCGTTCAATGTCCAAGTCACCACAAGACCACCAATCCCACAAAGAGCTAGTACAGATAAAACAACTGAAATACCAAGAACAAAGAGCCATGACGAAAGCCCTATTGCTAGAGGTGAAAATTGCCCTTGCAGAAAGCACACATCGCATTTGAGCATGACCCAAAGCATAGTCATTGGCTACTCTCTCTTTCTTGGCCAAACTCTACATCTGGCTCACTGCAGTTGCCACCTCAATTGTACTGATGTCTCACATGTTACAAAGAGGTTTGCAAAATCTCAAGTGTATCTCTCCATCTCAATGATTGTTCCTCTGGCAACGAGGCTAGTAACACAATCACCCTTATAATATCCATTTTTCACAGCCTTTGGATCTTGACATTTCTCAATCTAAATGAAAGATTGATAGCCTCAATATATTGCACTGTTTGTGTTCATTTTATAAAAAAAGAAAAAAAATAAAAAGAAAAAAAAAGAAAAAAAGAAAAAGAGAAATGCACCCACGATCATAGTATAACACCTAGGGATCCTCAAATTAGGTACGTCTAATGACCTTAGTTGGATGGCTCCCATCCCTAGTCCCCTAGCCCTTTACACATCCTCCACAATTGTTCAGGGCACATCAAGGGCAGGAAATACCTAGGGAGCTTGTCTCATAGACCTGTCACCCTGAACCATTTGCACAATTATTTTTCACACTCCATCTCAATGCCATTGCAATCAACAGTGGTAAGCAAGGCATGGAAGGCCATGGAAAGTACACTATATTCTTCAATCACTACAAATAGTCACCAGCTACAAAAAGCTAAGGTGTCAATGAGCTCAAGTATGATACGTCATGTTGTCAAAATCACAAATGATTTCTCAAGAAGCCTTTAAGTGTACTTCTCCTCAACATCAATACTTTTTTCCACCCCATATAACCCTTGCTTCGTCCACCCCTTGCTACAAGGAACCAGACCAGCAATCTGTTAACTACGTGATATCTAAGTATGGACATGCACTCACATAATATCTGCACCACAATATATACACAGTTTGGGTCCTCAAGTGCAAGACAATACTCTTAGCTTACTTACAGTTCAAATTATTTCCCAAACTAATCAAACTACGTCTTGTGCACGATAAGAAGACTAGCACTATCCCCAGGGAGAGACCACATATGAGAGGTTTTCAATTGCAGGTAGTGAAGACTCCAACAAAAGTGTTGTCAACTCTTCATCAACACTCAGCTCTGAATTCTTATCCTTTATCATCGTGCAAGTCCACCAAAGAATCATCACCTGCAGAATTCCCGAACATCAACACCTGTGTTAGTCATGAGTGCAACTCCCAACAAAGAACAATCCTATCACCAACTACAACTACCCTATCACCTGCTAATCATGCCAACAAGTATCCCCAATGACCTTTATCCGCACCACCACCAAAACTCCTCCACAATAAACCACAAAAATCCCTTCCAACCACGTCTTCGGTGCATGCCAAATCTTGCTACCTACGATGGAGAGTGCCATGGGACTGGCACTCGTCTAGGAGGGGGGTAATGTTAACCCTCAAATGAACAAGATGGCAAATCTAGAAAATCTAAAGCAGAAGACAAGGCCAAGGAAAAAGTGGAATGGAAGACAAGGGTGTGCCAAGAAAAATATGGAAATACAATAAGTGCTAAAAATTCCTAAATCAAGGAAAAAGGCGCACAAGAAAAAGCGCAAGTCAATACTTTTGTAAAAGAGTGCAAGGCGCACCATGATTTATTTTCAGAGCGTCGGCGGGGCTCTCACCCATACAATTTGTAAAGGTAGATGGGTGGTAGGAAGGAAGATAGGAGGACAATAAAAAAAGGGCCTAAGCTACGGTCATAGGCTATGGCCGGCCATGTAAAAAAGGGGATAAGGGGATGACTGCCCAAAAGGGATTTGGGGCTTTGTATATAAAGTTGAAAAGTGAATGAGAAGCTCATTCTTGTGTGTGGCCAAAAGTAGCTATCTTCTTCTTATTCTTATTCTTCTTCTTCTTCTTCTTCTTGCTTGCTTGCTTGAGCGTGTGCTTGAGAGAGGGAGTGTGAGAGTGTGAGGGAGTGAGTGTGTGAGGGTGAGGGTGAGGGATCGTGGAGGAGAAGCTCTCCATCTTCTTCTCTCTTTTTCTCTTCTCTTCTCTTCTCTTGCTTACAAAGAGGATAGCTCTAACTCAACAGCGAAGACCGCTTGTGTGCCATACACCAACTGGAAAGGGGTTGTAATGGCCTTATGAGAGGTTCTGTATACCCAGAGGGCCTCTGTAAGTCGATCCCTCTAATCAAGATGATGTGGAGCAATCATTCTTATCAAGATCAAGCAAAGAATGTGATTGGTTAACTTCGACTTGGCCATTGGCTCTGGGGTAGTAGGGTGTGGACTTGTGATGGCAAATCTTGCACAACTCAATCAACTCTTCCATTATCTTGTTGAGAAAATGAGTACCTCTATCACTTATGAGCTCTAGGGGACTGTCAAAACAGGTGATGATATTCTCATATAGGAATAGGGTCACAGTGTTGTCATCATCTTGCTTGAGAGCATACACCACTTCGTCACATAGTCTGTACAGACCAAGATGTATCTATTCTATTTCCTTTTGGTGGGCGGATCAATGGGGCCCAAAAAGTCAATTTCCATTTCTCAAATAGCTTTAAGAGAAGTATGGGTTACAGTGGCATGATGCTAGATTTGGTAGGCTCTCCCATTCATTGACAAGCATCACAATGTTTACAATAGTCATAGGCATCCTTGTGGAGGGTCGGCCACCAATATCCTATGAGCAAGTCCTTCCTAGCTATCACTTCTCCCGTGAAGTGTCCTCCGTGGGGCTTGTCATGGCCTCACAATGTTTACAATAGTCATAGGTATCCTTGTGGAGGGTCGGCCACCAATATCCTATGAGCAAGTCCTTCCTAGCTATCACTTCTCCCACAAAGTGTCCTCTGTGGGGCTTGTCATGGCATGCTTTCAACACAATTCCAATCTCTTCTCTTGCAACACATCTTCAAAGGACTTCATCTTTACCTTTCTTGTATAAAGCACAACCTAACGAGGTGTAGGGGATTGATTTCAACAAAAGCTTCTTCTTCTCACGATTGGAAATACTTTCTCAAAGGGGGATTGTTTTGTACCATTGCGAGGAGCTTTGGACCGGCCCAGATGCCGAGAGGTCGCTCGATGAGGGATCCATCAGGTAGGAGGAGGCGAGAGTGCTAAGGAGGGTTTGGGCATAAATCTCTCGATCGCTCCTATGAACTTCCTGACCCTCACGCAAATCAAGATGGGATTGTGGAGTCCTCGGTATAGTGAAGGGACGGAAATCTTGGGGGGTTTATTTTCTTCTACATAGACAGAAGGGATTTTTTGGTGAATGAAGGTTTATCTTTTGCGCAGGCAGAAGGGGAAAAGCATTGTAAATAACTTTGCGAAATACATTTTTCCAAAAGACTGTTTTCTCTATCTTTGTATTGTGCCGTAAAATTATGTGAAGGAACCTGTGATAAGGGGTTATTTAATGAAGATGCTTTCATATATCATAACTTAATGTGATAGGTAATTAGAAAAATAAAGAAAACCATTTGTGAAAAATGGGTGGGTGAGATCCCTGACGGATCTGTCCTACGCATGGGTGGTCCCGATAAGCTGGGAGCTTCTTTCAAGAGATTGAACGAAATGTTAATTAGAAAAAATTAGGTAGAGCTGAGCATTGCCTTACCTAGGGTCAAGTCTTAAAACCTTGATCAATAATTATCTTAGGGGAAAGGTGTGGCGGCTGTGCCAAAACTACGTTAAGGTTGAATCCTAACCAGTTGTGCTGGAAAAAAGTGTTGCACTCCATAAACCAAGGGTAACTACAATTGCTCCAGTTAGACGAGAAGCCCTTGTGGGATGCCTCTGATGGAGTTAGCTAATGTATCGAGACCTCAGTTGTCAAATTAGGGCCCCGATCTTGTAGGTTGATCCTCATGGGGATGGTCGGTACCTTCCATTATGAAGTGGACTCTGGGAAACCTAGATGATAGACCATGTGCATTCTTGCGAGTGCCGGTGAAGCCATCTAGGATAGTTCCCAATGGACCACTAAAATGTGCTACCAAGGAATTATTGGGTAGGCACGTGACATGTGGTATTAGAGCATAATTGAAATTAAAAATATATATGGTTTTTAAGACCAACTATTCTAAGTAATAATCAGCATGCTAATTATTAAGGGATAAACTTTGGCAGAATAATGAAGCCTAGAACCAATTCCTTGTTTTTCGAGCAATGTACACATCTGTGCTAAACTCCATGGATGACAAGTGGAGAAGAGAAATGATGAGGATACTTGATCACTTATATATGATCCATCCCCTGTGAATCACGAAGAAGATGGTTCTTGGATGAGCGTTATTGTTATATCAAGAGGCCAATCGATTCTTCAACATGCAAACTAATCTAAAATGCCTTGAATGGATGGAAAATTTAAAAGTAGTTGAGTCATTTATCTTTTGTCCATCTAGAAGGAATCCAGTTATGATTACCAGTGGTCGACAGATACGTCTAGACCATTATGTCTATGATAGGGTACTGAAGGTAATTCCAACTAATAGGATTATAATCCAAGGATATCGCAAGTATCAAGATTACCGTATCCATGGTTTTAAAGATCTGTCATTCTCATAGTATAGGTTTCTGGACATAAACAACAATTGGCCTACTTTTTTCTACATGAATGTAACTGATATCCATCCCTGAAAAGAAAGATATAATGATATCATGTTTTGGAAATTTTATATAGCATCCAGCCTATCCGATCGATGTTGATGTATCCCTACTTGTAAACATCTGCCATTTGTAAATATCCCTTAGTTGTAAAAATTGTAGCATCATTAGGGCCAAAAATGCTTCAAAAAAGGCACTTGTAAGAAAATGATTAAGTTGCTAATTAGTTGAGATTTTGGAAGAATGAAAATTCCAAATTTGGTTGCTTAGATGTGATTAATGAGAGAATATTAAATTCCTTAAAGAGCTCATCCATTAAATGTCCCTCATCTTTAATTTATGTCAGGGTAACCTTTTTGGATATATTTTTTATCTTAAAACTTGGGAGAATTTGTATTTTTGAGAAAGGTCCACCTATATCGTGGTTTATCTACTCCCGTATATTCTTTTCACATGCTCTTTCTCCATACTCTTTCTCCATTTTCTTTCACCATTCTCTTCTTTGTGCTCACTTTCTTATCACTGTGATTGTTGATCTGCTAAAATATTTATCAATACCTCTGCAAGTAATATAGATACGAGCACATGAAAATACAAACTTACCATCCAACTAGATCCAATTTATTCATCTTGGAGAAGTATACGTCGTTGAGTACTAAGAGATGAGATGGAGGCCCACAAATTGCAAACTCAAGGAAAGAAACATATAGATTTGTGGGTGGATGGAAATATTTATCCCAAGGATCCTTCAATACGTAAACCTCCTAATTTTTTTAATATTCATGACTACATGAGATATGTTGGAAAAGGTTATAATGGGATGCTTGGCTATTGTAAAAGGTTATACTCTACATCTTACACCTACATGGCTCAAATGAATGAAATGAGAAAAGCATTATTTATTGCACAGACAAGCGTTTTTGAGCTTGCAAATAAGATTGACATTTTAGAAAATGCCAATAAGTCATTACAAGACAAGCTAGCACACTTAAAGAAAACTCCAATAGGATTAAGAGAGAGAAAGAGACCATTAAAAAGTATAACTAGCTTGTGTGTGTGAGTAAAGAAAAGAAGATTGAATCTTGCAAAGAAATATGTCTCTAACATGTCAGGTATTAACATTTGAGAGAGTGAGGAGAGAAACAGGTTTTTAAAAGAGGCTGTGAATAAGAATGATATTTTAAGGATTCTTAGGTCACCTCAGAATATGGATTTGAGAGGCCCAACTCTCAAAGAATTTGTGAAGGACTTAAAGGACATAGTAAAACCAAACAAAATTATAGAGACATGTGATACTATGGGCATTAGTCGAAAATGTTATCAGGCTATCTCAAGATTATGGTTTAAAAATCTAAAATATAATAGAATAACTACATTTGGATTACCTCGAGCCCTAAGAGTATCGGTTGCAAGGACTGCCATGAATCGTAAGATTCCACAAGTTTTCAGGGAATACATTCATATTGAAGCATTTATGCCATATGAAAAGACAAAAATAAAATCTAGTTTTGAACACAATGTATTTAACAATATATGGGTTGATCTAAGAAGAGTGCAGATTGCAATGGCTCATATGTATAAACTCACGTTAGAGTAATGTCACGACGTTTTGAAGTTTTCCTTGAAGTTAGATGAAGCACAAATTCAAAAAGGACAAAAGATGGGAAGAGTCAGCATTTGCATCATGAACAGGGTGTTGGAATACAGCAATGGTGAGGGTCAAGCACAAGTGCATAAGTTCCAATTTGAAATGGAGATTTGGTGGGTTGGTGCAGCTCAGATACCAATTAAGAATCATCAAACATTGAAATGGTTGTTTACTCATATAGGTATTCCAAACATTATTAAGTCTCAAAGTGAAGGAGAAATGTTGATTGTTGATGGGGTTGGTAATTTTAATGTGGAATGGCACATAATCACTGACTTGAAAACTATCAAATGTGTGCTTGGAATATGTAATGGGTAAAATGCAAAATATATTTGTATTTATTGCATGGAAAGTGTTGTGTCTAAAGATTAGAGCAACTAACACCTTGTAAGAAGAGCCCCAACTAGAGACTCTATAGATCTAAGTTTTAAAAAAAACAAGGAAGATATATGGGATCCAATTCTTTCAATTCCTCTTACAAATGTTCATATATGTACTTTGCATGTAGAGATTGGTATTATCGATAAACTTCTCAAGTTGCATCTCAACTATGCATACTCAATTAAGCCTTTGTCTTTATCATATGAGTGTATTGACAAATGTGAGGCATTACTCTCTAAAATGGGTTTTCATGGAGGTCAAGTTCACTTAAGAAATGATCAAACACTTTCAAGGAAAACAAGATATGTCTTGGTTGATGTCTCAATGGGAGGCTCAAAAGGTAGATGTTTTATAGGTAACCATACAAGAAAATAGGTGAGCATTACTTGGGAGCATTGGAGAGAGCTATGTGGAATAACAAAAAATGTTGCAACCACACCACGAATTGCATTTCTAAGGATGGAGTTTTGGAGACACCTCGATGTCTTCCTAAAGCTCCTTAAGCAACAAACGAAACCTACACGTATCCATAAGAGTTCAAATGTTCGATTACAAATCTTGTTCAAGCAATAAAGGAGGTATGGGGAGAAAAAGATATCACATTTTATTTGGTAAGAGAGAATATTTAATCCAAGCTTTCTTTGATAAAATTTCCATTGGCATAAAATGATCCTTACTCTTATGAATTTGCAGCATATCCTTCATATCCATGGGCCTTACTTTGTGGAGGAGCAAGACCCCCTAGCAACTTATAATGGCCAAAGGCATGGAAAAATCTCACTATCAAGCACGTACAAGTTTTTTTCGAAGCACAAGACATGGAGGAGAAGTTACAAAAAGCAATGCTCTTGAGGAGCTATTCAATTGGTTTTTTCAATGATAGATACTTCAACTTGAGAATTCATAGTATTTTTCAAGAAAGAAAAGGACAAAGCTAGCTCTCAGGAGCCTTTACATCATCCTCCCCCTCTGGGATATTTCCTCTATAACGTAGAAATTTTATTCTCTTGTAGCCAACTATTGATTTTATATCAGTTTGGTTTGCTGCCAAAGAATAAGATGAGAGGGCCAAAAAGTATCCTGCTCTAGAAACAGAGAAACCATGACCATAACCAAAAAACCTAATTATCGCAGTCTTCTCCAAAAACATCACCTTGTGTGCATTGTACTGTAACCCAGAGAAACCAAGTAGCCTTGTAAGTGCCTTGATATATAGTATAGGCCATGTTGCTTCCTTTGAGAAGATGTTATGAAATACGAAGAAAACATGCAAATCAATCCTTGCTAAGTAATGGCCAAGTGCAACATCTTTCAATGAACTAATACCAACTCTTGTTCCTTTACCCCATCCCAATAAGTTATCGAAATCTTCATTCTCCAATTGTTAAAAAAGATAAATTTCAAATGAATGTTGAAATCAAACATATTAATGTATATCTTATAGAATTCAAGATAATAGTACCAATTGATTTTCATCATTCTCTAGCTTAGTTGGATTCCATATGTTAATTGATGATTGTGCCTCATTGGTATCTTCCAATTCTTTAACATATTGTGACTCTTCTCTTCCAAAATGGAAAATTGCAAGTCGTCTTGAAGGCCATAGAACTCCTCTTCAGTAATCCCATACTCTTTCTCAGCATTCTTTGCCTTACAAAAACAAAGACAAAGGGCATCCCTTGCTTCAATGAACTTGTCGTCTGTAATTTCGGTGTCAAGTTTAAGTAACTCTTCTTTCGATTCATTTTCGACATCAACAATGTCATTTTCAGCATCAGAAGCCTCTGCAATGATGGCTAAACAATAATCCTTCCTAAGATTAAAGAGTCTTTGGATGTCTGCTAGCATTATGTATTCCTTGTCCTTGATAGGGAAAGTTGGAAGTAAAGAAACAATATAAAAAGAAGAGTCACATACAAGATCTGCATTTGCATGGTTTTCTTCAATAATGGTCTCAGCTTTGAATTGGGCAACATCTAGTTTTCTAGCAATATATGCTTCTTGCTCAGGGTCCAAACATTCCTCTATATCCTTGTCATTTGCTATCTCCTCCAAAAGGTAGAAGCTGGAACATTTTGGACCCTCTAATTGTTGTTCATCAAATTTAACAAGATATTTAACAATAGTAAACACAATGAATGCAACTATTTTGGACATTAGCCTATATTTTCTAGAATGAGCAAAAAAAACAAATCTGAGGTACAAAACCGGTCGAGAGAATGAGATGTATACTTTCTTGAAAACAAAGCCTTCTCTGAAGGTGAGCTCCCAATAGGTATGTGAACATATTCATTTGCATCCTTTTCAACTATCAGAAATGCAAGACTTTCAAACTCAGCAAACTCCTCCAAGAAAAACTCCTTGCATGAGTTCAATACATGGTCAATATCCTAGTCAGGATTGAAAATATCCTTTGCAATTCTGTAATAAGATAACTCTATACCATTCTGAAGAAGAAAGTCTAGGAGCCTTTCTAATGGAGAAGCCTCTGTGATCTGATACAATCCTCTGTGATTGGAGACTTCACAGGTATTCCCACACTTGCTGTTGAACAAGGGGAGGAAGCTATGGGAATTTCAGGGAAGAAGGCAGCACAACCAGAAGCCCTTATTGACCCTGATGACAACTTTCTTCTTTTCTTTGCAACATCCTTTGATTTCATATATGAGTGAAAGTGTGATATGGTGCAAAAGTGTGCACTTGACCTCACAAACAATGCCTCCTGGCTTCGTATTTGGGGATCTACAATACGATGTCAGAGGGGTTTTTGCCGAAAGGTCAAATCCAGTGGGGATCAGAGGTAGAAGAAATTAGAGATAGGAGATGGAAGAGAAGATAAAGAATGCACAAGAGGTAAACATAATAATGAAAAATTACAATGAATCAAATCAATATGTATTGAGAGAACCCGAAATCCTTTGTCTGGCACTACTCAGGAGCACTCTTCAGGCATTAGATCTCCTAGAGCTTCCTTGTAGAATAAAAACATGGATCAGAAAAAATAGCTCCTTCTTTGTTGCTCGGAACCCGAATCTGATGGCTCTATTGGCTCCGAAAGGGGGCTAAAACCTCAAGACACATGTTTACGGATCTCCTAGATCACTCCTTCTTCCTCTTCTAGTTCAAACTGTAGTTTTCATTTTCTCAACAGTGATCGTGACGCACGTGATTTCGTCAATCTGTCTTTTTTTATGAAAATCCCATAATTAGCTGAAAAAGCCACTTGTTTTTTGTATGTCATCCTAATCTAGAAGCTTTTTTAACTTTTTTATATTTTTTACAATAAATAATATAAAAAATAGGCTAACATTATCCAAAAATCTAGTGTTTTTAGATAATCCATGCCACTCACACTAGTACTAATAACTCAGATCACATTAACCCTCTTGATCAATAAGAAAGTCGAATGATGATGCATTCTAGAGCTTTTCACACCATGTATGCATAGTGGCACAACATCCCCCCCCTCTGAACCTGCACATCCTCTGGTATGTGCCACCGATGCACAACCTAAGTCCAACACCCATAGTATCAACTTGTAGCTTATCATGCATATAAGAAGGCATCCCACTGGATCATAGATCAAAATAATCAAGATTTTTACAAATCTTGAGACATACTTAGTACCCCCTCTAGGGTCATAAGGCCTTGGGTGCATATCATACATTAGAGGTTGTTCAATCTCCATATACATGCTATCAATACACCCAACAACAAATACATAGCAACATGCCTACTCTTTCAAAGTCCATTGCATGGGAAGTTTCTTCTGATATGAGTCTCAATCGCATTCAACACATTATCACCATCACCGAAAATAGTGAAACAATCCATATCTTGAAGCATCTTTGATTTGTATATCAAGGCCTTTGATAAAGCATCTGAAACAGTTTTCAACTATGCATCATCATATCTAACATCCTCTAATATAGGCATATCCTCAAGCTCATAAGCTGTCTCATAGGTAATAACTTTATCCTGCAAATCATGTGCATCCAATAAGTCATCGATCTCCCTTTGACTCTCTACATCAAGTAAAACATGATCTTCGTAAATCTCTTCAGATACATTAAGAAAATCTATAGATGCAATGGTTGAATCTTCTAGTACATGATCTTCTAAGGCATTTGTGTATGTCTCAATATCAGACTGCAGCTTATATCCTAGTTGTTTGTCCTCTTGCTCGCTATCCTATTTTTGCTCCTATCCAATCTCTTCCATAACATGCTGGGAGGTGGCTGATTTGTAGCTTTATAAAAATCCATATTTCTTTTTGTCACTGCCTTCCATTGATGCCACGAGGCATATTTCACGGTGGATTCCGTGCCACGGTGGATTCCGTGCCACGGTGGATTCCGTGAGGTTTTACGGTGGATTCCATAAACTTTGATGACCGGGGCTCATACACAAAGTGGGTTCTTTGTGCGAGAAGTTGATGGGGACACCTATCCTTTTCGGGCGTTTCATTAATTTAGTGTGTATATGGGTGATTCCATAGCGGGTGATTCCGCAAAATGCATATTAAATTAATAAATGTTTATGAGTTTAGAGTGCGCACTCGTAATAAATTAAGGTTAGGATTGATTTCTAACCAGTTGATTTATTTATGTAGCTGAAGACTGCTAGGTATTCACTTTTGTCGGTTTAATTGTATTATTTTACTAACGATTGTGAATGCTTCAGTTGATGTATAGAGATAGCAGCAGTGGGCGGAGGAAAGCATTGGAGGATAGCGAGTATTCGATTTATCACTTATATTTTGATGGGCGCATACCTTAGGCATGGCGCCTATATTTTGTCGCGCCTAATTATTGAGGCGTTGGATATTTATTTATTATTTTGTATGCGCATGGGCGCACGATTATGTTATTTGTACTTGGACATTGTATTGGGCATGCCAGACTCTTTGGGCACCGCCCATTAGCTTTATTCCTATTTTGTGCTAAAGCAAACTCAAAAGCTAAAAGCTTGCTATTTTGTAATTTGGGCTATTATTTGAGCTTGAAGATGATTAATACATAAAATACATGCTTTGTGGAGCGCTCACACAAGGCACGGGGGGAGATTGCACCCAATTGGTCTCTTGTTCATGTCATGCATGCTTTCTACCTTGAGTTTTGTGCAAAAAGTAGAGTTCTTTTGTTCTTGAGGACCTTTCGGCATTTATTATGCGAGTGTACAGCATCTGATTTGCGCACCAATGGTATCAGAGCGAAGCTGAGATCAAGAGCTTCCAATCGCTACCCATCTTGTTCGAAGGCGGAGCTCCTGGAACGATCGAGCTCTACGGTCAATCTTGTCCCCGCGAACGGTCAATACAAGTGGATTCCTGGCGATCAAGAACCTCTATTTCCATCATCAGATCGCGAAGGACCGGCCTGCAACAGGCGGAGGACCACTCCTACATCCTCTTCTTCAAGTTGTCAAGAACCAGAGATAAGTCTCAATTTCCATATCTTCAAAGCTTTAAAAATTAAAGCTTAGAAAGCTTAGAGAAGCTTTAAGCTTCTAAAATCTCATCGCGAGGTATCAGAGGAGGTCCTAAATTTTCGTCGCGCTGAACCCCCCCCCCCCCCCCCCGCCCACGATTCGACGTTTTACTGCCCCTTTACTAAGCCTATTACACTAAGTCTTCTAAGCCACAAGTCACATAAAAACTCAGCAAGTACTGCAAGTCAGATAAAGCAACTAAGTTCTGCAAGTCCTGGAACTCTGCTAATCACATAAGTCTGCAACTCTGCAAGTCAGACAAGTCACCTGAAGTCAAAACTGACTTCTGTTCAAAACTCATAGAAGGGCTGTTCCTGCGCAAAAACTCCGAACTGCAAAGTTATTCATTGGAAGTTACTCTTCGCATACGCAGGTTTGCTGAAGCATTTTCAGCATATGCAGAAGGATAAAACACAGATTTTTTAAAGATTGTGAATCCCGCAATAGTCAAAGACGAAGATTGTGAAAGCCACACACAAAAGTATATAAGCCTTGTACACCCGATCTTGAGCTATGCTCATCCCGCTAACTTGATTTTGAGAGTGAGAGGTCTTTTGAGTTTTGCAGGATGACAGAACCACATATGGATGATTTAATGGCTGAAGGCGACCTACCTGAACCTACGATGGAGCAAAAGCTGGACTTAATTATGATGCAGTTGGATGAAGAACGATGAGCTAGGCAAGCATTACAAGTTCAATTGGCTAATTTACAAAGATCGACTACCGACAAAGAGGAACCTCAATCTCAAGATCTTATTCAACGTACCATCGACGCGACTCTCGAAGCTCAATCCATCCGTAAGGAAACAAAGATAAGTAAAGGAAATTTCAAATTCCGTACTTTCAATGGCACTCGAGAGGGAAAAATTGTTCTTGCATTCATTAGTCATCAAAAATTAGTCAGTTTGATGACTACTTTCATGAGGAAACCTATGCAAAAAAAGATAAAATCAAGTGTGTCACTAATCATTTAGTGGATAGAGCATCTCTTTGGTGGACCGTGGTTCGCAAGAGTATAGATTGTCCCGCTACCTGGGAGAATTTCAAGAAGAAGTTTATGCAGAATTTCCTTCCTCCACAATTTCATGAAAAAGCCATAAAGCAATGGGACCTTCTTCAGCAAACGAGATCGTGAGCCTATTCCTCAGTACACCGAACGCTTTTGGAATGCATTACTCCAGTTACGCATGCTTGAAGGCGTACCTGAAGCGACATACAAGCGCAAGTATATGTCTGGATTACTTGGGCATTACTACGCTGAAGTTAATATATTCAAGCCTGCAACTCTTGAAGACGCAATTTCATTAGCTCACGACACTGAAGACAAGCTGCGAGGAAGAGACAAGCGTCCATAGCAATTCCAAGCCAATGGTAACTATGGATCTAAGCAATTTAACTCAAATTTTAGAAGATTTAATCAAGGTCGTTTTCCTTCATCATCTTTCCGTAAGAATTGGGCAAAACCACCTGCTTTACCATCCAATACCAACCAAAACCCCAAGCCTATTCCACAGTCAAATCCTAATATCCCTAGACTTCCTGCCATTGCAAACAATGTAACCAAAGCAAAGCCTATAGTATATTACAAATGCCACCAGCTTGGACATCTAGCAGCAAATTGCCATTCGAAGAAGCTACCTGTCCATATCAACTACCTTGGAGCAATGGAAGATGATGAACATGAATAAATGCCTGATTTCACGAAAGATGAGGACGATACTACTACTCCTTCGGATACTTTACCAGGTATGCCAACTCCACATTCTTTATTGACAATGAAATGTTTAGTGCATGGAAAGGAAAAGATTATTTTGCATGATGATGGTAGTACTCATGATTTTATTTCTGCAAAGCTAGTAAAAGAATTGAAATTACAAACTGTACCTACGCATTATCGCATTAAAGCAGCATTCTTAGGTACTAGGTATAATGGTACACAGGAAGTGCATGACTTAGAAATTCAAATTGGTGAATACACTGAAAGAAGAAATTTTCTAGTTGTACCACTACAGTCTAGTGATATTATTTTAGGTATGCCTTGGCGTCATCAACATAATCCAGATATAGATTATTCTACACATTCAATTAATATTCAATTTCAAGGAAAACATATTACATTGTATGGTATGCATGCATCTAATGCTTTTCCATTGATTTTGCATACTCAAGCTAAACGTGCATTATGCAAAAGTAGTAAATCTTATCTCATTTGGGTGAATGAACTGCAAGTTAAAGAAAATCATATGCACCCTAGGCATAAAGAATTTCTTGCACATTTTAAAGACTGTTTTGCCGAAGATCTACCACCTGGTTTACCTCCTTCACGTCCGGAAGACCATAAAATAGATTTGATTCCTAGTACCCAACCACCTTGTAAAGCACCATATAGGCATAACCAGATAGAGCAAAAAGAAATTCAAAGTCAAGTTGAGGAATTACTAAATAGAGGATTGATTAGACCTAGTAGTTCTCCATTTGGTGCACCTGTTCTGTTAGTAAAGAAAAAGAATAATACCTATCGTATGTGCATTGACTACCGTGCTTTAAATAAGATCACAATAAAGAATAGGTATCCAATTCCTAGAGTCGATGACCTTATGGATAAACTGCAAGGTTCTGCCATATTTAGTAAAATAGACCTTAAATCTGGTTATCATCAGGTGAGACTAGATAAGTCTGACATATTCAAGACTGCATTTAGGACACAGTTTGGTCATTATGAATTTTTAGTGATGCCTTTCGAATTGACTAATGCACCTGCTACATTTAGTAGAATGATGAACCGTATATTTCTAAAATATCAGCATTGTGTTATTGTCTTCTTTGATGATATTTTGGTGTTTAGTCAAAATGAGAAAGAACATTATGAGCATTTGTCATTGGTTTTCTAGTTATTAAAAGATAATCAACTGTATGCAAATCCGGAAAAGAGTGAGTTCTTTAAAACATAAATTGAGTATTTAGGTCATATTGTATCATCTGATGGAATTAAGGTTGACCCTAAGAAAATAGAAGCAATATTGAATTGGCATGTACCTAAAAATGTGCATGAGTTACGATCGTTCCTAGGTCTTGCTAGTTTCTATAGGAAGTTTGTACGTAATTTTTCATTACTTGCTTTACCATTAACCAAACTTCCGAAGAAAGGTATTGTTTATCATTGGTCCGATAATCAACAGAAATCCTTTGACTTATTGAAACATGCATTAACCCATGCTCCTGTACTACAGTTGCCTGATTTTAATAGACCATTCTTTTTAGTAGTGACTGACGCTAGTAGATCTGGAATAGGAGCCGTACTTATGCAGGACAATCATCCCATAGCCTATTCTAGTTGTAAGCTGAAACCCTCCAAACTTAAATATTCCACATATGACAAAGAATCATTAGCTGTAGTACAAGCCTTAAGACAGTGGAAACACTACTTAATGGGCTCTGAATTTATGATTAAGACCGATCAACAAAGTATTAGACATTTACTTAGCCAACCTCAAATATTTGACCGATATATCAAATGGGCATCCTTTATTCAGAGTTTTCATCCTATCATTCAATATCAACCCGGTAAAGAAAATGTAGTGGCCGATGCATTAAGTAGAAGACCTGTCATTCATAATATTTCTGTTATATCATTTGATTCTTTGATTGCTATGAAAGATACTTATCATCAAGATATTACTTTTCATGCTGATTGGAATAAATTAGTTCAAAATAACTTGATTCCTATTGATTCACTATCTTATAATGATGGGTTTATGTTTTATGAAAAGAGATTATGTGTTACAGTTCCATTCAGATCTTTTGTTTTGAATGAGATTCATTATCCTCCATATCAAGGTCATAGAGGTATCATATCTACTTTACATACATTAACTGAAGATTTTTATTGGCCGCATATGGACACTGATGTATCTAACTTTGTTTCTGAATGTTTGATTTGTCAAAGAGTTAAGAGACATCATGGTAAACAGTATGGATTACTTATGCCTTTGACTATTCCGTCAAGACCATGGGAACAAATTTCTATGGATTTTATTACTGGTTTACCTAATACTAAATCTAACCATGATATGATTTGGACAGTAGTAGATAGGTTTAGTAAACAAGTATATTTCATTCCATGTAAGAAAACTTTAACAGCATCACAGGCAGCACAATTGTTTTTGAAAACTGTTTTTACTAACCATGGATTACCAAAAGTTATTATTTCTGATCGTGATTCTAGATTTTATAACAACTTTTGGATTACTTTATTTGCTAACCTAGGCACAAAAATTGATTTCTCATCTGCATTTCATCATGAAACTAATGGACAAACAGAAGCCACTAATAGTACTATACTAGATCTTTTACGTACTTATACTATTTCTAAGCCACAGACATGGGATACACATTTTCATTTCTTACAGTTTGCATACAACAATACACCACACACATCTACAAAGAAAGCACCGTTTGAAGTGATTTATGGTTATAGATTGTCTACCCCTGTTGCATCTTTATCAAATAGAATTCGGAGTGCTAATGATATTGCTAGTATGCATAATACTATTTTTTATGAGGTAAAACCATGATTGCCAAAGCCCAACAATCAGATACCAAGCAAGCCAATAAGAAAAGACAAGCAATGAATTTCAAATTTGATGACTATGTTTGGTTGAGAATAGAAAAACATAGACTACAAAGTGTAGATAGACACCCAGTTGTGAAATTAGCCCCTAGATTCTATGGACCATTTAAGATCATTCACAAAATTAATGACAATGCATTCAAGTTAGAATTACCACCTCACTAGAAAATTCACAACACATTTCACATTAGTTTATTACGACCATTTAGAGGCCAATTACCAGTACACCCTGTTTATGAAAACCCACCTTTGTTAGAGGAAGAGACTGAAATACTTGAACCTGAAGCTATCATAGATACTGATTTTATGACCACTAGAACTGGCCGAAGATATTCTAGATATCTAGTCAAATTTAAGAGCCATCCTGTAGAAGAAGCCCAATGGATGCATACTAGAGACTTAAATGCTTTCCTCACTCTATTAACTCCACATTGAGCTAATAGCAATTGGGGTCAATTGCTATCCCACCCCAGGGGTATGATGCCAGGAGGCATATTTCACGGTGGATTTCGTGAGGTTTTACGGTGGATTCTGTAAACATTGATGACCGGGGCTCATACACAAAGTGGATTCTTTGTGCGAGAAGTTGATGGGGACGCCTATCCTTTTCGGGTGTTTCATTAATTTAGTGTGTACATGGGTGATTCCATAGCGGGTGATTCCGCAAAATACATATTAAATTAATAAACGTTTATGAGTTTAGAGTGCGCACTCGTAATAAATTAAGGTTAGGATTGATTTCTAACCAGTTGATTTATTTATGTAGCTGAAGACTGCTAGGTATTCACTTTTGTCGGTTTAATTGTATTATTTTGCTAACGATTGTGAATGCTTCAGTTGATGTGTAGAGATAGCAGCAGTGGCGGAGGAAAGCATTGGAGGATAGCGAGTATTCGATTTATCACTTATATTTTGATGGCGCATACCTTAGGCATGGCGCCTATATTTTGTCGTGCCTAATTATTGAGGAGTTTGATATTTATTTATTATTTTGTATGCGCATGGGTGCAAGATTATGTTATTTGTACTTGGACATTGTATTGGGCATGCTAGACTCTTTGGGCACCGCCCATTAGCTTTATTCCTATTTTGTGCTAAAGCAAACTCAAAAGCTAAAAGCTTGCTATTTTGTAATTTGGGCTATTATTTGAGCTTGAAGATGATTAATACATAAAATACATGCTTTGTGGAGCACTCACACAAGGCATGGGGGGAGATTGCACCCAATTGGTCTCTTGTTCATGTCGTGCATGCTTTCTACCTTGAGTTTTGTGCAAAAAGTAGAGTTCTTTTGTTCTTGGGGACCTTCCCGCATTTACAACGCGAGCGTACAGCATCTGATCTGCGCACCATAGATATCCCACATTATCTTCATCTCTCTTCTGTTTCTCTTCCACAAATACATCAATATTTTGTCCTTTTGCTAAATATGCATCCACAGAATATGCATCTATCAATGATTCCCAGCTAGTTATGTCATGAATTTCTTGCCATGCATGAGATATTTCACTATCCGTAACTTTTCCCTTTTCAACTGCATGCAAATTATATGTCCATATTTCATCCTTTGGATCAACCATCACTTGGACATGCGTTCTATCCAATTGTAGACCAAAAGCAAAAGCATGTATCGCCACATAAGCATTTCGGATAGCCAAGTCTTCCAACAACTTCTGTATACCTCCCTTTCCAAAATTCAAAGTAAGAGACAATCCCATTTCTTGTGCATGGATCTTTCCATCTTTCTAAAAGATGAGATGTCGTGCCAAGGCCTCCTGATAGGCATCACAATCCTTTCTCTCATGCTACAAACTATCACACCACATACATCTTTTTTCTAGCTTAGGGGTTGCTGCCCGTCCCCTTTCCTCTTGTCCTTTCTCATTCAATTTTGCGACCTTCAATTGAAGCTCATGCATGCCTTTGACCAATTCATCCAAGACATCTTCCTAACAGAGGGAACAATGGCTTGTAATAAAGCATAAATGATTTAGCCTAGGGTTAAGTATAAAAGGGGGAGATGTAACATGTGAAGGACCTTTTTGGCCATTTTGAAGAATACAAGATTTGAGGATTTCTTTCTCCCACCATCTAAGAGGGTGCATACTCTTAGCCACCAAGATCATGGGGGTACATACCATGTCCCACCTTGGCATGAGGTGAGTATTCATGTTGCAGCATTCATCTATGATTCTCAGCCTTTCATGGCAATATAATTTCATGCATAGCCACCTTGGCTATGGTTTCTTGGCACATATGGTGTTGGTGCACAAATCGGATGTTGTATGCATGCGTAGTGAACATCGAAAGGTCCCCAAGAATAGAGAACTCTACAAAAACTCATAAAGAAAGAAGAAAGGTTTGCACGACATGAGACAAAAAGGTAAATTGGGTACAATCTCCCCCCATGCCTTGTGTGAGCACTTCACAGGGTATTTATTTATAAATTTATTAATCTCCAAGCTCAAAAATAGCCCAATTTACAATTAGCATGCTTTTAGCTTTTGTGTTTGGTTTTGCCCAAATAAAGAGTAAAGTGTTTGGGTATCCAAAAAGTCGGGTTGTGCTCAAATGCAATGTCCAATAATGAAATATTTAAAATCAAGCGCCTATGCGAATATAAAATAATAAATGTTTGTCAAGCGCTTTAATAAATAAGCACACCTAAATAAATATTGATGCCACTCCTAAGTGATAAGATATGCGCCCATCAAAAATAATAATTTATTCTAGGTAATCTGAATACATGCCATCGCCCAATGCTTTCCAACGACACCGCTGCCTGCTCTACACATCAACCGAAGCATTCACAATTGTTAGAAAATAATAAGATAAAACCCAAAAAAGTGAATAGCTAGCAGTCTTAAGCTATAAAATAAATAAATAGGTTGGAACTCTATCCTAACCTTAATTTAATACGAGTGCACTCTAAACTCATTAAGGTCCATTAATTTAAATATGTATTTTGTGAAATCACCCACTATGAAATCACCCACGTACACATGAAATTAACATGATGCCCAAAAAGAACACACGTCCTCGTCAACTTCTCACACAAGGATACCTTATGTACAAGCCCCGAAAAACACATTATATAGTTTTACGGAATCAACCGAAAAACCCCATGGAATCCACTGTGGAATATGCCTCTAGTTTTACAGAATCCACCGAAAAACCTCACAAAATCCACCATGGAATATGCCTCCTGGCATCATACCCCCCTGCGAGGTGGGATAGCAATTGTCCTCAATTGCTATTAGCTCAATGTGGGGTAAGAAGTGAGGGGTAAGCACTTAGGTCGCAGGCATGCATCCATTGGGCTTCTTCAACGAGATGATTTTTAAACTTAACCAAATATCAAGAATATCTATGGCCAGTTCTAGTGGTCATAAAGTCAGTGTCTAGAATAGTTTCAGGTTCAAGGATTTCAGTTTCTTCTTCTAACAAAGTAGGATTTTCATAATCAGGGTGGACAGGTAATTGGCCTCTAAAAGGTCGTAACAAACTGATATGAAAAGTATTATGGATTTTCTAGTGTTGGGATAGTTCTAATTTAAATGCATTGTCATTTATCTTGTGAATTATTTTGAAAGGTCCATAAAATCTAGGTGCTAATTTAACAACAGGGTGTTTCTCAACACTTTGCAATCTTCTCTTTTCAATGCATCATCAACATTGAAACTCATGGATTTTCTTTTCTTATTTACTTGTTTAGTGTATGATTATTGGGCTTTCACAATCATATCTTTAACTTCAACAAAAATAGTAGCATGCGTATTGGCAATATTATCAGCAGCTTTAACTTTGTTTGACAATGATGTAATAGGTGTAGGCAATCTATGTCCATAAATGATTTCAAAATATGCTTTATGTGTAGTTATGTGTGGTGTATTATTTTATGCAAATTGAAGTAGATGCAAGTGTGTATCCCATATTTGTGGTTTTGAAATTGTGTATACACATAAAAGTTCTAGAATTGTAATGTTAGTAGCTTTTGTTTGCCTATTGGTTTCAGGATGAAATGCAAATGAGAAATCAATCTTAGTATCCAAATTAGCAAACAAAGTAGTCCAAATTTTATTACATAATCTAGAATTATGATAAATAATAATAACTTTTGGAAAACCATGGCTAGTGAAAACAATATTCAAAAATAATTATGCAGCTTGAGATGCACTTAATGTTTTCTTGCATGGTAGAAAATATGCTTGTTTGCTAAATCGTTCTACTATAGTCCAAATCATATCATCATTAGCTTATGTGTTAGGCAAACTAGTTATAAAATCCATTGAAATATATTCCCATGGTCGGAATTGGTAAAGGCATTAACAAACCATATTGCTTACCATGGTGTCGCTTGACTCTTTGACAAATTAAACACTCAGAAAAAAAGTTAGAAATATCAGATTCCATTTGTGGCCAGTAAAAATCTTCATCCAATGTTCTTAAAGTGGAAATAATACCTCTATGGCCTAGATATGGGAGACAATGAATTTTGTGCAACACAAATGATCTAAATGGAATAGTAACACACCATCTTTTCTCATAAAACATAAATCCATCAGAATAAGACAAAGAATCAATTGGAATCCAATTATTAGCAACTAATTTATTCCAATCAGCTTGAAAACTAAGGTCATGGTCATAGGTATCCTTCATAGAAATAAGGGAATCAAAAGATAGAATGAAAATATTATGGATACTTGGTCTTCTACTTAATTCATCGGCAACAACATTTTGTCTACTGGGTTGATATTGGATAAGTGGATGGAAACTTTGAATGAAAGTAGCCCATTTGATATGACGGTTAGAGATTTGTGGCTAACTAAGAATATGTTTGATACTTTGTTGGTCAGTTTTGATCATAAATTCAAATCCCATTAGGTAGTGTTTCCATTGACATAAGGCTTGAACTACAGCTAACAATTCTTTATCATAGGTAGAATACTTCAGTTCACAAGGTTTAAGTTTGTAACTAGAATAGGCTATAGGATATGAATATTGCATAAGGACAGCTCCTATTCCTGATCTGCTCAGTGATTGACTACTAGAAAGAATGGTCTATTAAAGTTAGGTAATTGCAAAACAGGTACATGTGTTAAAGCATGTTTCAATAAATTAAAAGACTTTTGTTGATTATCATACCAATGATACACAACACCTTTCTTTAACAATTTCATTAAAGGCAATGCAAACAATTACAATTTTTTTATAAAAGCTGGCAAGACCTAAGAAAGAACATAACTTATGCACATTTTTAGAGATTGGCCAATTCAAAATTGCCTCTATCTTTTTAGGATCAACACAAATACCATCAGAAGAAACAATATGACCTAAGTATTTAATTTGGGTTTGGAAAAATTCACTCTTGTCAGGGTTAGCATATAATTGATTCTCTTTCAACCATTTGAAAACCAAAGATAGATGTTCACAATGCCCATTCTCATTCTTACTGAAAACCAATATATCATCAAAGAAAACAATGACACAATTCTGATACTTCAAAAATATTCGATTCATCATATGACTAAATGTAGCTGGTGCATTAGTCAAACCGAAAGGCATAACAAGGAATTCATAATG
Source organism: Lygodium microphyllum (assembly GCF_053477565.2). Lineage (NCBI taxonomy): Eukaryota > Viridiplantae > Streptophyta > Polypodiopsida > Schizaeales > Lygodiaceae > Lygodium > Lygodium microphyllum. The sequence continues at coordinate 94,828,903 of NC_141142.1, forward strand.
ATCAAATTGAGTTATAAATGTAGTTTTGAAAATTTCAAGTGTATCCAATCATACTTGATGATATCTAGATTTAAGATCTATCTTGCTAAAAAAAGTGGCTCCTTGTAGTTTATCCATGAGGTCGTCTACCTTAGGGATCGGATATCTATTCTTAACAGTGATCTCGTTTAGGGCACGATATTCAATGCACATCCTATAGGTATTATTTTTCTTCTTAACTAATAGGATAGGTGCACCAAAAGAAGAACTACTAGGCCTAATGAGTCCTCGGTTCAACTTGTGCTTAGATTTCTTTCTGCTCAATCTGATTATGTCTATAAGGTGCTTTACATAGTGGTTGAGAACTTGGGATTAAATCTGTTATACGATCTTCAAGACATGTAGGCGGTAAACCAGGTGGTAATTCAGTAGCAAAACAATCTTTAAATTATGAAAGAAATTGTGCATGCCTAGGATACATGTGATTTTCCTTAGCTTCAATTTCATTCACCCATACTAAATATGATTTGCTACATTTTCTCAATGCACATTTAGCCTATGTGTGACTAAGCAAGGAAATTTTATCAAAGGTCTGTGTTCCATGTAATGTGATTTGTTTTTCGTTAGAATAAATTTTCATGGAATATATGGAATAATCTATATTGGGATTATATTTATCACGCCAAGGCACTCCTAAAATAATATCACTAGCTTGCAAAGGCACAACCAAGAAATTTTTGCACTCAACATAATCGCCAATTTTAATTTCTAAATCATGAACTTCTTGTGTACCATTGTATCTAGTGCCTAAGAATGCAGCCTTTATGTGATAATGAGTTGGCACATTAGATAAATTCAATTCTTTTATCAACTTTGTAGAAATAAAGTCATATGTACTTCCATCATCATGAAAAACAATCTTTTCTTGACCATGCACAAAACATTTTATCATTAATAATGTGGTGCGCAGATCGGACGCAGGTAGCTCACGTAGTGAATTCCCAAAGGTCCCCAAGAACAAAGCACTCTACTTTTTAGCACAAAAACCAATGTCAAAAACAAGCACGACATGAGACAAGAGACAAATTGGGTTGAATCTCCCCCATGCCTTGTGTGTGCGCTTCACAAAGCATGTATTTAATATATATTTCCAATCTTTTTGCTCAAAAATAGCCCAATTACAAAAATATGACAAGCTTTTAGCTTTTGAGTTTGCTTTCTACCAAAAATAGGAAAATAAAGCTAATGGACGGTGCCCAAAGAGTCTGGCACGCCCAATCTCAATGTCCAAATAAAAATAACATATCCAGGCGCATAAGCGCATACAAAATAATAATAAATAGTCGATGTCTCTATAGACATAATCAAAATATAGGCGTGGCGCCTATCAAAATATAGTCCAAAGATCGGAAACCCGCTAGACTCCAATGCTTTCCTCCGCCACTGCTGCTATCTCTACACATCAACTGAAGCATTCACAATCGTTAGTAAAATAACACAATTAAACCGACAAAAGTGAATACCTAGCAGTCTTCAGCTATATAAATAAATCAACTGGTTAGAAATAAATCCTAACCTTAATTTATTACGAGTGCGCACTCTAAACTCATAAACGTTTATTAATTTAATATGCATTTTGCGGAATCACCCGCTATGGAATCACCCATGTACACACTAAATTAATGAAACGCCCGAAAAGGACAGGCGTCCCCATCAACTTCTCGCACAAAGAATCCTCTTTGCGTATGAGCCCCGGTCATCTAAGTTTACGGAATCCACCGTAAAACCTCACGGAATCCACCGTGGAATATGCCTCCTGGCATCATACCCCCGGGGTGGGATAGCAATTGACCTCAATTGCTATTAGCTCAATGTGGAGCTAACAGAGTGGGGAAAGCATTTAGGTCTCTAGCGTGCATCCATTGTGCTTCTTCTACAGGATGGTTCTTAAATTTCACTAGATATCTAGAATATCTTCGGCCAGTTCTAGTGGTCATGTAGTCAGTATCTATGATGGCTTCTGGTTCAAGGATTTCAGTCTCTTCTTCTAATAAAGGTGGGTTTTCATATACAGGGTGGATAGGTAATTGTCCTCTAAATGGTCTCAATAAACTAATATGAAATGTATTATGAATTTTCCAATGAGATGGCAATTGTAACTTGAATGCATTGTCATTAATCTTATGAATGATTCTAAATGGTCCGTAGAATCTAGGTGCTAATTTGACAACTGGATGTCTATCTACACTTTGCAGTCTACGCTTTTCTATTCTAAGCCAAACATAATCATCAATTTTGAAATTCATGGCTTGTCTTTTCTTATTGGCTTGTTTGGTATATGATTGTTGGGCCTTAGCAATCATATCCTTTACCTCATCAAAAATAGTGTTATGCATAACAGCAATATCATCGGCACTTTGTATTCTATTAGACAAAGATGCAACAGGTGTAGATAATCTATGTCCATAAATAACTTCAAAAGGTGCTTTCTTTGTAGATGTGTGCGGTGTATTGTTATATGCAAATTGTAATAAATGTAAATGAGTATCCCATGTCTGAGGTTTAGAGATAGTGTATGCACGTAAAATATCTAAAATAGTGCTATTTGTGGCTTCTGTTTGTCCATTTGTTTCTGGATGAAATGCAGATGAGAAATCAATCTTTGTGCCTAGATTTGCAAACAGTGTAATCCAGAAATTATTACAAAATCTAGAATCTCTATCTGAAATAATCACTTTCGGCAATCCATGGTTAGTAAAAATAGTTTTCAAAAATAACTGTGCTGCTTGTGATGCTGTTAAAGTTTTCTTACATGCAATGAAATATGCTTGCTTACTAAATCTATCTACAATTGTCCAAATCATGTCATGGTTAGATTTAGTATTTGGTAAGCCAGTAATGAAATCCATAGATATATGTTCCCAAGGTTTAGATGGAATAGATAAAGGCATTAATAACCCATATTGTTTACCATGATGTCTCTTTATTCTTTGACAAATCAGACATTCAGAAACAAAATTAGATATATCTGCATCCATATGCGGCCAATAAAAATCTTCAGTTAACATGCGTAATGTAGAAATGATACCTCTATGACCTTGATATGGGGGACAATGAATTTCATTTAAAATAAAAGATCGGAATGGAATAGTAACACACAGTCTCTTTTCAAAGAACATGAATCCATCATTATATGACAATGAATCAACAGGAATGAAATTATTTTGAACTAATTTTTGCCAATCAGAATGAAAAGTAATATCCTGGTGATATGTGTCTTTCATAGCAATCAAAGAATCAAAAGATATGATAGAAATGTTATGAATTGCAGGTCTTCTACTTAATGCATCAGCAACTACATTTTCTTTTCCAGGTTGGTATTGAATGATAGGATGGAAACTTTGAATGAATGAAGCCCATTTGATATGGCGGTCAGAAATTTGGGGTTGGCTAAGTAGATGTCTAATGCTTTGCTGGTCGGTCTTTATCATGAATTCTGAACCCATTAAATAATGCTTCCATTGTTTTAATGCTTGAACAACTGCTAAGAGTTCCTTGTCATAAGTGGAATATTTGAGCTCAGAGGGTTTCAGCTTAGAACTAGAATATGCTATTGGATGGTTGTCTTGCATTAACACGGCTCCTATTCCTGATCCGCTAGCATCAGTCACAACTAAAAAGAATGGTCTATTAAAATCAGGCAATTGTAGGACAGGGGCATTGGTCAATGCACGTTTAAGTAAATCAAAGGATTTCTGCTGGTTTTCAGTCCATTGATAAACAATGCCTTTCTTAAGAAGTTTGGTCAGTGGTAAAGCAAGTAATGAGAAATTACGTACAAACTTCCTATAGAAACTAGCAAGACCAAGGAATGAGCGTAATTCATGTACATTTTTAGGAATAGGCCAATGCAATATTGCGTCAATTTTCTTAGGATCAACTTTTATTCCTTCTTCTGATACAATATGACCTAGATATTCTATTTCTGTCTTAAAGAATTCACTCTTGTCAGGATTTGCAAACAATTGATTTTCTTTCAGTAATTGAAAAACTAATGATAAATGCTCATAATGCTCTTTTTCACTTTGACTGAACACTAAAATATCATCAAAGAAAACAATCACACAATATTGATATTTTAGAAAAATACGGTTCATCATTCTACTGAAAGTGGCAGGTGCATTAGTTAATCCGAATGGCATAACTAAGAATTCGTAATGGCCAAACTGTGTCCTGAATGCAATCTTAAATATGTCGGATCTATCTAGCCTCACCTGATGATATCCAGATTTAAGGTCAATTTTACTAAATATAGAAGATCCTTGCAGTTTGTCCATAAGGTCATCAACTCTAGGTATAGGATACCTATTCTTTACAGTGATCTTGTTTAATGCTCGGTAGTCAATACACATCCGATAAGTATTATTCTTTTTCTTGACTAAGAGCACAGGTGCACCGAATGGAGAACTGCTAGGTCGAATTAAACCTCTATTTAGTAATTCTTCTACTTGACTCTGGATTTCTTTTTGCTCTATTTGATTGTGCCTATATGGGGCTTTGCAAGGTGGTTGTGTGCCAGGTATTAGATCAATCTTATGGTCTTCTGGACGTGATGGAGGTAAACCTGGTGGTAGGTCTTCTGCAAAACAATCCTTAAAATATGCAAGAAATTCCTTATGTCTAGGGTGCATATGAGTTTCTTTTGCGTGCAATTCATTCACCCAAATGAGATATGATTTAGTATTCTTGTGTAGTGCACGTTTTGCTTGAGTATGCGAAAGCAGTGGAAACATATGAGATGCATGCATACCAAATAATGTAATAGATTTTCCTTGAAAATTTATATTCATTGTGTGTGTGGAATAATCTATATTGGGATTATGTTGGTGTCTCCATGGCGTTCCTAGAATAATGTCGCTAGACTGTAATGGGACAACTAAGAAATTTCTTCTTTCAATATATGGACCAATTTGAATTTCTAAATCTTGAACTTCTTGTGTGCCATTGTACCTAGTGCCTAAAAATGTAGCTTTTATGCGATAGTGCGTAGGTACTGTATGCAATTTCAATTCCTTTACCAATTTTGCTGAAATAAAGTCATGCGTACTACCGTCATCATGCAAGATAGTTCTTTCTTTTCCATGCACCATACATTTCATAGTCAATAATGAATGTAAAGTAGGCATACCTGGTAAAGTGTCGGAAGTAGTAGTAGGATCATCTTCTTCTTCAGTGAAATCCGGCATATCCTCATGCTCGTCTTCGTCCATAGCTCCAAGGTAGTTGATATGTGCTGATGGCTTCTTTGAATGACAATTTGCTGCGAGATGGCCTGGCTGGTGACACTTGTAGCATACGATAGGCTTGGCTTTGGTCACATTATTTGCAATGGCTGGGAGTCTGGGTATATTTGGATTTGCTTGTTGGATAGGCTTAGGATTTGGATTGATAGTGGATGGTAATGCGGGTGGTTTAGGCCAATTCTTGCGGAAAGATGGTGATGAGAAACGACCTGGATTAAACCTTCTGAAATTTGAATTGAATTGTTTAGATCCATAATTACCGTTTGCTTGGAATGGCTGTGGTCGTCGGTCTCTTCCACGTAACTTATCTTCAGTGTCGTGAGCTAAGGAGATGGCATCTTCAAGGGTAGCAGGCTTGAACATATTCACCTCAGCGTAGTAATGTCCAAGAAGTCCAGACATGTACTTCCGCTTATGGGTCGTCTCTGGTACGTCTTCAAGCATGCGTAGCTGTAAGAGTGCATTCCAAAAACGCTCTGTATACTGTGGAATAGGCTCACGGTCGCGTTGTTGAAGTAAATCCCATTGCTTGATAGCCTTCTCATGAAATTGCGGTGGAAGGAAATTTTGCATGAACTTCTTCTTGAAATCTTCCCATGTAGCAGGACATTCTATGCTCTTGCGGACTACAGTCCACCAAAGTGATGCTCTATCTATCAGATGATTAGTAACACACTTGATTTTATCTTTCTCAGGATAAGTTTCCTCATGGAAATAGTCATCAAACTGGCTAATGAATGATAAAACAGTCTTTCCTTCTCTTATGCCATTGAAAGTGCGAAACTTGAAACTTCGTTTACTTATCTTGGATTCCTTGCGAATGGTTTGTGCTTCAAGAGTGGCGTCGATGGTACGGCGAATCAGATCTTCAGCTTGGGGTTCTTCTTTATCAGTGGACGCTCCTTGTAGCTTTGTCAATTGCGCTTGCAAGGCTTGCCTAGCTCTTCGCTCTTCGTCCAATTGTAACATGATAAGATTCAGCTTTTGTTCCATGGTAGGCTCGGGTAGATCGTCTTCAGCCATAGGATCATCCATATGTGGGGTAGTCATCCTGTAAAACTCAACAAACCTTTCTCACTCAAAATCAGTTAGCGGGATGAGCGTAGCTCAAATTTGGGGTTACAAGGCTATGTGTTTTTTGGATATTTTCTTCTTCAATTTTCAGAAATTCTGAAATATTTATGTCTCCGTTTGTTGAAAGTACTTCAACGAACTTGTAGATAAGTAGAACAGCTTGCTGCGAACAACTTTCCAGTTCTGAGTTTTTGCAAACGAACAAGTCTTCTATGAGTTTCAAGCGTTAGTCAGTTCTGATTTAGTCTGACTTGCAGAGTTGCAGACTTAACAGACTTGCAGGGTTGTTGACTTGCTGGACTTAGCTGATTTGCAGGACTTGCAGTACTTGATTAGTGTCGACTTGCGAAACTTGTCTTCTGGAGTGCGTGACCCGGAGTATGTCGACTTTGTTGCTCTGTGTGACTTGCAGAAAGCTTAGAAGCTTTAATTGGCTTAATGGATTAAGAAGCTTTAAGCTTCTTAATCCGTCGTGGATTTTGAGGACAAGAATATGTCCTTGACGGATTTGCGCCGCCCAGGACAGCCTCACGCCGCCGATTAACGAATCGTTGTTTTTAAGCTTTCTTAAGCTTATAACTAAGCTTATTAAGTGATAACTTTAAGCTTTGAAGCTTAATGAAGAAAAAGAATTACTCTTTTTGTCTGTTAACCACGATTTTAGTGAAGAAGATGATTGTGTGGTCCTCCGCCGACAGAGAGTGGTCCTTCGCGATCTGAGAGTGGAAACAGGGGTTCTTGATCGCCAGAAGTCTGCCTGTATCGACGGTTCGCGACGAGATTGACTGTAGAGGTCGTTTGTTCCTGGAGCTCCGCCTTCGCCCGAGATTGGTAGCGATTGGAAGCCCTTGATCTCTGCTCCGCTCTGATACCACTGGTGCGCAGATCGGACGCAGGTAGCTCACGTAGTGAATTCCCAAAGGTCCCCAAGAACAAAGCACTCTACTTTTTAGCACAAAAACCAATGTCAAAAACAAGCACGACATGAGACAAGAGACAAATTGGGTTGAATCTCCCCCATGCCTTGTGTGTGCGCTTCACAAAGCATGTATTTAATATATATTTCCAATCTTTTTGCTCAAAAATAGCCCAATTACAAAAATATGACAAGCTTTTAGCTTTTGAGTTTGCTTTCTACCAAAAATAGGAAAATAAAGCTAATGGATGGTGCCCAAAGAGTCTGGCACGCCCAATCTCAATGTCCAAATAAAAATAACATATCCAGGCGCATAAGCGCATACAAAATAATAATAAATAGTCGATGTCTCTATAGACATAATCAAAATATAGGCGTGGCGCCTATCAAAATATAGTCCAAAGATCGGAAACCCGCTAGACTCCAATGCTTTCCTCCGCCACTGCTGCTATCTCTACACATCAACTGAAGCATTCACAATCGTTAGTAAAATAACACAATTAAACCGACAAAAGTGAATACCTAGCAGTCTTCAGCTACATAAATAAATCAACTGGTTAGAAATAAATCCTAACCTTAATTTATTACGAGTGCGCACTCTAAACTCATAAACGTTTATTAATTTAATATGCATTTTGCGGAATCACCCGCTATGGAATCACCCATGTACACACTAAATTAATGAAACGCCCGAAAAGGACAGGCGTCCCCATCAACTTCTCGCACAAAGAATCCTCTTTGCGTATGAGCCCCGGTCATCTAAGTTTACGGAATCCACCGTAAAACCTCACGGAATCCACCGTGGAATATGCCTCCTGGCATCATAATGAATGAGGATTTGTCATACTTGGTAAAGTATATGAAGCATCACCGATATCATCATCATCTTCACTGAAGTCTGGCATATCTTCATGGTCTTCATCTTCCATCACTCCCAAAAACTTGATTTGAAAAATCATCTTCTTGGATCGACAATTCACTGCTAAGTGTCCAGATTGTTGACACTTGTAGCAAACTATAGACTTTACTTTGAAAACAGTATTGGTAATGGCTAGAAATTTGGGTATGTTGGGATTTGGCTAGAGAGAAGGCTTAGGGTCTGAATTTGTGTTTGATGGTAAAGCAGGGGGTCAAGTCCATGGTTTACAAAAAGAAGAAGGAACAAAGCAATTTTGATTGAATCTTCGAAAGTTAGAATTGAATTGCTTTGTACCAAAGTTACCGTTAGTTGGAAATTATTGTGGCCACTTTTCTCATCTACAAATTTTGTCTTCAGTATCATGCGCTAAAGAAATTGCATCTTCCAAAGTCTTTGGCTTGAACATGTTCACTTCCGCATAGAAGTGACCAAGAAAATCGGACATATACTTACACTTGTGGATCACCTCAGGAACATCTTCAAACATTCGAAGTTGTAGTAAGCACCCAGTATGGATTCACGATCTTTTTGTTGCAAAAGATCCCACTATTTGATTGCTTTTTCATGGAATTGAGGTGAAAGAAAATTCTGCAAAAATTTCTTTTGAAAGGCCTCCCAAGTAGTGGGATAATCGATACTCTTGCGAACAATTGTCCACCATAATTGTGCTCTGTCTGCTAAATGATTAGTGATGCATTTGAGTTTATCTTTTTCAGCATACTACTCTTCATGGAAATAGTCATCAAATTGATTGATGAAAGTGAGAATAATTTTTCCATCACGTTGCCCATTAAAAGTACGTAATTTGAAATTTCTTTTACTTATTTTAGCTTCTTTCCTGAGAGACTATGCATCGAGTGTTGCATCAATCGTACGTCGAATAACATCTTCAGGTTACGCTCCATCTTGATCAACAATGAATCGTTGAAGTGTAGCTAGTTGTGCTTACAAATTTTGACGTACTCTCCAGTCTTCTTGAAGTTGCATCATAGTTAGGTCCAATTTTTGCTCCATGGTCGGTTCTGGTAAATCATCTTTGCCCATAAAATCTTCCACGTTTTGATCAAACATCCTGCAAAAATCTCAAACAACCTCACACACTCAAAATCTCGTTAGAAGGATGAGCGTAGCTCAAATTTGGGCTTACAAGGCTTGGTTTTTTTTAATTTAAAAATGGCTTTTACAATCTTGCGTCTTTTTTGGGTACGGTAATTGATGACGGTCTTCTTCTAAGTGAGAAATAGATTGTGTATGACAGTTTTCTTATTGGAAATCAACTCTGTCAAAGTGCAGGTAGAAACAGAGGCCTGTTGGAGTTGCAAAGCGGGTTTCAGATAAGCTCGGTGTGAACACCCACTATGGTAGAGTTTAATGTTTGAATCTTTAGCCTTAGTAAGGCTTGAAACTTTTAAGCTTTTAAGAAAAATCTTAAGTATTTGAAATAATCGTTGTAGAACGTCACAACGTCGTCATCAGATTCGGCGCCGTCAAGTACATCCTGCCGCCATTGATGATTGAATTTTGGAGCTTGAGACTTTTTTAAGCTTATTAAGCTTATTGATTATAAAATTCATAATCTTCTTTCTCTGCTTCTCTGAGAAAAAACGTTTTTGACAAAGGATCTTGAGAGATGGTCCTCCGCCTCTTGGGAGTGGTCCTTTGTGATCTGATAGCACCCCAGGGGGTTCTTCACTGCCAAGAACACGTTGGTATTGAAAGTTCATCGCAAGACTGCCTATAGAGCCCATTAGTTCCCAGAGCTTTTCCTTCACATGAGATGGTAAGCAATTGGAAGCCCTTGATCTCAGCTTCGCTCTGATACTATTGGTGTGCAAATCAAATGTTATATGCATGTGTAGTAAATGCTGAAAGGTCCCCAAGAACAAAGAACTCTACAAAAAATCATAAAGCAAGAAGAAAGGTTTGCACAACATGAGACAAAAAGACAAATTGGATACAATCTTCCCCCATGCCTTGTGTGAGCACTTCATAAGGCATTTATTTATAAATTTATTAATCTCCAAGCTCAAAAATAGCCCAATTTACAACTAGCATGCTTTTAGCTTTTGTGTTTGCTTTTGCCCAAATAAAGAGTAAAGCATTTGGGTGTCCAAAAAGTCAAGTTGTGCCCAAATACAATGTCCAATAATGAAATAATTTAAAACCAAGCGTCTATGCACATAAAAAATAATACATATTTATTAAGTATTTTAATAAATAAGTGCACCTAAATAAATATTGACGCCATGTCTTAAGTGATAAGATGCGCGTCCATTAAAAATGATAATTTCTTCTAAGTAATCTGAATACACGCTATCGCTCGGTGCTCCCAACGCCATAGCTACCTGCTCTACATATCAACTAAAGCATTCACAATTGTTAGAAAATAATAAGATAAAACCCACAAAAGTGAGTACCTAGCAATCTTCAGCTACAAAATAAATATATAGGTTTGAAATCTGTCCTAACCTTAATTTAATACGAGTGCACTCTAAACTCATAAACATCCATTAATTTAAATATGTATTTTGCAGAATCACCCGCTATGGAATCACCCACATGAACATTAAATTAACATGATGCTCAAAAAAGACAGGCATCCCCATCAACTTCTCGCACAAGAAATCCACCTTGTGTACAAGCCCCGAAAAATACATATAGTTTTACGGAATCCACCGTGGAATATGCCTCCTGGCATTAGGTGTATTCTTGTATTTCCAGTTATTTTGCTTACTGTGAGAATTAGCTATTTTACACAATGCAATTTATAAAAAGTATAGATAAGATACAACATAAAAGAAAGTGGCTTACTAATTTAAACAGTGCATAATTGACTATACTAATCGATTGACACTATAACTGTGCTAATTGTATATATGTGTAACTAGCAAAATATAATAAGTGATAAATTAGTGGCCATGTGAGGCTCATAATGACTACCAACATGCTTAGTGTAGATATGTAGACCCATCTAACCAATTATTCCATCATCAATGTTTACATGTGTTGATCTTGTCATCTCAACCTTCCCTCTCAAGCTCAACTACATCTCTACAACTCTAAGTAAACTCTGAAACCGTCAAAACTTCTCTACACCTAATGCCTTTGTGAAAATATTAACTATCTAATCATGTGTATTGGCATATACTAAGTCAATCTCTTCTACAATTACATTTTCTCTCTGAAAATGGTAATGCACCACAATGTATTTTGTATTAGCATGGGACATTTGGTTCCTAAATAACAATATACCACTCATGTTGTCACAGTGAATGACATGTAGACCATCTCCCTATACATCCAAATCACCATATAACTTTTGCAGCCATACCACCTCACATGTTGCCATAGAAGCACCTCTATACTCAACAATTGTACTTGACAAAGTGACAATTGGCTACTTTTTTCTGCTCCAACTATTGCACTACCAAGGGAAAATATGAATCCCCTGGTAGATCTTCTATCAAACTTACCACTAGGCCAATCTGCATTTATGTATTCAAATGCCTATACATCCTGACCTACCTCATAGAAAATTCCATAATCCAAGGTGGACTTCACATAACTCATATATGCATATAATTGTATCCAAATGAGGCTTTTTAGGTGCTTGCATAGACTGACTCACAAGTCCAACAACATAACTTAAGTTTGGCCTTGTGATAGTCATATAGATCAAACCCCCTACTATGTTCCTAAACATAGTAAGGTCTTCTATCTCATCCTCCACATCATCACTTAACTTTACATTTCTCCCCAAGGGCATTGAAAGAGGCTTAAATGCTAGCATACCATACTTGGATAACATATCCAAGCCATACTGCCTTTGGGATAGTCGTATACCATTAGCATACCCGATCACATCAATATCAAGAAAGTATCTTACCTCACCTAGATCCTTCATCTCAAACTTTTGTTTCAAAAGGTTCTTGATATTAGCAATCCCACTATCACTATGAGCTATAATAATCAAGTTGTCCACATAGATGACTATAACAAATGATAACATCAATAAATAGTAGTTTGAATACTAGATAAGGAGAGAAACGGTAATAAAATCTTTTACGATAGAAGGAGATTAGAATTACCTCTTTCCCTTGTGCTAAGTGGGTTTTACTATTCCAAATCACCACTAAGAGGAATAATAAGTCAATCTAGGTTGGGATCCTTTGTATGATTGGTTCCAAGAAAATACCAGGTTCATAACACTAATCTGAATGGATATTGAGTTGCTTTGAGGATAGGAATAATAAGTTAGTGCTTTCATATTTTTCCTAGGAAAAGGAAGAGGTATGCTTAATTCTAACTAAGCTAGAGATATTGATGTGGCTTATAAGCCTACCTATTTTAGCCACCATTGAAGCACTAGTCAAGGAAAGTAAATACAAAATAACAAAAGGGAATGTCTTTTTCCTCATCCTTAACAAGGTGTAGCCTTACTACAAGAATCCAAGAGTTGGGATAAGTTAAGTAGATCAATATGATAGAGGTGTAAATGAATCAACATGCATAGTGGACCTCCTTTCCTTAGTCCATATGTAGAGAGGCTCTTTCTAGCCTTGAAAAATCATGAAGTTAAATAGTTAGACCCTTAAAGAGGGACTATGGTTCAAAAGAACTAGAGTTAGGAAGGATTGTTTGTGATTGTGTATTCTAATTAAGGTTTGTTCCAATTAAGTGGAGTTCGATACACTTTAGGCCTCCCCCAAGGCTAATCGTAGGAGCCCTCCACTAAAGGGCTATGTTTGTCTACTCCAAGTACTTGGATATAGACATGAGAGGTCTCTTCATAGGGATTAGATGTTAGCTAGGAGATGATGAGGGTGTTAGGGGGTGCTCTGCTTGTAAATCCCTTGGGTGTCTAGGATTGTTTTAATCCCTTGTGATGAGCTCGAGATGATTCTCTTGGAAGGCCTTGATACTAGCTAAGGGTAGATGTAGTATCTCACCTTTGGGAAAAGTCCAATTGATCAGATGTAATGAAAACAATTTACCTAGTTTGAAATAAAGGATTGCTTTTTGGTTGTGACTAAGTTGTATGAATAACCTTTTGCCTAACCTAGAAGATAATCACTTGGGGACCTTAGGCACATGAAAGAAGGGGAGAAATATAATAATAAATTTAAATGGTATTAAAAAATATTTAGTAAATAAAAGCTTGTTATGGCTTAATATTGCACTTCTATGCATCTTGACTACTTCAAGATTTCTCCACCACTACTATAAACTAATCCTTCTCTCTCCCCTTCCACCTTATGAAGCAAAAAATGTGGAGAGAGAATGAAGAGGCATGAAAAAACGTGGAAGAAGATGGCGCCCGAAAAATGCGCCATGAATGGATGAGAGGCATCATGGCTGCTGCAAACAACCCCCCCAATGGATTATGGGGCTTCATTCCCCTCTGTATGCTGACTCTATCGCCGCCCTTCGCTCGCACAATGATGCCCTCTTTGAAGATCTCTGATTTCAGTCTTTCTCTCTCCTCCCTCTCTCTCTTCTAAAGGCAAGTTCATGTGGGGAGAAGAAGGAAGAAGAAAGAATGATGGAGGCTTGTCCGGCATGGATCGGATTGCTCCACGGGCTGGAAATGGTGATTGGTGATTGTGCTGGACATGAAGTGCTGCTGATTTCCAAATCTACAGCCATGGACATGAAACCCGAAACACGCAAATAAGCGGTAATTTAAAATTTTCAAAGGAAATTTGAGTTTTTATGGCTTTTTATGGATGAAATGGTGTTCATGTGGGATAATAATTGTTCATGTTACTGTTTTCTATGAGTTCTTGCTGGTCATAATCAAAAAATCAGAGAAATATGCATTTTATGGTTCAAAATAATATGCTAAAACACGTAAAACATGGAAAAAACAAGGGAAAATGAGGGTTTTTGGCATAAGAATGGGGAAGTAAATAGGAACATCAACTAAACTTTCATTTTTCTGCAAGAAGGAACTAAGGGCCACAGCCCATAACCTGTTTTGAATTTTCAGTAATTAAATAATGCATAAAAATAAGGAAAAATACAAGAAAAGGGTGGAAAAACCCTAAAAAATAGGGGAAAAATACATTTTGGGTTCCGAAAAATAAGGATAAATAAGAGCAATGTTTGTGAATGTTTGTGGGGACTGAAGCATGAGGATTTGCCTCAGTTCAACCCCACTTTCTTGTGCTAGTGTGGTTTTTCCCGCTTTTTATACATAAAATGATGTCAAAATATCCTATAAACCTATCCAACGATGCAATACTTAAACGGGGAAGGGTAGAGGAGTTGAAATATGTCTAAATGCCGTGTGAGATGATGGGAAAGTTGCTGATTTCTATGCATAGCATTTAGGACGGATGATAATTAAACTTAAGAGCTTAGTAGCACGAGGATCTCCTCGGTGCTAAGCCCATGCAACGAAGCACGAACGGTAGTTGGAAACCATTAAAAGAATGTTTTTGCACTTGTGCACAATACTGTTTGCTAAATGTTTGAGCACTAGGCATCCACCAAATGCATAGAGCATGAAAAGAATTTAAAAGTATCATTGATCAGCTCCTGGACATGCATTGTAATTGGTTTATGAGGACATGACCTACGTTGAGAGGCAGTGAGGTACCTATGCTGTAGGAAGACGCGGGTCCTAAAGGGGAAAGAGAAGCAAGGACAATGGTACATTCCTGGACACGTTTATTTGGTACCTTGAGCAACGTTTGTGCGAAATGTCTAAATGTTGAGCGACGCATCGAGGGGCCAATCCCCAAGGTGTAGGAGAGTCGCAGAGGGTTGACGGCATTCAGCCGTAGGAGGAACCCCATGTGTATGTGATTCGAGCCTATTTGGCTATGTGAAAGGGACTCCCTTTGAGGAGTAATATTGGGTTAGGATTAGTTGGACTACAACGTATTACAAACGCAATGTTTAGGAAGGCAAAGATTTCGACAGACGCTCCTGGCCGCGAGGCCGAGGGGTTGTCTTGTGCATAGTGACGAGGCCCGGCTAGTGCATGAGCCAATGCCGGCCCGTTTTTTGGTCCATCAGTGGTGCGTCTGCCGGGAGCCGCTGAAAAGTGGCGGTTCTCGAATCCTGGTTGTTTAGGGACCAACTAGCAGTTTATGCCAAAGGATACTGAGATTGACCCGTTATTTATTGATAAGCATCGTCTAGCAGAAATCCAAAAGCAAGAAAGAGACGAAAGAGCTAGGCGACGTGCTGAAATTTTTAGGAGATATTCCCCTAAGCGTAGCGGTGTTGAACCCTTACGAGGGAGTGGATCTAGTGGTCTTAGTACCACAAGCAGTAAGTTAGGAGAAGGTGGAAGCTCTAGTGCTCCCCTTCCTTCTATAAGCCAGTCTATATCAAGTGCGGGAGGCATAACCCCACCGTCCCCTATTCAGTGCAAATCCAATCCTCGTCATGGCGCAGCCTATTGCAATTCCAGCAGGGACGACGGATTTGCCGGCTCTAGGTTACCCGCTACCCATTTTTAATGGGCTAGCTGAGGAAGATGCGGAACTCCACATAAGGGAGTTTCAAAAGCTGATGTTTAACTGTCGCATTCAAGAAGAAGGACATTTAATGATGTTCTTCAATATGACTCTCAAAGGAAGAGCCGCTATATGGTATCATGGTTTAGAAGCCGGAACCATATTGAACATTGATGCATTTTATGGAGCTTTTCAAAGGGAGTTTGCCCCTGAAAGGGGTGGGCAATATTGGTTGCGTGTACTCAACGTGACCCGTCAAGATCCACATGAGGATATTCGTGCTTATGCGAAGAAGATAAAAGAGGTTTTCCGTAAGTTGGACACCTCTATCCCTATCCCCGCAGCTGCCCAATTGCAATATTTCCTACATGGTTTGGACTTTAATATCCAATTGCAGTTGAGTAGTGTTCCCTTGGGGGATATAGATACTGCCATTACACGAGCACAAGAGGTGGAATCCCGATTACAAGCAGCCTATGCTTCTCGAGGCAATTCGAACATGGGTTTAGTATTGGGAAACAATATGGCAATAGCCAATGGCAGTAGTGGCCAAGGGATAGCGATGGCTAACCCTAATGGGAGAGGAAACATGATGCAGAATGTCCCTTTCTTGCCAGCTCCCCCTAGCATATCGATGCCTACGGGCAGCCAAATGGCTCCAAGTGGTGGAGGCCAGGCGGTCAATTCTAATCCCATGCATGTGGTTCAACAACCAGTGCCTAATCGAATTGTTAGGCCGATGGAGCGACATGGTAATGACCAAGGCTATGAGTCGAGTTCTTCCAATGTTCTTGGCGAGGTTAAGGATATGATGAAGCATTATACTGACATGATTACGGAGCAGTATCGACAAATAGCCGTTGATGTCAACTTCCTTAAAAAACAACAAAATTTGATAGGAAGTAGATACCCAGAGGAAGGTGCACCTTCGAGGTTTAGTTGCAAATGGTCTGGTGGGCAGCACTATCCAAGGAATTGCCCGAATGTTAAGTGCGACATTTGTGGAAAATCTGGCCATTTAGCAGCTACTTGCTGGAGTAAGATCAGTTTACTCCAGCGAGGAAGTCGGCAACCAGGGCCTGTTAATCATCGTGCCCAAGGAAATGATTCCCAGCGAGAGGACGGGCCTAAACAAATACTTCAACGACCAAAGACTACAGTGGAGGAGCTACCAAGTGGTAGTGGGGTTAGTTTGATTGAGGCTGTACGCGTTAATGATGCTGGAACCTCTAATCTACGAGCTGTCCTTACAAGAGGTAAAAAGGGTAGAGGAGCCGACAAGGATAAGCCTGTCGACGGAAACCCTAAACAAGGCGACAAAGGAACGCAAGTTTTGGATCCTGCCCTGGAAGGGGGACCTTTGAAGCCCGTAGAAAGTAAAGCCGATAAGGAAGCACCAAAGAAGAAGATGAAAGTTAAGAAAGAGGCAATAAAGCCAGTTCAGCGACCTAAAGAGCGGATGGTTTGGCGTGAGAAGCGAGCTCTATCAAACTATCATGAATTCAATTTGGCGAGCTCTCTTTGTGAAGTCAAGCCGGATGTGAATCTTTTACAGCTTATTAAGCTTTCCCCAGGAGTACGCAAGGAATTTAGAAAGATCCTGCGTACCGGGTATATCGTAGAACCTTTGGGAATTGCGTGAGTTGGTGATGACTGGTTTGAGCATGCTGAGAAGCATTGCCTAAGGGTTGCAGCCTATGTCGATGGGATATTAGTAGATTATGCCATTGTCGACACGGGATCATCTGTTAACATTATGAGTTCTGAACTGATGGAAAGGTTGGGTCTTGCGATCCAGAAAGATACCTCCACAATTCTCAGAATGGCAGATGACAGTTTGAGACAGCCGGAAGGCTGCATTACTAAGGTCCACGTCACTGTTGCAAATGTAGAATGCATGTTGGACTTTAGGGTGATTCGTTTTGCAGGCCGTCCAAGTTACCAAGTATTACTCGGTCGACCTTGGATCTTGCAAGCGGACTGCCAAGTGGATATACCCGCCGGTCGGCTAATATTCGGCAGAGGTGCCCAGCGTGTGGTGGTTGATGCTTACCCTGAGTCCCCGCAGAGTGAGAGAGCTCCTCTATCTTCTACAGAATTGGAGACATTAGAAGATTTATCTGGTAGTGAGATATCATCGAGTGATGAGTCCAAAGAGGGATCCACCACGGAGGACATCTATCAGATCACTTTGAATGAGCCGATAGAGGGCCAAGATAGTATAAGAGATGCAGATGTTATCGAGCTAGACCTTGGTACGCCTGATGATTCGTGGCCAATCAAATTAGGTTCTATTCTCAGTTCAGCAGAAAGGGAGGACTATGTGGCCCTGATCCAGGAATTCCGTGATATCTTTGCCTGGAGTTATGATGAATTGAGAGGCATCCCTCATAGTCTTGCTGTTCATACAATTCCGTTGAAAGAGGGCAGTCGTCCTGTACGGCAGAAAGTAAGGCATATGCCTTTCGAATTGAGGGACGGCCTGTTTGAAGAGTTACAGAAGCTTCGAAAAGCGGGTTTGATTTTTCCTGTGCAACACACGGAATGGTGTTCGCCAGTTGTGATTAGAAAGAAGAAGAATAATCAAATCCGTTTATGTGTAGACTTTAGGGAGCTGAATAAGCAGACAGTTAAGGACTACTACCCGTTGCCATTTATTGACCAGATTTTGGATCAATTAGCGGGTAGGGAGATATATTCGTTTATGGATTGCTTTGCAGGATATAACCAAATGGCAATTGCAGAAGAGGACAAGTTGAAAACAACTTTCATCACTGTATTTGGTACTTTTGCATACCATGTGATGGCCTTTGGTTTATGCAATGCGCCTGGTTCGTGGCAACGAACAGCAGATAAGACATTCGGTGACATATCCCCTGAAGAGTTGAAGGTGTTTATTGATGACTTAGGGGCCACCACCGTGAGAGAGAGAGGCAGTTGATCATTCTAAGAAAATGCTTTGAGTGCTGTAGACAATTCTGCATCGTCTTAAACCCACGGAAGTGTGTTTTTGGAGTACCTTATGGGCTATTGCTGGGTCATGTGGTCAGTTCGGTAGGAATTGCGACAGACCCCGAGAAGGTTAAAGTTATAGTTGCCATGGGTCCACCACGCACTCCGAAAGAAGTTCATAGCTTTCTGTCTTCGGTTGGTTATTACCGTAGATTCATAAACGCCTTGGCAGAAAGAACGTTGCCGCTTACAAATTTATTGTCCTTTAGCTGTTCGTTTGTATGGGGTGACCCTTGTAAGGTAGCATTCGAGGATGTGAAGCAAGAGCTAGCAAGAGCGCCCGTTTTAAAAGCACCTAAAATAGGTGAGGTGTTTTATATCTTTTCAGCAGCCACGATGTATAGTATCAGCTACTGTTTAGCCCAAATTTGGGAAGAGAAGTGGTACCACCCGATTGCTTTTGCTAGTCGGAAGCTAGGGGTATCCGAAATTAATTATACCTACATGGAGAAGCTGTGTCTAGCGATGGTCTTTGGGACCAAGAAATTCAGGCATTACATTCTCTATGAGAAAGTCGTACTTTATACAAAGGCGGAGGGCCTTCGACTATTGATGAATAAGCTACAGCCGCCTGATCGTCTAGCAAAGTGGTTAATCACTTTGCAGGAATTTGATTATGAAATCAAGAGTAAGCCACCAAGGTTGCAAGGCATCGTGGAATGTCTTGTGGACTTTGGGGAGCCGAAAGAATCTATGGCTGAAGGTAGTGACATGGAGATTATATTTAAAATAGATACGGCATCTATTCCCTCCTGGTATGCTGCAATAACGCATTATTTATCAACAGGAGAGGCGGGATCCGAATTATCTAAAGCTGAGAGAAGGAAAATTAAGCAGCAAGTGTTAAAGTTTGCCTTGATCGCAGGTACATTATATCGGCAAGGGGTTGATGATATTTATCGCCGGTGTGTGATGCCTGACGAGGTGCCATTCATTTTGGAGGAGTGTCATGATTCTGCTTGTGGTGGCCATTTTGCTGGACGGATTACAGCACAGAAGGCTTTGAGAGCAGGTTATTGGTGGCCTGCCATCTTCCAGGATGCATTTGCGTATGTTAAGCGATGCAATATTTGCCAACGACATGATAGTCGAGAGAATAGGAAACGACCACTCACCCCTATTATGGCGATACTTCCATTTGAGAAGTGGGGAATAGACTTTGTGGGTCCTATTACTCCATCGTCGACTATGCAAAAGAGGTACATCATTGTCGCAACTGACTACTTCACAAAGTGGTCAGAAGCACGGGCAACAAGGAAAGATGATGCTAAAGAAACTGCTAGTTTCCTTTTAGAGCAGATAATATGCCGGTTTGGTCCGCCGAAAGAATTAGTGTCGGACCGCGGAACCCATTTCCTGAATAAGGTGATTAAAGGTTTGACAGAGATGTGGCAAATCAAGCATAACAAGACAACCCCATATAATCCGCAAGCCAATGGGCAAGTTGAAAGCACCAACAAGTAGCTTGTGGGCATCCTGTCTAAGATTGTGTCGGAACAGAAACGGGATTGGGATAAAAAGTTATACGTGGCAGTGTGGGCCTATAATACGACCTTCAAACGAGCCACTGGCCATACCCCGTTCAAGTTAGTATATGGGGAGGAATGTGTCTTGCCTTTAGAGATTGAGCTGCCGACTATTCGGTTTGCCATCAATCATTCTTTGAGTGATGAAGACGCACTTTTTGAGCGCTTGACGACACTGGCACATTTAGATGAGCTTAAGTTGCAGAGCTTATTGCACCAAGAAGTAGCGAAGCGCCGAATGAAGCAGCTACACGACCTCAAAGCCAAGAAATACACCTTCAAGAAAGGATAGCTTGTTCTGTATTATGACGCACGACGAGAATTATTTCCAAGCAAGCTAGAGCCCAAATGGGATGGGCCCTATAGGATCGTTAGAATAGGAAAGAATAAATCTACAGTGTTGTTAGCTGACCTTGAGGGGATAGAATTTAAAAATAAGGTTAATCTTAATAAGATTAAACCTTATTACTTCTGATTACACTAATGCTATGACTGCCTTGCAGGTCTAGGCAAGATCGATCAAACATCTGCAAGGAAATCGTGATAGAGGTTGATGGGTCGTCTGATCCCTTATTTAGAACACCCATATTTAGAACAAAGGTATCATCAGGGAAAGCTCATTTGGTGGAGCAAAGGATATAAGGTGATTGAGCAAGAAGGCGGGATATTTATTTGGGAGATCAAGGTCTTCTGCCATCACTGCCTACAAATTTTGATGAGCATCCCTGTTGAATTCAATAATGATGGAGGGATGGAGCCTACAGTCCACCCGTTGAATATGCTCAATTTTGATTACCATAATTACGAGTAGAGTTCAAGATGGCAGGATATGTAAACCCTTTATGGACGTACACTTTGTACTTTGATGGGGCGTCCAGGGGTCCATGCAAAAAAGGAAGTGTAGGAGTTGTCATCCGAGACCCCCGACGACGCATTGTCATGAAGTTAGATGCTTATGTCGGGGCGAATTTTACCAATAATATGGCGGAATACAAAGCCCTGATAATGGGTTTGAATATTGCAAAGAAGGGTGGTATCCGCCAGTTATTGGTGAAAGGGGACTCTCAGTTGGTTTTAAATCAACTCAATGGGACATACATGGTACGGAATCCCATCCTTTGTATGTACCATCATACTGCCGTAGCCCTGCTAGACGAATTTGATAGAGTGTCTTTTCAGCTGATTCCACGGAATTGGAATTAGTTTGCCGATTCTTTGGCTAATTTTGCGTATGAAGAAGACCTCTTCTTTAATTGTGGCCCTTGTCCCGATATATCTATTAATGGTGAGACAGGACCCGGTCGTTTGTGGGGTATGCTTTCTGAACATGCCCTCTTTGGCAGACGATGGTTGATTTGGGTGATGCAGAGGGTAAGTGAGACTCATCTCCCTTTATTATCTCAGACCCACAGACTGATTCGACGACATGTGATGCGAACACCTCTTGCGATATATGCAGGAGGGATAGGTCATAATTTAATGCACCTAGTTTAGGGCTACAAGCCGTGTTCCCCTGGGAATGGTATGCTTTGATGTCTATCATGGTTGTTTCCAGGTGGATGTTCTGCATAGTATTGTTTTATTTCATTAGGCCAAGAGGGCCGATGCAGTTTTGTAGCAAAGTCATGTCTGATTTCATTAGGCCAAGAGGGCCATTTCCCTGTCTAGTGCGGGTGCGTTTAATTGGGTTTTGTTTTAGTGTTGTGCTGGACAGATTTCGTGGTTCGTGGAATTTTGTGGAGCCTGGAGGAGCCTTTGCTGCGATGGAAGCTTCTTGCGGCCAATCCAGGTGATATTTCTCCTTTACGAGTACCTTTCTTTCCTGTTATATATGTATTTGTACTTGTCGAGGGGATACATTTTTGTTGGGGACCGGCAACCAAGGCATGAAGTCCAGGTTTAGGTTAAGTATGTTTGAGGGAGGTCGGAGTAGTCATTTCCTCCTGTAAAGACATTTTTAGACATTGACAGACCTGTTTTAGAAGGAAGTCCTAGTGGCCTTGTCCTACTAGCCTGCTAGGCAACCGTTCTAGGAGTTCTTGTTAGTAGTGAGGCAGTTAGAGGAGCCTGCCAGAAGATAATAATAATGATGCCAAGAAATCCTGAATATCCTAAAAACTTAATATAAATACAAAGGTGTGTAAAAAGGGGTTCTAACCCCTATCAAAGAAAAGAAATGAAATGAAAATATATAAGCAGTTGATCATTGCCTTGCGAGGGCCTGGTAGGTTCCTGGGGACGAGTCAGACCCGGGGCCGATACCTTGTCTTCCTAGGGGTGGCTTCTTGTTGGAAAAATAATATCAAAACAAGGAAGGTTGGAGCAAAAATAAAAGTGAGCGTTAGAAAAGGATTAAGTGTCGCCTTGCGAGGGCTTGGTAGGTTCTTGGGTGCCGAGACAGGTCCTGAGACCGATGCCCTGTTCTCCTTGGGTCACTACGCTTAGCTCCCTCCTTTTTACATACCCAAGTCTGTTCATCCAGTACAAACTCTAAAAGAAGACATGTACTGAAAGAAAATACTCTTTGATCAGGCTATAGGAGACCTCACCTTGTAGGAGCTCCTAGTTGTATTGTTTTTAGATGCCCTGTTCTCCTTGGGTCACTACGCTTAGCTCCCTCCTTTTTACATACCCAAGTCTGTTCATCCAGTACAAACTCTAAAAGAAGACATGTACTGAAAGAAAATACTCTTTGATCAGGCTATAGGAGACCTCACCTTGTAGGAGCTCCTAGTTGTGTTGTTTTTAGTTGGTAAGTAGTGCAGACTACCATTTAGGGCAACCTCTTTGATAGGTTTTTTTAGTTTGGCTGTGTTGGAGCAGCTGGTTAGTGACTCACTTCGGATCTTCTATTAGATGATGCTAGGCCTATTCCTTGTGGATATCATGCTTTGGTTCTGTCCAGGGGTAGGGGAAGCATTGTGCTGAGTTTTATTATATATTTGTTTTGTATCAGTTTGATGCTTCTTTGGTTGTTTATGTGCAGATATGTTTGTGGGTTCGACGGGCTGAGTCGCCCTATCCCGTGGTCGGCAATGAGAGCGGAATTTAGGTGACGGGAAGTGCTTAAAAATAGCTAAAAATTATGAATATCAAGGGAAAAATATTCACTGTCAAAGGCGGCGGCTCGATCTAGGACGATTTTAAGCGTCAAAGTGCTTTAAAGGCACCCGAGCGACACTTGTTGATTTTTCATAATTTTTTAGACAGTCGTGCGGGTTGACACGAGCTACTGGCCAATGCGGGATGCTAAGCCGGATGCCCATGATTTTTCAGAGCTCAATTCGGAGTCCGGACATGGAAATGGCCAAGGAAACGGTCAAGATATGAAAAGGTGGACACTTGGGAGGCCAAATTTAAGCATGCCTTTTGAGTTTGGACCCCTCCAAAAAAAATTTATGCACCTTATGAAGCAAAAAACGTGGAGAGAGAATGAAGAGGAAGATGGCACCCGAAAAATGCGCCATGAATGGATGAGAGGCATCATGGCTGCTGCAAACAACCCCCCCAATGGATTATGGGGCTTCATTCCCCTCTGTATGCTGACTCTATCGCCGCCCTTCGCTTGCACAATGATGCCCTCTTTGAAGATCTCTGATTTCAGTCTTTCTCTCTCCTCCCTCTCTCTCTTCTAAAGGCAAGTTCATGTGGGGAGAAGAAGGAAGAAGAAAGAATGATGGAGGCTTGTCCGGCATGGATCGGATTGCTCCATGGGCTGGAAATGGTGATTGGTGATTGTGTTGGACATGAAGTGCTGCTGATTTCCAAATCTACAACCATGGACATGAAACCCGAAACACACAAATAAGCGGTAATTTAAAATTTTCAAAGGAAATTTGAGTTTTTATGGCTTTTGATGGATGAAATGGTGTTCATGTGGGATAATAATTGTTCATGTTACTGTTTTCTATGAGTTCTTGCTGGTCATAATCAAAAAATCAGAGAAATATGCATTTTATGGTTCAAAATAATATACTAAAACACGTAAAACATGGAAAAAACAAGGGAAAATGAGGGTTTTTGGCATAAGAATGGGGAAGTAAATAGGAACATCAACTAAACTTTCATTTTTCTGCAAGAAGGAACTAAGGGCCACAGCCCATAACCTGTTTTGAATTTTCAGTAATTAAATAATGCATAAAAATAAGTGAAAATACAAGAAAAGGGTGGAAAAACCCTAAAAAAAATGGGAAAAATACATTTTGGGTTCCGAAAAATAAGGATAAATAAGAGCAATGTTTGTGAATATTTGTGGGGACTGAAGCATGAGGATTTGCCTCAGTTCAACCCCACTTTCTTGTGCTAGTGTGGTTTTTCCCGCTTTTTATACATAAAATAATGTCAAAATATCCTATAAACCTATCCAACGATGCAATACTTAAACGGGGAAGGGTAGAGGAGTTGAAATATGTCTAAATGCCATGTGAGATGATGGGAAAGTTGCTGATTTCTATGCATAGCATTTAGGACGGATGATAATTAAACTTAAGAGCTTAGTAGCACGAGGATCTCCTCGGTGCTAAGCCCATGCAACGAAGCACGAACGGTAGTTGGAAACCATTAAAAGAATGTTTTTGCACTTGTGCACAATACTGTTTGCTAAATGTTTGAGCACTAGGCATCCACCAAATGCATAGAGCATGAAAAGAATTTAAAAGTATCATTGATCAACTCCTGGACATGCATTGCAATTGGTTTATGAGGACATGATCTACGTTGAGAGGCAGTGAGGTACCTATGCTGTAGGAAGACGCGGGTCCTAAAGGGGAAAGATAAGCAAGGACAATGGTACATTCCTAGACACGTTTATTTGGTACCTTGAGCGACGTTTGTGCGAAATGTCTAAATGTTGAGCGACGCATCGAGGGGCCAATCCCCAAGGTGTAGGAGAGTCGCAAAGGGTTGACGGCATTCAGCCGTAGGAGGAACCCCATGTGTATGTGATTCGAGCCTATTTGGCTATGTGAAAGGGACTCCCTTTGAGGAGTAATATTGGGTTAGGATCAGTTGGACTACAACGTATTACAAACGCAATGTTTAGGAAGGCAGAGATTTCGACAGACGCTCCTGGCCGCGAGGCCGAGGGGTTGTCTTGTGCATAGTGACGAGGCCCGGCTAGTGCATGAGCCATTGCCAACACGTTTTTTGGTCCATCATGAACTCCTCTCACATCCGCTCTTCAAAACCTTCACGCCTGAATTTAGTGAGGAAGGCCAACTTCAGGTCGTTCCATGTGTCAAAAGATTCTGCTGCTTGTCTCTCATACCACTGAAATGCCGCGAGTGGTGGGGAATATTGCTAACCAATGCTCAGGGGTTCTGGCATTGTTAGCTACACATGCTACCATAAATTCTGCTACATGAAGATTAGGGTCTTCATTGTACTCTCCCTTAAAAACTGGCAATGGGACTACATTTGTTGGCCTATCATCAATATTTCCAGGATGAATCTGACTAGGAAGAGGACCTTGACTTGCCATGGGGACTTCTGTAAAGAGTGCATTTAGGGCGTCAAAAGAGGCTTCTGCTGCAAGCTTGTTCTCAGCTTTGATTTTTGCCTTCTCTCTTCTCACGTACCTCTGGACTTGTTCTAATGCTTGCCTCTTGATTGCGTCATTCATCAGGGGCTTAGCTCCAACCAGTTGTTCAGTACTCAACAGAATAGAATTAGAGTGGGGTTTCAGTCTCTCTGAGGGATTCTCTGGCCAACATCTCCTCTACTTCCTTCTTTTCAACATCTCTGAATTCGGCTTTCAAACCACTACAGAGAGGGAGATATTCCGTTTCGAAAGTATCAAAACTCATTCTTTTTAGGATCGTTGTTGTGCCATTATAATAATGCCAACGTCTCTGGATTTCAACAATGTATGTTGTGAAAAACACTCTGTCTACCAACTTCCAGTGGGTTGCTAATTGGACAAACAGAAGATTGTCAGAACACCAAGCATCCCACGTATCTTGCTGTTGAGCATCCACGAACAAATCCCAACTCTTTTCCTTCTTGTTTTCGTGAGCCTCCACAAACCAAGACTCCTGAAGCTTCTTCACAATCTCCCACTTGATGATGTTTGGAAACTTCTCAATGAATACCAAATCTTCCATGGATAGTCATTCTCTCTACTTTTGCTCTTCAGTTTGTTCCCAAACAATTTTCCACCAAGATGCAAGTTTTTGTTGCCTCAACAGGAAGAGGAAATAGTCCACCGCATAAAGCTCGCATCATGATGGTGATATGTTTCCGCCATTGTGGGATGAACTCCTTGTGGAAAGTGGCTTTGTTAATAAGAATCTCCAACTCTTCAATGGAAGAGGGAACTTTGCAAACATCCATTGAATTCTCCTCTTCTTGGCAATGTCACTTCCTTCATTTTCAGCCTCTTCTGATGCTTGTTGATGGCAAGTTTCCCCAGCTGCGCACCAAAAACATGGAGCCCCAAGAGGAACACCAAGGAAAAGGGGATTCTACTGCAAGAAAATCTATCTTGTAACATCAACAAGCTTTTATTTCATTCTTTTGATGACCAAAACAAAGAAAACAGCAAATCTTCACGCAGCATCATAGTAGATATCTCCCACGGATTTGATAGAACCAACCATAATCTTCAACGTCTTTACAGAATCCTTCAATAGAACAAGGAACATAAAGGAATACACCATTTTTGAATGGAAATCAATCACATAATATTCATCTTCAATGTCCATACTTTTCTCTCTCAATCTCTCAT
Organism: Lygodium microphyllum; assembly: GCF_053477565.2. Lineage (NCBI taxonomy): Eukaryota > Viridiplantae > Streptophyta > Polypodiopsida > Schizaeales > Lygodiaceae > Lygodium > Lygodium microphyllum. The sequence continues at coordinate 94,855,825 of NC_141142.1, forward strand.
ATACAGATACACTGTTTTGATAGAATTTGCTCTCTCTCTCTCTCTCTCTCTCTCTCTCTCTCTCTCTCTCTCTCTCTCTCTCTCTCTCTCTCTCTCTCTCTCTCTCTCTCTCTCTCTCTCTCTCTCTCTCTCTCAAAAGTACATCATCTCCTCACTACAATAATCAATAATTACTCTCAATAATCCTTCTTAGGTCGTGGATGCACCTCCCAAGAGGTATGTTTGATGTGAAGAGGCACCAAAGCCACTACAGTGTCTCTTCATAGCTCACAACTATCACTGTCACTTCAGTCTTCTCTTCAGTCTTCAGCAGCTACTTCTTCCATTTGTTTTAGCTCTTTTGAACTTAGATTCATCCTTTCCAAAAGTTAGAAAATTTTTCCAAAGTCACACATACATTCTATAGAACACTTATAGAAGATCTACAGAACATTACAGAACAGGAACAGAGCAGAGACAGAGGCTCTATAGAAGGTTTACAGAGGGTTACAAAAGGTCATCAGAGAACATCATATCCTCATAACTCATACTAAAATCATTCCCAACTATCGAAAACTATTCAATAAGCTTTCAAAAGATTTCCACCTTCATCAATTATCAATCCATGCTTTATATAGAAGAAAATCAAAACAAAATAGAAGATATACAAAAGGTATCAAAACCTCAACAAAACCTACCAGAACATCACAGAGCTTCATATTTTTACTAAGAATCATCATGAGCTTCCAAAACATAATCAATATCATCCAAAACACTCTCAAACACTTCCATTAACAACCATACATCACTCTAAATCCATCAAAAATCAACCATTCAGACCTCAAAAACAACAAAAATCATTCAAAAATTCAGTCTTTTTCCACTCTCAACAGCATTCAATTTTAGGGCATCATCTGTAGTGGTGGTAGCAAAGGCGGCTTGTAGAGGCTAACGTGACTGGGGCTATGCCTTGATTATTTCACCCTTGATTGATTTACTCAAGAAGTAGGTTGCTATTATGTGGACTCCCACTGAACAGTCTAGCTTTTGAGAAGCTTAAACAAAACTTGATCGGCTCCTATCTTGAAACTACCTAACTTGAGCCAAGAATTTGAAGTTGTTGGCAATGCAAGCTCTCTTGCATTAGGATATGTACTCATGCATGATGGCCATTAGATAGCCTATTCCTTTAGGAAGTTGAAGACTCGTGAGAAAAATTATGCTACCCATGACTTGAAGCTACTGGTTGTAATTCATGCTCTCAAATTCTGGAGACGCTATTTGCTTGGTAGCAAGTTTACCTTAGGCACTAACCATAAGAGACTCAAATGGATCTTCACTTAGCCAGACCTAAACATGAGACAAAAACGATGGATAGAAGTACTATCTATTGGTTAGACTGGAGGAGAGGATGAGGAGAGGAAGGTGAAGATCGTGGAGGAGAAGACTCATTGTGTGGTAGGAAAAGAGGACATGCCTGCGAGACTCGATAGCCAAGAGGAGACGGTGAGGGAGATGTAGAGCTGACAGGAAAGGATGCAATGGGGGGGGAGGGGGGATGTGCATGTATAGGTGGTGAGCATTAGCAGGAAAAGCCAGATGGGGTGGGTGGCATTGAAGGAGTGGCGAGGAGGCATATGAATGTTGGTGGGTGAGGTGATTGAGGTAGAGGCCCACGATGGCAGCCTTGGCAAAGGCCATGTGCAAATGGGGTGGTGGTGCCCTATGTGGTGGGGGCTCATGGTGGGTTTAAGGAAGAGGAAAAGAAAGGTGGTGAAGAGGGAAGATGGGCAAGAGATGGAGAGGAGGGTAGAGAGAGAGAGAGAGAGAGAGAGAGAACCCCTCCCCCTATTGCAACTACCTCCATCTTCTTCTCCTTTCTTCTTCTTCCAAGTTCCAATAAGATCAAAAAAATAAAACCACACATTTAAACAAGACCACTCTTCCCTAATCACAACACACACACACACATAGAATTAAGTGGAAAAAAATAAATAAAAATGTGTTATGAATCAAATAAAGAGAAAAATGTGCTACTACTCATTATATCCAATAAAACAAATGAAATTTTTGCACTTGACTAGTCACAAAACATTTCCTATCTAATGTGCAAGTGTTTTGGAGTTGGTATTTGCATACTATTCCTATTTCACAATATGCAAATGCACAAGTGAATTCAGGATCAATGTATCCTTAGTCTCGGCAACATGTGCTTAATGTCTTAAGACCATTGGACATACTCCTATTATTCCTGGAACTGCAACACATGAAATCCTTGGGCTAGCTCTCACCTACTAGCCTCTCGCACAAAGATCGAAACCCAATTGTAATGAGTATTGCATAGCATACCACCAATGATGATGGACACACCTACAAGCTCTACAACTGAAGTGAGTGCTCCTTTGTTCCTCAACCCTTTATAGCCTCCATATGCAAAAGAATGTGCATGGGCATGGCAAGAGAGAGTGTTTGGAGAGAAGAATAGTAGAGCTTCACCCTCTTGATCCCTCAGCCTCACTCTCTCACTCTCTTGCTCTCAAACTCTCACTCTCATCCTCACTCATGCTCTCACAAAGAAAGAAAAAAGGCAAGTGTACAAAGTTTGTACACACATGAATAGCTTGTTCTATTCATTCTCATCTTTTTAATACACTTTTTCAAGGTGAGGGTTTTTGCATCCCTCTTAAGCATCTAGCCCACTTTTGGGCTTGAAGACCGATCATCTCTTAGTGCATGCTTTTCCTATGGTGAGAATGAGTTAGAAGTTTTGTGGTTTTTCCTTGGGAATCTATTCTAATATTACAACTTGCACACGACAATGCCTGACAGCTTTTTATTTCCATGATAAACTAATACAACAATGTAACTGCTTACTAATTCAATTGTGCAATCACTTCCTGCACATTCTTGACTTTTCATGGCATGATTCTATTTCAAAAAATGTGCTCCTTTAGGATCCTTGCTGCTTACAGTTAATGAATTTCACTTCGGATTTGGAAAAAGTAACTATGGAGACAAAGGATGTAGTAGCATTATTGCTAACTTGGATATACATGACTAAGTGAAACTAGTTATGGTCTAAGAAGTTTTAACCATGTCTATGATAATACTCTTAGTAGGATATCATTGGTCATTTAGCATTTCCATGGCTATCCTTTGAGGATTTGTTTTCTTGGATCCGGGTAGTCACACTAGGTTACTCCTAGTATTAGGTTTCCTATTATGAAGTTTCTTTAGACTTAAGAGACATTGGGTGTTTGGGTGGACTAGGAACCACCATTAGCTATTGCTCAACAAAATTCAATGTTTTTTTGACTTATTTTTTAGGATTTTCTCTATTGGAATGCATAGTACTATTAGAATTCACTATTGTTGTTTCTCTTTTTTGAAGATATGGCTTATCAAATGCCTTTGATTTCTCTCTAGAGTTTACCACTACATTATCTTGTTGTTTAGGATAGATTCTAAAACCTTCTTTTGGTAGATAAGCACTAGCTTTTTGGAGGTTTACTTGGTTCTACTTTCATGGATAGATTCTAGCATCTTCATTTGATAGATAAGCACTAGATACATTTTGGCACATATCTTCTATAGATAAGCATTGGCTTTTCAAAAGTTGACTTGGTTGCTTGTGGCTCCATGGTCAACTTAGCTTTGAACAAGGTTTTTATTTTGGTCTAGTCCTCTTTCTCTTGAAGGTATTGAAGTCTAGAGGTGGTCACATAGATGGTTTAGAAAAATGTAACCCTTGGTTTCTCATGTAGTACCCTTGAGTACACAAGTGTTTTGGGGACCATAGCCACTCGCTTGAAACGCTTGACTTGATAAGTGGTCCATAGGGTCTTGGTGGTTGCTAATGATAGTGATGACATTTTGATTTTGTTGCTAGGACCAATAGATTCAAGCTTGAGTGCTTATGCGTTTCAAATTGAGTGATGGAGTAGGAGTTTGTCTCCAAAATGGTTCTTGGTTTAGGTAAGAAGCGAGGGAGTCGAAGGGTGTTCAATCTCCTTTGCTTGATAGTTTAGGTGTTGAAGATTTAGGAGCATTAGTTAAATAACTGGTATGTTTTTTTTCATTATCAGGATGCATTAAGGTTTGGTAAAAAATGAAAAAATAGTAAAAAATGAAAAAATAAGGAAAAGATAAGTCTCTATAATAACTAGGAAACATGGGAACAGAGAAAGAAAGAAAAAAAGATTTTGAATATCTGGGAAGAAAAATACATAGTAAAGAAAGAAAGAAAGAGAGCATTAAAAGGAAAGAAAAGGGGAGGGAGAGCTCACATTAGGAGAAATATGGACTCTCTTTTTTTCCCCTTAAGGAGTGAATAAACAAATATAGGCCTAATCAATGAAAGAGATGGGATTCCAGATTCATGTAACATGAATCTTCTAGCCATATCTTAGCCCAAATCTTCCCTCAACAATAAAATAAGGGAAAATGTGGGGAATACAATGTTGTCACTTCTTGGAAGTTTGTGACTCAAATTTTCATTTTCTTTTTTTTTTATGTTTGACTTTTCATTTCTCCCCTTTTAAGTTTCCATCTTTCTTAGGCAGAACTCAAATTTATCATATCTCTTTTCCCGCTTCTTCTTTCTTGATGAAATTTTATAGCCTCCTTGTTGGTCGCCCTATCTGTAACCCTGTGAAATTTCATTTCCTCTACACAAATGCATAGTGAGTTTCACATGTTTTATGAGAGCAGAGCTTGTTCTACCAAAGCCCTAAGATTTTCTTCACAAAACTTTACATGTATATTGTTCTCTTCCATGGATGTTCTATGGTAAAGTTTTATCTCATTTGGACAAAACCTGTGTAAGTTATGTGTATTCTCTGATATGTAATTTCTTTTGTTTTGATACTCTAAGAGTCTCTTACGGTCAAGAACAATGATCTTTTGAACACTCAACTTCTTCAACATCTTAGGGTTTCTTTGTAAACAAAGTTACATGTATGTTGTCTTGTTTTTTTATTGCTCCATAGTTAAATTTTATCTTGTTTGGACAAAATGTATGCAAGTTATATACATACCGAGGCTTCCTTTGTTTTGGTACTCCAAGAATCTCCGAGGGTGAAAAACAATGACTTTTTTAAAAATCAACTTCTTCAACATCTTTGGGCTTCTTTGCAAAGAGAGCCACAAGTATATTGTCATTTTTTTATGTTGCTCCATGGTTAAGTTTCAACTCATTTGGACAAAGCCTATAAGCTATATGTATGCTTTGACTTGAGATTTCTTTTGTTTTTGCACTCCAGAATTTGTTAGTGAAGGAATAATAGTCTTGTTATAAGTCAGCTTCTTGTTCAACATCTTTAGGCTTCTTTGTGAAAAGAATTATAGGTACAATGTTTTTTTTAATTGCTCCATTTAAATTTTATTTCATTTGGAGAGAAGATTTGCAATTTATACACATGCTAATAGGTAACTTTTCTATTTGGTTATCATAGATGTCTTCACGAAGAAAAAACATCAGTTAACATACTTGCAGTGGAGGTCTTCAATAGGAAATATAGTGGCGGTAACTGGATTTGTGATAAGTACTATAGGTTGGATTGGATTTTGATGCACCCAAGTACTCGAGCAAGTTTCAAGGTCAAGCATAAGGATGTTGCAAACCCCAGCAAACATTGGAAAGGTAGAATTTTAGATTTCAAAAAAGTGTTTAATGGAAGAAGTACAATAACAAAAGTGTTGATCCAACATGTTTATAGGCACAAACAAATCTATGTACATGACGAGAATTACATTGTAAATTATAAACAAAAAGGTAAGTTTTTATTATTGTTTATTCTTTTGCATCAGAGTTGTTTTTAAAAATCTTTGGAGTGTTCTAATTTAATCCTGTTTTATTGATAGATCTATATCCATCAACTTTGCATAAATGATAGAATGTGGAATGTTTTAGCGGCAAGATACATGTTTGGCATGAAGACATAGGTTCTTTGATCTATGATAATAGCTCTAAATGTCAACTTACAACTCAAAATATCTTTTCTTATAATTTATTGTATGTAGTAGAAAGCCAAAGATTGCAGAATGTCCCATTTGCCGCCACTATCTAGTGGTGGTGAATGGTTGATTGGTAGCTTAGAGTTGTCAGGAGCATGTAAGTCCAAGATAAAATCTGACATCAATAGTGCTATGAAACCCACCACATGCCCCAAAGATGTGCATCTTAGTTGGTTTATTCAATTCTCATTGTTTGCAAATTTGTTTGGTTCATGTAATGAAGGAGACAGGAGAGAGAGAAGGAGAGGAGAGAGAGAGTGCAGAAGAGAGATAAAGACTGTAACAAGAAGAGAGAGAAAGAGGGTGATGAGGAGAGAGAAATACTAGGAGTAGAGAGAGAAAGACAAGAAGAGGAGAGAGAAATGGCTGGCAGCCATGGAAGGATAGGGAAGAAGGTGAAGAAGGTGAAAGGACATATGTATTTTCATAAAATGGTGGCTATGCAGTGTCCCTTACACCTTTTATACTTAGGTCAACCTGAAGTATTTCCCCTCCATTACAATCCATCCCCACTCAAAATGAAGTTTTTGTCCTCAAAAACAAAGATCGAACTTATTGGTATAGCCAAGTAGTGGGTTGCAAAGTACTACTCTGTACAGCATTACAAGTGGCAAAAGATGGGGGGGGGGGGGGGGGGTTTCTCCGCATAGACCCAGTAAAAGATTGCCTAATATTCAAGAGTAGTACTAGTCTATGCAGAGGGTCAAGGTCAGCCCGTAGCCACCCGAATCAAAAGGGAAAGTGGTATCGCTGCCATGCATTGGATCAGCTTCCATAAGATCAAAGTCAAGTACAGCTAGAAGCATGATCAGCATGGTGGTATTCGCTAGCTCTTCCATAAGCCTCTCAGGCATCACCATGCTCTATATGACTGAAGCATATGAGGCTGAAGTCACCATTGCATGGACTACATTAGCCCCTAAGTGCTACATATTCATGGACCCTGCATTCTTAGTGATGTCCAAGCATTTAAACTGTAGGTCTGTGGACTGAAGGGGCTCCCGCATGGGATCATGATCATCCGAATCCACATGCTGCCCAAAATGGTCTTGTTTTTTTACCTTGACCAAAATGATCCTCAGCAAGATCTTCTCCATCCTTTGGATCATAATATTCTAATACCAAGAGTATTTTTGTTGTCTTCACCCTACATGTGGCTTGATGATCACAAGATATCGGCTTAGCACATCGATAGCATAAGCCCGCAGCATGTAGTTCCCGTATCGTATCACTAGTAAGGTGTCTAATACATTTAGCCTTAGATAGCAATCTACAAACATGCTCATCACCATTGGTCAGCTCAGTAATAGTTCTGACATGCTGCTCATAGTCATCTTGCTGCTCATGTACAACAGATGGTTGTCCATGCCCATGACCATAATGCTCATGCTGTCCATATGGATGGTCATAGCAATGTGGCTGCTGCTCATAATGATACTCATGTTGTCCATATTGCATGTGGTGATAATAGCCCTGTTGCGCATCACACACATAACCGTCATAAGCAAGTTGCCTTTGATCATTAATCCCATAGCATTGGTCATGCTATCCATAATCTCTATGAGAATGCATGTCACAAAAATGTTCATACTGCTGCCCAAATACATCATTGCCTACTACCAAAACCTTGGCCATATTGTTGCCCATAAACATGATGCCCAAGATTGCATGATGACTGTCCAACATGACTACAACAGTGTCCTTGCATCCTAGGCTGACCATAAGTATGATGATTGGCAAGTCCATGAGCATAGGTATCGGCATGATGTGAGTCATAATCACTTGCTTGCCAGTCCTGCATTGCATCAAGGTCTCCATGAGGCAACTGCCCATATGGTTGCGTGGCATAAGAATCTCCAAATGCATGTTGCTGATCCATAAAGTCATAGGATTCTCGATGATTTCCATAGTAATAATTCCCAGCATGCCTATGAGAAGGCTCAGGCTACTGCCCATAATAATCAGCTTGTCCATGTCCGTGGCAAGGTACACAACATGTATGACCAAATTCGGCATGAACATAATCATTATGTCACTGTCCAGACTCTTGATGCAACTGTTGTTGCTTGTAATGTGCTAATGGTTGTTTAAGCTGTTGGGTAAAAGGCTGCCACCATTGCACCTCAAAAGGCTGGTGTGATTGCATTGACTATTGCTGAATTACCTCAGAAACTTCCTCCATCTTATGCATGTTATGCATGGTATGTGACATTATCGTGTAGCTTGCATATCCATTGAGAAAACCATTTCATTCCAAAATGAACAGCATGGTATGTGACATTATCATGTAGCCTGCATATCCATTGATTACTTCAATTTGCAAACCATGGCAGCCAACCGCGTCAAAGACTTGCAAATTTGCATTCAGAACAGTGCCACTCTGAGCTGACTAGACAGTTCTGCCTGCATTAACCTCAAATCTGACAAAGATGTTTCCAAACCTACTTTTTTCTGGTAATAAGCTTGACAAGGTAGTTTCCAACTGTGCCTTCTTTGCTGATAAAGAAGTGCTGCCAATTACCTGGTAATAACCAGGGTTTTTAGAGATGCTGAGTTGTATTCAAGGCCCAAATGACAATCTCTATTACTCTGCATCATGTAGGAATTCAGGGCACAAGCAAACCCTGGTTTAAAGGCTCTTCTTGCCGTTGCACAGTCATAACCTTGTTAGGAAGACTGCCATTTGAAGGTTTATAGTTCCCACGGGCAGCACCCGTACTTTCAACAAGTGCAAACAGCTTCCTTTGCCCATCTGCCAAATCTCCCTTTAAGAATGCAGCCAGAGAAGATGCTGATGCCAATAGCTAACTGCTGTTGTGCATGGGTGTGATGCTCAGACATGCCCTTCTGAAATGCTGCATGTAGAAAGCCATGGTTTAACTTTCAAGATTAATCAGGAGGAAGATTGCATTGTTAAAGAGCCCCCTCTTCATAGTCAGCTTGCAAGTAGTGCAAATAAATGATTCAAGTCCCTTCCACTTGCAGAAACTCTTCCGAGGAATGAAACATTGGGAGGGTATATTTCTATACGCAACAATGACACTATGGCAAAAGATCTCAAGTGACAACTCTTTGGTTTGCCTCAAAGATACAGGGATTGTGTACTTGACTTTGATCTTATGGAAGTTGATCCAATGCATGGCAGCGATACCACTTTCCCTTTTGATCCGCGTGGCTACGGGCTGACCTTGACCCTCTGCATAGACTAGTACTACTCTTGAATATTAAGCAATCTTTTATTGGGTCTATGCCGAGAAACCCCCCCCCCCCCCAACTATCTTTTTCCACTTGTAATGCTGTACAGAGTAGTACTTTGCAGCCCACTACTTGGCTATACCAATAAGTGTGATCTTTTTTTTAGGATAAAAACTTCATTTTGAGTGGGGATGGATTGTAATGGAGGGGAAATACTTCGGTCAGGTTGACCTAAGTATAAAAGGTGTAAGGGACACTACATAGCCACCATTTTATAAATATACATCTGTCCTTTCACCTTCTTCACCTTCTTCCTTGTCCTTCCATGGCTGCCAGTCATTTCTCTCTCCTCTTCTTGTCTTTCTCTCTCTACTCCTAGTCTTTCTCTCTCCTCGTCACCCTCTTTCTCCTACAGTCCTCTCTCTCCTTCCCCTTAGTTAGGACAGTTAGGTCTCTTTCATTACAGTTCATGTGATATTCTGAAGAAAACAAAGATTACTTATCAATGCAAGTGTCCATCCGAGGAACACATTTTGATTAGATGATTGAGTGTAGGGTCAACCAATCTAATCTCACATTCAGGTAAATTTTTTTTACTACTTTGCATGCCTTGATTTAATTGACATAGGTCTTGCTTAGATAAATCGTTGTGTTAGTCACATTTACTTACTATTATTTTTGTTTTTATTACAAGTATTTCATCACTAGACAAACCTCGCTTTCAATATAGAAGATGGTGACTTTTGCGAGGAGAGTGTATTAGCTTAGATCAAGATATGCGAGATGAGACACATACAGCTCTCATAGATGTGGTTATCTTGTGGAATGGTCATAATCCTTTTCTAGTCAGTGCAAAGAGCCATTAGCCCATTTCTTTTCTGAGACAAGAAATCCAATTAATGTCCAATGAGCCCTTGTGCAACTTCTATTTCAAGTTAGATAATAGAAAAGTCAGGACTCGTAGTGAGCAATCCATGACATGTAAACAATGTGCTTCTCCACATATACTTGAGATAGTGGAAATTTTGTAAAAAAAAATTATAAAGAACGAATACAAACCTTTTTTAAACTTCTGAGTACTTAATTTTGATCATCTTAGTTTATTATGATCCTCCAAGCGTGCGATAATACATACTAGAATTAGTTAATCATGCTGGTTAAAATCATAATTAAATTACAAGCTGGAGTTCTATAATATATGGAATATTGTCTTTGCATAATGATATATTGTAGCTCATCTCTTCTACTCATTTCTTAAATTTAAATATTAAATTGGATCCAAAGGGATTTTGAAGGTCTTTTAGATTTCATTTCTTAAATATTTTCTATATTTTCTCCAATTTGACTTGAATATACTTAGTGATGTAAGCATATTCAAGGATATAATAATGTAGAACAAAGCATTTTTCTATATGAGTAATTTTAACAATGACTTTAAAGTATTGAAATAAAGAAACTAAGGTAAGATTTTTAATTTGAAACTTTAGGGTTAAAAAGTTTATAAGAACCTTTATTTAAAACCCTAGATACATAAAAGCTATAACTCCAAACTCATTTTCACTTTCATTGTCTACTTCCCTACACTTGTACTCTCATTCCTTCTCTCTTTGTGTGCCATGGCTACCACTCCCACCTTTGTCGCATGGATTAGCTCCACATGCTATGCGCACATAGGAGACCAAACATACCCTAGATTTTGCATGACCTTGAGTCTAGAGAGCTCGCTTTGCTCTGTAGACCCTAGCTCTAGTATAGTGGCATCGTTTTGTGATGCAACCAACCCTCTCACTTGATCTATTCCGAACTCTGCTCTCAAGTGGGATTTCTTATATAGTCTACATTGTTAAGAAACAAAGACAAATAAAAGGGTTGGAGCAATAGAGAGGAGCCATATGCTCTCCTCATTTTCTTCATATTCCATAACCCATATAACTAAAGTGAATACAACACTCTAAGGTCTATAAGACCATTCACACATAGCCTAAAGTCGATGAGTTATTTAATGTCCCACACTTGCTGATATAGTTGGACACAGCTAAGACTCTGTCGGTCACACACACGAGCTTGAAGTCTCAACACTCCCCCTCAAGCTCAAGATAAAACATGTACACCAAGTAGCTACCGAAATCGACTGATTTACCTAAAGACTTGGTAAAGATATCTGCAACCTATTCATCACTCTTCACATGCATGAGATCTACTCTCCCTGCAATAATCATCTCTCTAATAAAGTGGTAGTATACCTCAATGTGTTTAGTCTTGGTATGGTATATTTGATTTGTTGCCAGGAGTACACTATTGACATTGTCACATAACAAAGTCATTTGAGCATCCACCTGTATGTCCAAATCTTGAGCAGCCATGCAATCTCACATGCTGCCAATGCAACTCCTCTATACTCAACCTCAATACTAGACAATGCAACCATAGGTTGCTTCTTGCTGCTCCAGATGATCATTCTGCTTCCAAAACAAAAGGCATAACCACTCCTAGATCTATGATCATATGAGCATCCTGCCCAATCTGCATCCATATATCCAACCAGTGTCAAGGGCTTATCTTTCACATAGAACAGCCCATAATCTACAGTGGACTTAAAATATCTCATAATCCACCTAACAGCATCCAAATGTGGCTTTCTGGGTTTCTACATGAATTGACTTAAGATCCCAACTGCATAACTCAAGTCTGGCCAGCCTAGTGATAGTCAAGTAGATCAAACTACCAACCATATGCATGTACATAGTCACATCATCAATTTCAACTTAAGTGCTAATGTCCAACTTGACATTCTAATCAAGAGGTGTATCCAGTGGTTTACATTCAGTCATGCAATAATTCTTTAGCATTTCCATGGAATAGTGTTTCTACATTAGCCATAAACCATTTCCAGCTTTGATCACCTCAATACCCAAGAAATACTTCAATTCGCCTAATTCTTTCATGTCAAATTCAAATTTCAGCATCTGCATAACATGCTTATCCCCAAGTCATCATCACTTGTGATTATCAAATCATTAACATAGATAACCGGCACTACCAAACCTTTGTATTTCTTTTTCATAAACAGACTGTGATCAACCCTGCCAACAGTAAATCCCAAACTCAGCAAGTAATTACTGATCCTTGCATGCCAAGCTCTCGGAGCTTGCTTTAGCCCATACAATGCTTTTTTCAATTTGCATACATAATGTTGAAAATAAAGGTATACATACCCTTTAGGCTGATCCATATAAACATCCTTTGCTAAATCACCATTAAAAAATGCATTCTTCGCGTCCATCTACTGCAATTTCGAGCCTTTAGCAGCAGCCAATGTGATCACTATTCGTATGGTTGTCATCTTGGAAATAGGGCTGAATGTTTCCTCATAGTCTAGCCCATACTGCTGAGCATATCCTTTAGAAACCAGCCTGGCTTTGTACCTCTCTACACTGCCATCCAACTTGCATTTAATCTTGTAGACCCATTTACAGCCAATGGTCTTCTTTCCTTCTGGCAGTGGTACAAGACCCCATGTTCTATTTTCAGCCAAATCATCTATTTCCTCATCCATAGATGTGCACCAATTCTTATCCATCACTGCTTCAGCAAATGTGGCACGCTCTTTGACCTCTATCACCTTTGTCATACAAGCAAAATGCTTTGCAAAAAAACCATTGTAAGTCAGCCTATCCACAGAGGGTACCTGACTCTCTGCGATCATCTAAGTTGTGGTACACTACTTGATTCCCATCTCTCATGAGGTGGAATGTATATGTTCTGCCTAGTACCAGGCGTATACACAGTCAAAATACCAAGCTCACTGTCTAGACTATCAATTGAGTCATAAGCTAAAGTCATCCTACCAGGTGTCATCACACCATATGTATCATCAATGACTTTTTCTTTTCCTTTTTTGGCCACCACATATTGGTGTAGTACTCTCCTCAATCTCCTTATCCATGGAGATACCGTCTACCACTAAGGCCTGTCACTGTAGTACTCTGATGTGAATCAATTGTAAAAACATTTGTAGAAGGCATATCTGATGGCGATGCAGTAGGTGATTCATACTAAGAGGCCATCTCATCAAAGATAACATCTCTGCTGACTAGTGTCTCTCAAGTAGAGGGATCATAGCATTTATATGCCTTCTTTTCTTGCGAATAACCAATAAAGATACACGTATGTGCTTTCGGATCGAGCTTCTTCCTCTTCTCATCAGGGATGTGCACATGAGCAAGATAGCCGAATACTTTCATGTGACTGATATCAAGCTTGTAGCCATACAACTTCTCAAACAAATGGTGTCATATCATGAATCCCTGCAATGGGAGTCCTCTTCAAGATATACATGGCTGTCATAACAGCCTTAGTCCCAATAATAGAGTGGCATACTCTTCTCATTCATCATTTCCCGAGTAGCTTCCATCAATACCCTGATCTTCCATTTAGCTACCCCATTCTATTGTGGAGTGTAGCTGCATGTAAGCTGCCTACATATGCCATTTTCATGAACTCATTTGACACATACTCCCCACCGCTATCAGATGTCAAGCAAGAGATGTAACAATCAGATTCCTTTTCAACTTGCTTTTTAAACTGCCAAAAAATAGCAAACACCTTGTCCTTTGTTTTCAATATATAAACCCAAGTATAGCAACTGTAATCATCAATAAATGTCACACAGTACCTGGAGCCTCCCATGGATGCACTATGAGCTGGCCCCCACACATCAAAGTGAAGTAACTGCAACGATCGCGTACTATTTCTTACATGCCTGAAAAATAGCAACCTCGACTGTTTACCAAACTAGCAAGCATCATAGACATGACCAGTATCTGTATACTAAAACTTGGGTAAACCTGTCACAAGCTGTTTCTTCTGCATCATTTGCAGCTGCTGAAGATTAACATGTCCCACTCTCTTATGCCATATTTCCAAGTCTCTAACTGTGCCAAAGCCATGGGCAAACATTGTTGATTTCAGTTGTGGCAAAGTGGCTTCTAGAGTAAACATCCTACCATTCCTATGACCTCCAGCAATTAGTTTGCAGCCATTACCAACCTCCTCAATGAAGCATAAATGCTTGTTAAATCGGACCTACAAATTCTGCTCAATCATCTGACCCATAGACAATAGATTTTTAGTAATTGATAGGACATGCAGTGCATCATGTAAATTCTTCTTCATGCCATCATGGATTACCAAAGGTACTTTGCCTTTATGTTCTATGCTATGTTACGTGCCATCCCCTTGTGCATACATAGCCATTCTTCTCAGGCACCACATTTGTAAACCAATCACCATGAGGTGTCATATGATTTGATGCCCCCGAATCAATGTACCAAACAACATCCTCATGAGACTTCTCAGCAGCCGTGTCTTTCGCATATGTCATGGCAAACAATCTATCCCCTCGTGCATCTTTTGCCTGATTGGACAATGCATAATGTCCATGTTGTTTTCCTCTTTGATTGCCCTACTTATTCCAATAGTCCTTGCCAATATGATCGTACTTTCCACAATAGTGACAATCCTTATCCTTATTAGGATTGTCATATGGACACTATTGCTTTCCAAGAGCCTTTGCCTCTAGGGCTAGATCTCCCCCTGCCTCTTAAATTTCCACCTCCTCTTGCATTTGAATCCTGCTGGTTATTATGACCATAAGAAACATTTTACTGGCCTCCTCTACTAGAACCATAACCTCTACCACAGCTGCCATGACCACATTGATTCGAATAAAAGATAGCATCCTTGTTCTTGGAGTTCCTAGAACCTATAGTCAAGCCAAGTTTAACTTCCTCATGAATAAGCAATGCAACCAGCTCATTGAAATCTGGCATTTCAGCCTACATAGAGATGGAAGTATCAAATGACTTATATTTAAATCCCAAACCATTTAAAGTCACTACAACCATGTCTTCATCCTCAACCTGTGTGCCAATGGATGCCAGTTGATCCACAATAGTCTTAATCTCTATGGCATAGTCATGTATAGATATGTCTTTTCTTTCCATGTTGTTGAATTTCTTCTTTAATTGTATCTTCTTGGCACTAGTAATTGTGCCATAATACATGATCAAAATGTTCAATGCATCTTTTGGTGACTTGCAGTTCATGATCTACATTACCATAGCATCCGAGATACACAAAGATAACTAGTGTAGCACCTTGTGAAATCTTTCCAACCAAGCTCACTGCGCTCGTCTTTGATTAGCTGTAGTATTCCTCTCTAGGATTTCAGGTTCAGCTTCAACACCTGTCACCAAGTCCCAATATCCTTTTCCTATAAAGAAATTCACCATGAGGAACTTCCATATGGCATAATTGTTACTATCAAGATTTTCTCCCACTATATGGGTTATGTTGTCGGTCCTATCTGCATTAGCCATATTGTACCAGACAATATCTAGTCGTTGCCTAACTTCCTGCAAAGCCAACAAGTCTAACTGACTAATTGCAGTCTTTGACTGTTTATGATAGTTTTCTGGTGCACAGATCAGTCGCAGTATGCTCACGTAGTGAATCCCGGAAGGTCCCCAAGAACAATGAACTCTACCTTTTTGCACAAAAAACAATGTAAAAAGCATGAACGGCAAGAGCAAGAGACCAATTGGGTTCAATCTTCCCCCCCCATGCCTTGTGTGAACGCTTCACAAAGCATGTATTTTATGTATATTTCCATCTTCATGCTCAATAATAGCCCAATTTACAAAAATATGACAAGCTTTTAGCTTTTGAGTTTGCTTTTACAAAAATAGGAAATAAAGCTAATGGACGGTGCCCATGGAGTCTGGCACGCCCAACACAATGTCCAAATAGAAATAACATATCCGTGCGCATAGGCGCATACAAAATAATAATCAATAATCAATGCCTCAATAGACATGACAAAATATAGGCGTGGCGCCTATCAAAATATAATCCATAGGTCGAATACTCGCTAGACTCCAATGCTTTCCTCCGCCACTGCTGCTATCTCTACACATCAACTGAAGCATTCACAATCGTTAGTAAAATAATACAATTAAACCGACAAAAGTGAATACCTAGCAGTCTTCAACTACATAAATAAATCAACTGGTTAGAAATAAATTCTAACCTTAATTTATTATGAATGCGCACTCTAAACTCATAAACGTTTATTAATTTAATATGCATTTTGCGGAATCGCCCGCTATGGAATCACCCATGTACACACTAAATTAATGAAACGCCCGAAAAGGACAGGCGTCCCCATCAACTTCTCGCACAAAGAATCAACTTTGTGTATGAGCCCCGGTCATCTAAGTTTACGGAATCTACCGTAAAACCTCACAGAATCCACCGTGTAATATGCCTCCTGGCATCATACCCCCGGGGTGGGATAGCAATTGACCTCAATTGCTATTAGCTCAATGTGGAGCTAACAGAGTGGGGAAAGCATTTAAGTCTCTAGCGTGCATCCATTGTGCTTCCTCTACAAGATGGTTCTTAAATTTTACTAGATATCTAGAATACCTTCGGCCACTTCTAGTGGTGATAAAGTCAGTGTCTATGATAGCTTCTGGTTCAAGTATTTCAGTCTCTTCCTCTAATAAAGGTGGGTTTTCATAAACAGGGTGGATAGGTAATTGGGCTCTAAATGGTCTCAATAAACTAATGTGAAATGTATTGTGAATTTTCCAATGAGATGGTAATTCTAAGTTGAATGCATTATCATTAATTTTATGAATGATTCTAAATGGTCCATAGAATCTGGGAGCTAATTTGACAACTGGATGTCTATCTACACTTTGCAGTCTACGTTTTTCTATTCTCAGCCAAACATAATCAGCAACTTTGAAATTCATGGCTTGTCTTTTCTTGTTGGTTTGTTTGGTATATGATTGTTGGGCTTTAGCAATCATATCCTTAACCTCATCAAAAATACTGTTATGCATACTAGCAATATCATCAGCACTCTGAATTCTATTAGACAAAGATGCAACAGGTGTAGATAATCTATATCCATAAATGACTTCAAATGGTGCTTTCTTTGTAGATGTGTGCGGTGTATTGTTATATGCAAACTGTAATAAATGCAAATGAGTGTCCCATGTCTGAGGTTTAGAGATAGTATATGCACGTAAAAGATCTAGAATGGTGCTATTTGTGGCTTCTGTTTGTCCATTAGTTTCTGGATGAAATGCAGAGGAGAAATCAATCTTTGTGCCTAGATTAGCAAAGAGAGTAATCCAAAAATTGTTACAAAATTTAGAATCACGATCTGAAATGATAACTTTGGGCAATCCATGGTTAGTAAAAACAGTTTTCAAAAACAATTGTGCTGCTTGTGATGCTGTTAAAGTCTTCTTACATGGAATGAAATATGCTTACTTACTAAATCTATCTACAACTGTCCAAATCATATCATGGTTAGATTTAGTATTTGGTAAACCAGTAATGAAATCCATAGAAATTTGTTCCCAATGTTTAGATGGAATAGACAAAGGCATGAGTAATCCATACTGTTTACCATGATGTCTTTTAACTCTTTGACAAATCAAACATTCAGAAACGAAATTAGATACATCTGCATCCATATGCGGCCAATAAAAATCTTGAGTTAACATACGTAATGTAGATATGATACCTCTATGACCTTGATATGGGGGATAATGAATTTCATTCAAAATAAAAGATCGGAATGGAATAGTAACACACAGTCTCTTTTCATAAAACATAAATCCATCATTATATGACAATGAATCAACAAGAATGAAATTAGAAAGAAACTCCATATCTATCTTCTTCAAAAGCTTAGTAATAAAGCTTAAAAGCTTAAGGAACTTCGAAAGCTTCACCAAAATCCTCATCGTGGTGTAAGAGGACGTCCGAAAATTGCGCGACGTCAAAAAACGGCTGCCCTCATCCTTCACGATCTGTGCCATTCTTCAAAATTACCCCCCTTCCATAAGCTTAAGCTATTAGAGATGGGTAGCGATTGGAAGCTCTTGATCTCAGCTCCGCTCTGATACCACTGGTGCGCAGATCGGTCGCAGTATGCTCACGTAGTGAATCCCGGAAGGTCCCCAAGAACAATGAACTCTACCTTTTTGCACAAAAAACAATGTAAAAAGAATGAACGACAAGAGCAAGAGACCAATTGGGTTCAATCTTCCCCCATGCCTTGTGTGAGCGCTTCACAAAGCATGTATTTTATGTATATTTTCATCTTCATGCTCAGTAATAGCCCAATTTACAAAAATATGACAAGCTTTTAGCTTTTGAGTTTGCTTTTACAAAAATAGGAAATAAAGCTAATGGACGGTGCCCATGGAGTCTGGCACGCCCAACACAATGTCCAAATAGAAATAACATATCCGTGCGCATAGGCGCATACAAAATAATAATCAATAATCAATGCCTCAATAGACATGACAAAATATAGGCGTGGCGCCTATAAAAATATAATCCATAGGTCGAATACTCGCTAGACTCCAATGCTTTCCTCCACCACTGCTGCTATCTCTACACATCAACTGAAGCATTCACAATCGTTAGTAAAATAATACAATTAAATCGACAAAAGTGAATACCTAGCAGTCTTCAGCTACATAAATAAATCAACTGGTTAGAAATAAATCCTAACCTTAATTTATTATGAGTGCGCACTCTAAACTCATAAACGTTTATTAATTTAATATGCATTTTGCGGAATCACCCGCTATGGAATCACCCATGTACACACTAAATTAATGAAACACCCGAAAAAGACAAGCGTCCCCATCAACTTCTCGCACAAAGAATCCGCTTTGTGTATGAACCCTGGTCATCTAAGTTTACGGAATCCACCGTAAAACTTCACGGAATCCACCGTGTAATATGCCTCCTAGCATCATTTTCTGTAACAAATTCACTGGTGAAACAAGAGTATTTCATCCCCTTAACATCTCAATTCCATCCACAAACATGCGGCATAACCTGTAGGTACATCAATCAGTACATACAACATGTAGTTGCTTTAAGTCTCTATCATGCAACCCTACTGTCAAAGTACATACATGTAGTCTGAAATCTATAAACTGTCAATGTGACCAGCAGCTGATTCACAACTAAAATTAAGATGTATACATGTCATACATGCTCCAAAGCTTCATAAACATTTGCTAGTATATGTAGCAGTCCATATATGACCATACGGGCACAAATCAGTGCATAACCAGCAAGTACAAGTGTCAAAACTCATGTTCACAGATTGCAATCAAAAAATACTCAAAAAAATAAGGTTTATCCAACTCCAAAATTTCTTCAAATCACTTCATACATTTGCTTTAGTGTGTCAGGGTCAATACATGACCATACATACAACCATAGACACTCTGTCTTCAAGAAGCAATGTCATGGACTGCATTTCCTACTTGTAACCAGCCAAGACACTTTAAATGCATTTATTTTTAGCCCTAGACTTTAGTTTTCAGTAGCATTCAATGCTTGTCTTAGTCCTCCATACATTTAGTAGACATACCTCAAGTCATACATTTGACATGAACCAAGCAATGTCATGTAATGCTTCTAATGCTTCAAGTGTAGACAATGCTTGATGTCCACAAATTCATGACAGTTTTCCAACCAAGTAAATGCTTCTAGATCTGAGTTTTTTTGTCAACAAACTTCAACCCATAAGCATGACAACCAATGTACATGTCTCCCAAAGCATACCCATGCTCTAATGAAGTCTTCGAGACATGTCCAGGAGCTCCAAACCCTTTCCAATGTAAAGCATATGATGTATATACCCTATATACAGTAATTCAAGATTGTTTCTAGGTTTTCAATTCAGTGTTACAGCTCATAGATGAGCTCCCACAAAGGTAATAGCATAGAACAACCTTCAAGTACCTTCTAAGGTGTGCATTTGAGCTCTATTCCACCTAACAAGTGCTCCACATGATGATTTTTCATTCAACATTCAAATATGTCTAGCAGGAGCAACTGGCATGAACAGGTCCTAAGCTTCTTCTCCACAAATCAAATGCATATGGTGGTTGTGACCAGCACTATGGTGCTTAAACAAGCCTTAGAAGACTCCCCAACAAGTCATGACCAACACTTGAGCAAATGGGAACCACAATGAACCAATTCCTACCTTTCAAAAGCAATGGCAGCTGCTTCTCTTCTCATATATACTAGCCTTCAAGTTCTTCAAGTCTTCTTCACAGCCTCTTGCTCCAGAGAACCCACCTAGCATGGCTCTGATACCATGTTGAGAGATAGAGACAGAGAGAAGGGTTGGAGCAACAGAGAGGAGCCGTATGCTCTCCTCATTTTCTTCACATTCCATAACCCATATAACTAAAGTGAATACAACACTCTAAGGTTTGTAAGACCATTCACACACAGCCTAAATTCGTCGACTTATGTAATGTCCCACTCTTGTTGATACAACTGGACACAGCTAAGACTCTGTTGGTCACACACACGAGCTTGAAGTCTCAACATACGTGCTGGATCGAGCCATGCAAAGGTGATAAATTGAGCACTGGTGCATGTAGGGTAAGTGCCCACCTCATCCCATGACCATGCCATAATGAATCTCATCGAATGCGATGTAGCCTTTTCCATACATGTTTTATGCACTAGGTCCAAGAGGACAGTGGACAAAGACATCGATGCACCCTCTCGGCCATATCTAGAGTATTTCAAGAGGGAGCTTCAGGAGATTGCTCTTGATCCAAGCATAGAGGCAACATAGATCTTAGCCATTGTGCACCCACCTCCTTGCTTGATGAGATAGCAATGAGCGATGAGCCACCCCCCACTTCTCTCCATGCTTTCCCACCATCAAGGGGATGGAATATCTACTCATGTAGGATGTATTAGAGATTTCAGAGCTAAGATTATAAGAACTATATTGCATCATGGTGTGTGATGCACTTGATGATTTTATAGATTTTGATATACATGATGCCCCAACACATTTTATGATGGCATGAGCATCGATGATATCTCCGCCATTGTGAGCATCCAAGAGCAAATTGAGGATGTGACGCCACAATATGAGATCTCTGATGAGGAGTTTAAGCAATTGTAAGAAATCCTTTTTGGTCCTCAACCCGACTACACAATACCTTCCCAGGAGAGAGACAAGGGTGGCCCAGTTTACAGGAGCATACCTGGATGCTCCATTAAAGTAGCAGATAGATACGCAACTTCACCAGTAGTGCGTCTAGGGCATCAAGACCTCTGTGTCAATTTTTATCAGGATCGCGGACCCCCAAAGCAACCCTGGCCGAAGGCTCGCATCTGGGGGCCGAAATTTGTATTCGACATCTGGGGGCCTAAATCTGCAAGACACGAGCCTCCGGCCAAGGTTACTCTGGGGGCCTAATCCCAAAAAAAATTGACACAAATGGTTCTGATGCCCAGGTCCTACTAGTGAAGTTGCACGTAAATCCGATGTATATATCTTTAGCGCACACTCCATGCATAGTGAGTATGACACTGAACTTGTGTGATGCAAGACATTTTCTATATAGATGAGTTTTCATCTAGGCAAGGTGGCTGATTTGGTAGCCAAGGAAGGATGCAGTCGGCATCAAATGAGTATATTGGTGAGCTTATCAGTGACATTATTGTATTTCATAAGACATGCTCTCTGGCTTTTGATGAGGACTTTCTAAAGTTGAGGGTACTAACGAATATTGGGCCCTTCAAGACCATCCCAACCAACTCTATCTCGGAGAAAGTAGTGTTGCTTCAACATTCAAAGCTGCTCTACTTATTCATTAGTACTAGTTCTAGGCCACTTTTTTCCATGGTGGCCCGTGGTGGCATGGTTGCTAGTGTCCAAGACCCCAATGTCATTAGGCCAGGAGCTACTGGGGCAAAATGTATCATTGCCTATGATCGAGAATAGACCATGGGCAATATAGCTTGAAGAATCCTAGGAGAGAATAGATGGACTTCTTGCCTAATGATATCTCTTTACCAATGTAATGCACTTTGTAATCTTCTCTTGAAGTAATGAAAACCAATGTTTGTTAGATTCACATGCAATGTAATTTGTGATATGTGTCTTTTATTATTGTTTTTTACTTGAATGTTATGTTTATTTGTCGAATTTATACGCAACATGATTCATACTCTAAATTTAATATATAGTGCTTTATCGAATTAGTTCGCAACATGTATTCGTTCAAACACATATGTAATGATAACTCAAAGACATAAACAAAACAAGTAACAAGTGACTAAACAAAAATAAGACATGCTAAAAAATTTGTATTCATATTCATGACAGTTTCCATGGGATCCATTACAACCAGGGTTTTACAAAAAATACAATATTAGTGAGTTTGGGAATCTCCCAATTCCCATTTTTGAATACTAAAAAGGTGGCACCCGGATAACATGCCCATAAGTTTCTCAAAACCATATGATGTGACCTATCATTGAAAAGCACTTGAAAAATAGAATCTATTGAGCTATAGAGCTCTCAATTTGGAGTTATAGTGTTCAAGTTATGAAAAATCCAAAGATTTGACCACGTGTCCCAAACTTATGGGAAATTCCCATATTCCCCAATATGGTGTTAAAATCTCCTCAGAAGCTACATTCCATCTATGTTTTAGTATACCCCTATCATTGTTGATCTCCGCAAGGACTATTCTTCCATCACCGAAAGAACCTCACTATCCATAGATCCCTATCGGTGACGATGACCCTTCTTGCATGCACTACTGCATAGACCGAGTCTCTAAGCAAGTCGATGAGGCAAGCTTTGGCAAATTCTTGTAGTGCAAGGAGGGCTTGGGTAGTCCAGTAATCGGGTTGTTGCAAGTATGATCCATCTAGGAAGTGCCTCTTGTTGTTTTTAATCAGTATGCCGTCCATAATCTCCCACACCAGCTTCTGGAATGGAGCCTTCGGTATCAGGAGGTGCATGGTCTTCTGGTAATGGGCAGATATCGCAAAGAGCTAATGTGTCTAGCCTCCATCGACACTTGCAATGCTGGCATGGTGGTGGTGGTGGAGCTAGGGGAGGTGGCCTATGCATGGAATTTCTAGGGGGCTATCTTTGAGCTGCTTACTTGGTGCATGCCATGTCTTCCAAGAGAGAAAACTCAAAACTCAAAAGTGAAATGTGTAAACTGAGGTGAAACTTTAAACTTATAGCCAACTTTTTAAAAACCCTTAAACTTGAATTAATGTATCCAAGCTTTGGAAAAATATGACTAGTGATCTAATTGAAGTGAAATTTTACCTATGGACTCCTCTAGGACACATCAATCACCCAAAAAAAAATTGGCCCCATTAGAAGCCTCTGGGACACCTGACTGGAGGCTATGTCTAGGGCCCTAAATCCCCAGATTCAGGGCCCCAAGCATGAGCCTCTAGACAAGTATCCCAGAGGCTTGTGATGGGGCCAATTTTTTAATATCCATGAGTTTTTATGATGCCCGGCATGTGGATGAAGTTTCACCAGATTTTGATTTATAAAATTGATGGTTCAATCTTTTTTTGAAAATGCATTAAGAGGATTATACCTCACTGATAACAAAAAAACTCGCCAACGAGTTTGCACAACCGCATATTAAATGTGTTGTCAACCAAACTATGTGAAACATTGGAAACTTCAAAATTTCACAAAAAATAAATCATGGGTAAAATGGAATATCATCTATCGGATATAGTATTGCCAAACCACGAAATACAGTAAAGATATAGTGCATCAGCCCATGTACAACTGTTCACTGATGTTTGCATGAGTGCGCATTGAATTTATCCTCAACGAAACTACTTACAAAATTGGAAACTTGAAAATTCACACAATGCAAATCATGGTCAAAATAGAATATCATTTATCGGATTTAGCATTACGAAACCATGAAATACACGATAGATAGTGCATCGCACCAAGTACACCTAGAGCTAGGTAAAATTTAGCTCCCTTTTGCAAGCCACTGCTATCAAATACTTGAAAGATAACCCAAAACTAAGCTCCTTACAATCTACAACAAAACGTGGGGTAAAAACATAGATCCAATTACAAGGATGTAGCTTCTCAAAGCATATTGTTGACATTAAGATTAAATGCATCCTTGCTGTTGTGGATCCTACGAAGAAGAACCAAATCTATCGGCTTAATAGTGATACGTTGCGCATGAATTGCTAAAAGTTGGCAATCACTCATTAGATCAATCAAGTAGCTTTCAGTTGCTTCTTGGAGAGTAAGCAAGGCTTGGCTTGTGACCATCGCCCAACATTCCTTACCTGGAAAAGAACTTGTGATGATTTCGTGACTGCAGATCTTGTACTATTTCTCGCACCAACCTAGAGAATGGTGCCTTAGGAATAATCAAGTTGACACTCTTCTAGAATTTCCTTATCTCATGTAGCGCAGCTATGCGTGGTCTCCATCTTCACTCCTTATGTGTTGGAGGACGTGTATTACCAGCTAGAGCAGTAGTGAAAAGTAGAGCAACTGGAGCACGTGGACCACCATTTCTGGACAATGTTGAACCATCATTATTGACCACACAAGGGCCACCATTGTTGGCCACAATAGTGCCACCATTTTTAGCTGCAATAGGGCCACCGTTGTTGGCCTCCAGGGGACCTTTTCACTCACAGTATGCTCACTAGATTCAGAAGAGTTTTGAGCTCTTGCTCTTGCAGGTGCCTTCTTGATAGGAAGCTTGGGATGTGCCATGGTTGTAATGATGAAGAATAGAAAGGTGGAGGGTAGAGTGAAGAGTAATGGGAAAAAATGAAAGGAGAGAATTGACTTAAATATGAAACTTTTAAACTTATTGTGGTGTAAATGAACTTTAAAATTATCATTTCATTTCATTTCTCCACCCCATTCTACCACTCTCTGTCTCTTGCCACCCCCCTCATGCCCCTCTCTCTCTATGCCAGTGAATGTTCCAAGGTTTGGAATTTTCATATCTTTGTCATAGGATTTCAAAATCGACTTTTCATAATTAAAAAACATAATTCGAAATCAACTTTGAAAAATATAGTGATAAACCTTTGAAATTTTAAACAAAATTTGTAAGACATCTCATGTTAAAGATAGGAGTATTGAAGTATCATATCCTTTGTACATGTACTCTCTCATGGACTCTAAATGCATCAAAATTGTTATCTTTATCTAGGTCTTCATTTCTTGCCATCTCTCCCTTGGGTTGCCAACCATTTTGCATGGCATTGTCTAGCTGTGTTGTTTTCATATCTTGCTTTTCTCACTTCATATATTGTCCTACTTATAAATTCTGCTTGAGAGGTTTTGGACTTCTTCTTTTTTTCTCATATCGTATCTCTAATCTCCTATACCACCATTGGAATAATTGCATCATAGAATTGGAATCATTGATGCCACCTCCATGATCAGTTGCCTTTTGAAAAGCACAGCGAGCTTGCTTGTTAGATCATTCCATGCCTTGAGTTGACCATATTGCCAAACTTCCTTGATCTGCAAAGTATGGACTGTGTGCTTCAAGTATATGATGCACAAGAAGAGAGATTAGAAACACAAACTAATTCAAAATGATGATGTTTTTTGTAGTGGTGACAATACTGACCATGTAGTGTGTTATGTTGTTTGAAGTCCATGCCTCCACCATGGACTTTTGAAATTTAGCAACTGTCTCTTTAAATGTATTGGCATCACCATCTCTAAACCTCAACTTTTGTAAGAGAACTACTAATCTATCTAGGTGTATCCACACTTCTACCTTCGCAATCCTCGTTCATCCCCCATTGCTCCAATCCAAAACAGCAAGGTGCAACTTTTTCCATGCTTCATACTTCTTTGGTTGTTTTACAAGTATATTGCCTTCCTCATCTCGAGGTGGAGATATAAACTTCCTAGCCTTGGGTCCACCAAAGCATGGTTTACAAGGGATATTTCCACTCTTGCCCGATTTTTTCTCGTCCTTTTCTATTTCTACTTGGCCCTCGTGCAATCCAACTTCAAAGAGGACTTGTTCTACCTTCTTCCATGTAGCATCAGCTTCTGATGACACAGGCTACATCTTAATATATGCAAAGCATATATATTCATATACTAGCTTCTCAATTATCCTATGATGTAAGCCCTTCGAATTGTGGTGGCCTTTGAGTGAGTGGATCAGGTGGATAAATGCAACCATCAACCCAAAGGTCAACATTTTTTTCCCTACATTTCTTTCTTGTTACATCTCGTGTATCTTATTGCATCATCCCTTTCCACAGTTCTTTTGAACATTGGTGCATATTTGTTCTCCAATTGAAAGTGAATATCTCTCTTTCTCTTGGTACGTCCTGCACTTGCATTCTACAAATGAAAATATATGCCAATTTTAACTTGGATTAATATTCAAATTACACAATTACAACCCTTTGATTCACTATATCTGTGTTCTTTTTTACCCAATTGGGTCTTGTCTCTTTCTCTTGATTTCAATCATAATAGACCCTAATCAACCCCTAATTAGCCTGTAATCTTAGCTTTTAATCTACCTCTAATTAGCATCAAATCTTATCTTGTGTTCTATCCAAAATATTCTCTCTCTCTCTCTCTCTCTCTCTCTCTCTCTCTCTCTCTCTCTCTCTCTCTCTCTCTCTCTCTCTCTCTCTCTCTCTCTCTCTCTCTCTCTCTCTCTCTCTCTCTCTCTCTCTCTCTCAAAACAAGACTTAATCAAATATATTTAAGCACATTTATATAGAAGCTTGGCTAGTGAAGAACAATAACATCATCTTATCTTCTGCCCTAATTACTCTCTATCACTCTATCACTTATTTTCTTAGTTCATCTCACACAATCCTCTCTCTCTCTCTCTCTCTATCTCTCTCTCTCTCTCTCTCTCTCTCTCTCTCTCTCTCTCTCTCTCTCTCTCTCTCTCTCTCTCTCTCTGTGTTGATGCTTAATGATTAAACAACGACTATGAAAAATAATAACAAGAGATTAAAAAAATAAAGATACCTCCATTATCACTTAATTGCTTGTAGTGTAGACTATTAAAGAGGAAGATATCTTATAGCATAGTACTAAAGAGGGAGATTGCTTGTAGCAAGGTAGAGAGTGTTGTAGATAGAGATTATTTGATTTCAACAAATGGTATCAAAACCACTCCTCAATGTTGCTTCAGAAGATTTCGTATGCAAGAAACCATATTTTGGAGGGAAGGAGAAGAGTACACAAAATTTAGGATAAAACTAGAGCTTTCAGAAGGAATGAAAAAATGCCTAGAAATAGGCATATACTTGTCCAAAAATGATAAAATTTTACAAGGAAACTCTCGAGTCAAAAATGTGTATTTGGATAAAAAATAATCTTAAAATATGATATGTATGTCATTTTATATCATTTTTTAACTTTTGCCCTTTTACGAAGCAAGAATGAGAATGAGAATGATTCTAATATATTTTAATGTTGAAAAGTCATGAGGGCATTAAAGAGTCCTATATCAATGATTGGCTCCATTTTTAGAGAAAATAGAATTGTATTTTTTTAGTTATGAGGATTTTGAGAAAAAATGACCTTATCCTACAATTTGGGAATAAAATAATAGGTGAAATCTATTGAAAATACAAATACAAGATTTGCTGATTGTAAAGATCTCTTATTATAATATTATTTTGGAATCTCTTTTTAGAGAGAGAGAGGTGAGAGAAACTCCTTAAGGGGGGCAAAAAGAGAGTCCATATTTCTCCTAATGTTTGAGTTTGTGAGAGATTGAGAGAGAAAGCAACAGGTCCAAGGAGAGTAGTAGGCCAAAGGAGCAGCAAAAATTTGTGTCCTCGCCCTCGATGGTTCTAGGTATGCTCAGAACCCTCCTTGCTAACCGATGAATGAGGACAGGATCATAGTTAGGCATATGTGTGGTTAGGCAAATCATTACCATCGATTTTTTTTCATTCGATGTTTTTTTTCCACTACTCAGATGGCGCCCACAGGCCTCAAATGGTTGAATCCTAACCGGCCCTGGGACAGGGTCAAGTCACTTAAGTCGACTCGAACTCGGATAGCCAAATTACTTCGGTCCACTTAGACAATGGTCCAATTTTCCACTCAAATACATTTTTTCAGACTTAAACAGACAACCTATTCAAAATCAAACCTGACCATTTAGATAAGC
This sequence comes from Lygodium microphyllum, assembly GCF_053477565.2. Lineage (NCBI taxonomy): Eukaryota > Viridiplantae > Streptophyta > Polypodiopsida > Schizaeales > Lygodiaceae > Lygodium > Lygodium microphyllum. The sequence goes on from NC_141142.1 coordinate 94,884,090, forward strand.
CAAAATCACCACTCGAATGACCAAGTTTGGGACTTGGATCCTCAGAGACCTGTAGCTTAGACATCCAATTTGGAAGATTACTAGGACCAAAATGCTATCTTAGGGACTATCCAGACCTCCCAAACACTTCAAAGGCTATAAGCTAGTTATAGAGTGACCCTAGCTGGATCCTAGACCCACGAGCATGACCATAGAGCTGATGAACTCAAAATTCACCCCAACAAGCCCAAGAATTGACCAAATCACCCAAACACTTGTAGCTTGCTACCTAATGGAGACACTGTGGACTGCATGGTGGATGTGTGAATGATTTCATTGAAGGTTTCACATTACATTGTAGGTGCTTAGGTGCATGAGAAAAATTGACAGCCTGATTGTGCACAGCTCACTTTGCATTGCACCATCCAAGTGCATGAGTAAGTGTAAACTTGTGAAGTGACATCATTAATAAGGAATACACTAAAGGGGAATTAAGCCAAGAAATAAACCCACCAATGGGACTTGCAATACCCCTTGGACCACAGAAACAAACCAAGAAACCCATCACAAGGAAGGCAATAGCCTCAAACCACCTGAGAATTGAGTGAAGAAATAAACGAATCACAATTAGAGATGTGTCTTTAGCCAACCTAATCATCGTCATTGACACCTTAGTGGTTCAAGAGACCGCTAACATAGCAAGGGCTAGCACACAAACACAGGTGACCAAGACATTGACCTGGGAGTTTTTTGGTTGACATACACCAACTCATATCATGATACGACCAGCAAATGAAAATAGCATACCATGAGAGATCTGCATATGAAATCATAGCTAATCTCGAGGGGGAGAGGAGGCTAGGAAGAGTTCCCCTGCAACGCTTGACCAGCTACAATCAAGAACAATGTGCTAAGAGACTATGCCAAGAAATAGAGCTTAATGAGGTCCAACGAGTCCTAGCCATTGCAAGCAAAAACAGAGTCGAAGGAAATGCCGATATAGGGAGAGAGAATTAGAGTCTGATCTTACATTGAGCAAGCTTCTCACAAATCAATTGTTGGATAACACTACCACAAAGCAAAGCAGAGCAACCCTAGCAACTTCATTGCTAGCAGGACTGGGGATTACCAAACACTAGAAGCCAAACCAAGATACCTATAGTTGCAAAGCAACTTGAGAAGTATCAAACATGTAATGATCCTTATATCTTCATTGAGCAATTTGAGCAAGTGTGCAAGGCAAACAATCTTATGGACCCCACTCAACATGCTCAAGTCTTTGGACTTTGCCTAGGATATAAGGGACGAACCTGGTTTACTAGCCTAGACAATGTTGAGCGCAATAACTTCAATACCCTGAAGGACCTTTTCATCAAAAGATTTTCTAAGGCTGGATGTTCAGACAACCTCATTGTCAAGCTTATAAATGTCAACCAAAAAGATGAGGAAATCTAAGACTATGTCACTCATGTGAGGAGTCTCTACAAGAGGATCCTAGTGACAGAGTGACCCAATGAGAGAGTAGTCTCTACCATGTTTAACAACGAAAACAAGTTATGAATGTAGAAGTAGAAACATCTTCTTCGAAGATGGGAGACAAGGGAAGTGCCAAAAGGTTGGAGAATACCCTGACCCAAGATACCAATTGGAAGTTGTGGACAAGGTCAAAGAGTGGGTGAGAGAAGATGAAGCACACTTGTATGATGCATTTCCTATCATGAAGGTTGAGATTAATGAGCTCTCTAGTGTGAGTCCACCAGTCTCCCCTATGCACCTAAGATCAAGAGACACATCAATACCCCATGTAGCACCACACAAGCAGAACCCAGATGCCACAAACAGAAGAACCTCCCAAGGGCTTTGGCAGAAAAGCCTTAGATTAGGGAAAAAGAAAAAGGTAGGCAATTTTCTCACAACACTGATATCAGCTCATGTGACCTTGCCATTAGGAGAATTTCTCAGGCAAAACTCCATTCTATGGCTAGTGTATTGAAGTAGTGGTGGAAAGACTCGATGGGCATGGAGCGACTGACTTGCCAAACCATGGTGCAGAGACACATATATCAAGCTTAACCATGAACTCATTGTCTAAATCTCTATAAGTGAATGCCTTTTGGGAAGGCACGAAAATGTACACAATCTTGCATGTTGTTGCATTAGGTGATGCCACATGGAAAGGAATTGTGGATACAAGAACAGGAGTTAGTGTGCTTAGCCATGCAATTCTACAAGCTCGAGAAAACCCACCAGTGGAAATTGCACGATTTAATGTCACACTACCAAACAAAATGAAAGTCAGACCATTCAGAGTGCTAAAAGAGTGTCCTTGAAAGATAGCAAGAGTCCAATTCTCAGTTAACTTCATAGTTATTAAGGGAGGGGACTTACAATATTCTATTAGACAAGTCATGGATAAGGAAAGCCCGAGTGATAGAGGATTGGGGTAATTGTCTTGTATTCTTAGGCAGTAGAATAGAAGCTATTCAAGTAGAGATGGATACTTGAAAAACCTCACCAATTGACCTTGATGTTATCTCTGCAATGCTAAAGGGTGACTCACAAAGAAAGTGCAAACATGGACCCTTAACCAAGTATATTCCTTTGCCTTGAGAATGATCATGATTCGATGCATGTATTGGCAACCATTGGTTTTCCATTCTCAGACGATGAGGATGACTGTGGAAGCAGCTAGTAAAGCCAACGTAGTCATAGCTTCTGAGTTACCCAAGAATGATACCACACCATCAGTGCCTCTCTGCATGATGACCAAGAGTTTCATTAGTTGACCAATGCATATTACCTACCATGCATCAAATAATAAACTTGAGCTCCATGGAATTCTTGAGTACCTGACAAGAGAGCTAGCTGGTAATCCAGCTGCAAACTTTAAACCTCTTAAGGATCTCATGGAGAACCTGAAGTGGCAATGGACTAAGGTACATGACCAAAATGTGTTGTAATTGGACCCTCATTATGGATAAGAAAAGTCATATGAATGGAAGCCAAGGGAACAATGAACAGTCTGAGCATAAGGACTCGGATGATGAATATGAAGGCTATCGTTCCAACAGTGAGGAAAGTGAGGAAGAAGCTGCAACCATAGAATATGACATAGAGGAACGAGTGATTGAGCAAATAAGAGTAGACTCCAAACCTCGAGAGACTAGTACCTTTAGAATGAAAAGATGAGTCTTCAAGGCAAATTGCGATCGCACGTGATTAGAGCACCTGGATGTAGTGGACCATGAGCGGGCTGGGTTAATGCAATCAAGCCCTACACCACTTGTTAGAATGGAATGAGTATCAGAGCCACAACCACCAAGGGAAACTCCTTCCAGTGAAGGCTATGAGTTCAACTCTGAGTTAGAGTCAGCTTTGAAAGTGATCTGGAAATTCCACAACCACCTAGGACCAAATACACCATAGGGGACCTCGCGATCCATCAAAGGTGCAAGAGGCTCAAAGAAGAGAGAACAAAATAGTCCAAGTCCTCACAAGCTGAACAACAAAAGAAACCACATGGCTTATTCAAACACTTCACTAAGTATAAAAAGGGTGACCTCATAGTGGTGTTAGTAGGAGCCAAAAGAGCAGGACATGCTAGTGAACCCATTGAAGAACCCACTAAAGTTAAAGAAGTCAACTTGGCAAGGGAAGGGGGTAAGCCTCGACCCATGTACATAGCGGATGACTTAACTAAGTAAGAGAAGCACAATCTCATTAATCTCTTGCGGGATTATGTAGATGTGTTCACTTGGTCCTTAGAAGAACTGAAAGGAATCGACCAAAGTATTGTCTCACAACATTCCTATGACCCCCAATGCCACACCAGCCAAACAAAGACCATACGCAATGAATGCAAAGCATACTCATGAAACGAAGGAGAAACTAGACAAGCTATTGAATGCTAGATTCTTTTATGACATTGAGCATATGGAATGGGTATTACCCACAATAATTGTCCTAAAGAAGGATGGGAAGATTCAAGTGTGCGTGAATTACAAAAAGTGGCTTTCAACCATTTTTTAAGGATTTTATATAAAAAGAAGGATTTGCAAAATTGTGTGACGTACAATCGTAGTTTACAAGTAGCAAACAACACTTGGAATTGGGAGAAGAAGGAGTGATATGGGAAAATTTTGATCAGGTCTCCTTGTAATTTACCCCCCTTTTGGAGCCAACAGAAGCATCAGATTGGCAATTTGTAGTAGCAGAGAGGAAGCTATTGTATTATGCATGTTTTTTTTGTCTACAAGAGATTTATCTTCTCAGGAGGTATAAATAAATTGACAGGCTTCACCCGGCCTCCTTTACAGTAGCACTTGTGCTAGGCACATTCTCACTTGTAGAGCTCATCATGGCTAGCTCTTGAGATCGAGAGGATTACTCCACTGATCTTTTGATAGCAATAGCCACCTACTCCTCCTCCTCTCATCTTAGTCTTTCTTCCTCTTCCTCTTGTCTCTTTTTGCATTTGTCTTTGAGTTTCCTAGATTCTTCTTCAACCCTTTGCAATTCTCTACATTCTTTAGTGGTGGATCTGGTTCTCTTGATCGGAATCTTCAGAATGTTTCTTTGCCTATCCCTCAAGCTAGATGGTGATGAGCTTTATTGTCCTACTCACTCATCGTTCTCTCGCTTGAGATTCTTGGTTGTTGGGGCTAACGATAAGCTTCCCTTTTCTTGGTTGCTTGCTCTGCTTCTTCTTGTCAAACCCTATTAGCTTCTTCTTCTCCCAGCTTCCCTGTAGAGTACGAGATGGGAGGGCTCACTGGAATGGGTGAGTGGAACTCATGGATCAACAATTGTTTTGGCATTTCCTCCCTATCCTCTTTTGTGTCCATTTCTCCCACAACCTCTTGGATCAATGTTGTTAGCACTCCTTTGAAACCCACATTTGATGCCTTGGATGATGGTTTTTTCCTTTCTAACTCATCCCTATTGTTGGGGATTCTTTGCTTGTGGCTCTTAGGGCTGATATCGGTACTTTAGACAATGCATGGATTGTTGTTTGGACATCGAAATTCACGTTCACTTCATCCAGTGCATGTGCAAGGCTCTTGAGAAAGTGGTACCCCATATTATATTTGTGAGGGCATTATATATCTGGCTCGAAAAGAGGGCATGCACCATCTTGGCTTGCAACCTGACTATAGGCTTGGGGATATCTACTATGTTGATTCCATCATTTATGTACCCTTGTTGCTTGTTCATCCCCAGCATACCATATACATCTCTCTTTGGCCTCTTCTCTGGCTTGTCCACCACCAGACCTAGAGCTTTCTCTACCAACTTCGGGCGCTGAGCACTACTTCCACATTCTTGGTTATGTCTCCTTTTTTTATTGTCAATGCGCCACTGTTCTTCTTGGCATCGAAGGATATGAGGAATTTTGTGTACTTGTTGTGATCTATCTATTGGTCGACCTTCTCTAGGTACTTGGCTAGATTGCATTGCTCGATAATTTTCCTGACCGTATCCTCAATTGCCATGAGCTCTTCCAAGTTGTGTACGCTCTGGTATTGTAGCCAGTTGAATACTTGCATCTTTGTGGTTAGATGATATTTGTTTCATTCCTCCTTGGTAAATGGTAGTCTTGCCATTTGGATCCCTAACATAACACAACAACCCATAGTGAGTTTGAAGGACAATTTTTGCTTAAAATTGAAGTAGTTAGAAGGAAGCATTATCAAATAGTGAAATGTATAAGCTAAGGAATGCAAAAATGTTTCCATATTAACAATTCATACGTTTCACACAAGACTGCAAATAAATTTTCACTAACTCAAAATTCTCCTTAAATGAAAATTCACCTTTCACCTTCATCATCTTCCCTCACCTTCTAGAATAATGAGAATCCTTCCTAGGATTGGAGGATGAAGGGTGTTTGGGATGCTCTTGATGGGCTCTAGTGTGACAAGAGCCAATTGTAGAAATTCAGGTTATACTCCAATGTAGCCTAGCAGTTCATGTCTTATGGTTGAATGCCCACATGTGTGATATATTCACAAAACTACTCCCATGACAAACTTTGATGCATCAACATGCACATGGAAGGTAATGGACCAATCTAGGGCTCATAGAATTGGTGCGATCATCAGAGCCTATTTCAATTCTTCATGTTTGGGATGCTCTTGATGGGCTCTAGTGTGGCAAGAGCCAATTGTAGAAGTTTAGGTTATACTCCAATGTAACCTAGTGGTTCATGTCTTATGGTTGAATGCCCACAAGTGTGATATATTCACAAAACTAATGCCACGACAAACTTCGATGCATCAACATGCATATGGAAGGTAATGGACCAGTCTGGGGCTCATAGAATAGGTGCGATCATCAAAGCCTATTTCAATTCTTCATAAGCGCATTAACACTCCTCATTCCACTCAAACACAATCAGCAACTCGTAAAGTGGTCGTGCAACAGGTGCATAATTCAATACAAACCATTGATAGTACCCCATGTGGCCGAGGAAGCAGTGAACTCCCTTGTAGTTAGCTAGTGGTGGTAAATTGACAATCACTCTAACTTTGGAAAAGTTAGTAACAATGCCGTTTTTGGAGACCATGTGCCCTAGGATACATCTATGCTTTACCCACAACTAGCATTTTAAGGGGTTCAAAGAGAGACCCTATTGCCTACACCATTCAAAGACTAATGGAGTTTATCCAGGTGCTCCTCCCAAACAATTGAAATGAACACACAGATTGTCAATGAATATTTCTAGCCACTTTCTAAGCATGTCCTTGAAAATAATGCACTTAAGACATTGAAAGGTAGCAAGCACATTAGTCAACCCATGGCATGATTATGTAGGCAAACATACCCCATTCCCTTTGCGAATACTGTTTTATGCCTTTCATCTAGGTGCACTTACACTTGGTTATAGTTGAAGAAGCCATCTAGGAAACTATAGGCTTCCTTCCCTACCACTCTCTCAAGCATGTGCTCGGTGTATGGTAATGGATATTTGTCTCTCTTTGTCACTATGTTATCCTTGACCAATGGAGGAAGGCAAGGGGGTTGGTCTCGCATGCATACAATACCATCAGTCATGGCCCCCACAATCAACCCAACACAAGAAGCCACAGAAGTGGTGGTTAATGAAAGCAACATGATGGCGTGGGTGCAGTACTTGCTAGGCAAAGTGTATGAGTTGGTGCCAATGGTATCAGGAGCCCCAATGGTTAGAGCCAAAAGACCGATAACAGCAGATGTGGAATCCTGCCAAGGTCTGAAGATGCCAAGGATAGAAGTATCTACCACTTCAGTGCCATTCAGCAACATGCAACATAAAAGAATATGATGGGCTAGTGAAAGAGCTCCAAAGCCAGTGCAAGAGGATGAATGAGGAAAGAGAAGCTACACTCGTAGCCTTTCGACTGGAAAAAACAAGGCAAATGATGATATATACCAGGGAGGTAACATCTCTGAAAGAGGCCTTGAAGGCAAGACTAGGTAAATAAAATTTAAAAGACCTATACGAAGAAGAAAGGGGAAACTATATGGCTTTAGAGCAATTTTGTACCTTGAACTTCAAGGAAAATAAAATTTTGGAGTTAGAAAACAAGGAGTTGAAGAGGCTAAGAGAGAAATTGAAACAAGAGCTATATGTTACAAAGATGCAAAAATATGAAGAGACCATGAAGAAGATGGCAGAGTTACATAATCAACTTCACGCAACACTCCATGAGCAAGCCATCCTAAGGAAATAGGTGGAATGCCAAGGCCAAGACAAAGAAAGGATATTGACCATATGGAAGGAGCAAGAGTAGATGGTAACGACCCTCTCACGAGAACAAAACCAGAGCCTGGAACAGATGAAAGAGAGAGCGAAAGGATGGGCAAGAAGGAATGAGGCTTGGATCAAAGACCTAGCAAAACACCTAGCACTATCAAAAAGTGAGTTCATAATCATTGAAGGAAAAGCATAGGTGCTAGAGACAGGGATAGTGGCATAGGAAGAGGCCTTCTTGAACACAGTGCTACATGTCACTCAGGCTAAAGGAGAGGAGATAATTGAAGGGCTTGAAAGAAAATTAGAACTCACAAGGAGAGCATTGAGATAGGGCCTACATATAAAGACACTTGGAGCCAACACCAACCTAAGCATAGCAAAGCAAAGGGAACATCTAGTCAAGGAATGATTATGATCTGCTAGGTTTTGAAGAGCAAAAGCAACAAGCACAACCCTCCATTTAGAAACCTGTAGAGCCAAACCTGAAAGAAGGGCCCAATTTTGAGCAACGAACTGATGAGGAAGAGCAATCTAGCTTGCCAAGCCCACCTCCAAAACCTAAATCACACATAAAAGTGCATGATGAGGACCTCTCTATTCCAAAGAGGAATGTCCATCTAAGGCACAGAAAAAGGGAGTTGGTAGAGCTATCATAGAGAAAGCTTAGTACCAATAAGCCTTAGTCAGTGTTGCCTGAAGCCCCTATCCCTCAATGCGAAGACTACTTACCCCTCAATTGGGCATGATAATTGACCCTATAGGAGTAGTGTGAAAGTCGCTGCAATCCTTTCAAGTTCACTTTCTCCTACCCCTGATCACTTGATTTAGTACTATCACCAAGGTGGTGAAGGAGGTGATCAAGCTCTCGATGTTGTTGGGCAAAAGGTGGTTGGAGGAAAGAGCAAGACACCCAACATTGTGGCAAAGGGAACCCACCAAATATTGGGAGGACAAAGTGATGGAGGAGCCTAGAATAGTAAAGGGCTATGAATCCCAGCCAAAATGGAGAAGGAATATATGTGATGGTAATATGGATGTACGGATGGCCTTTTACAACACTTTACCATATGAGAGGGATAATCCTACCTACATGACCTACTCAAGAAGACACAAGGTAGATTTTGATGTGGAGGTGCATGGGAGATATGATTTCCCTCAAATCTACAATGTTAATGTTGCAACCCGTGAGGAGTGCAAAAAGATCTTTGATCATCTATTGCGCACTTCCTCCATGAATTTTCTTTATGTCCAAATCTAACATCCATCACCACTTCTGACTATCTTTGCTTCCTAAGGATACTTCTTAAGCAAAAGCTAGCAACAGAGAAAGAGCAACTATTGCCCCTCTTTTTTTATATGAACGCAGACATAGATAGTTGCGCTATGAATAGGTTTATGATGAGAGCTACCTTATTGCCAACTTTTTGTATGAATCTTATAGAGAACATGAGCAATAGTCAGTTCACGAGGTAAAATCATCCACTTTTATCCATTACACCTCTAAACGTGAAGGTTAACTGCGCTATGAATAGGCTTATGATGAGAGCTACCTTATTGCCAACTTTTTGTATGAATCTTATAGAGAACATGAGCAATAGTCGGTTCACGAGGTAAAATCATCCACTTTTATCCACTACACCTCTAAACGTGAAGGTTAACTTAAAAAACTATATGTTGAGCAAGTCCTTCCTAAGTAGGTTACTAAAACCTCCACCCCCTGCAAAAGAATGAGATGCCACTTAGTACCAGCCCTTGTAATTTGTTTAGATATTTATTCACCCAAAAAAAAAAACAAAATCTTCTCATTTGTGATGCATGAGTGCCAAGAACATTGCATCTAGGAAACATTAAATTCATAGCTCCTCCCCACTTCACACATTTAGGACACATCAAGGGCAGGACATCATGATAGACCTATCTCCCTAAGTCAAGCACATCACCTTTCCCTTCCACGAACTGGGTACTCAAGTGTGGGATAACACCTCGGGCTCCAACCCACAACTCCCAATTCCACCATCATTGGTACAATGCACTACACGGTAAGGTAGACACCCCCTAGGTAGTGCACCTACATTTCCTTTGCAAGTACATTTTACAACCATGCAACTACCCAACAACTCCAGAGACACTCTTTGATCAATCAACATGTCCTCAGCACACCAGCAATCTCTAATCGTATGTTGCAAGCTTATCCTACATTACCGATTCCCCAAAAATTCCCAAGTACCATTTATCAAACCATCCTCAACTCTCCAACCCATAATATCCAATGCCATGGAACTGGCACCCAACTAGGAAGGGTTTCACCTCGGAACAACACAAGATGTCAAGGCACAAAACAAGCAAACAAGGCGCAAAGAGATTTATAAAGGAGCATGAAAAGACAACTTGTTGGAAAAAGAAAACCAAGAACGTGGAAAAAATGTTAAAAAATCAAAAACAAGAAATGCAAGAAATAAAGTGCAATTTTTTCCTTTGTAAAAAGAGCACCAAGCTTCCTCTTGTGCAAATAAAAAGACACATGTAAAAGAGCCATGAGAAGAGGAAAAGAATTGGAAAAAAAGTGGAAAAGAGGAGCAAGGTCGAATGGTTGGTCGTGGAAAAGAGTTGGGTGCCCAAGGGAAGAAAGGCATGTATAAAAGTCAAAAAGTAAATGGAAAAGCTCATTTTTGGTGTTAGTGCAAACTAGCTCTCTTCTTATTCTTGGTCTTGCTTTCTTCTTGTGCATGAGAGAGGGGAAGAGGGAGTGTAAGAGAGGAAGAGTATGAGTGTGTGTGTGTGGGTGGGTGTGTGTGTGTGTGTGAGGGACCGTGGAGAAGCTCTTCTTCTCCTCTGTTCTCCTCTTCCTTCTTCTTTTCTCTTTTCTCGCACGCACGACTATGGAGCTTGAAGCTTAGAGCTTGGAGCTTGCTTGAGCGAGCATCTTGAATCATGGAGCCATTGAAGGATTTGAGGAAGAGGACTACAATGATCAAATTCAATGGTAAGCTCACTACACCCTTGTGTGAGAGTGCACAATTTAAATGTGAGAGGTAGCCAAAGCCACTTGCTTGAAATGCTTGACTTAATAGGCAATCCATAAGGTCTCGACAATTGCTAGTGATAATAGTGAAACCATCTTAAAATAGATGTTTTAAGATGATTTCAATGGCCCTTCATGTGCATGAGTTTGCTAGTTGTAGTAGCGTATCACAATAGAAAGTTGATTCAATTGAATCCACTCACTATAGTTCATCATCTACATGAGCTATCAATGGTCCAAGTTGATACAAAGGAAGAAGTGCACTTTCAAAAATCTTAGAACTACCTCTTCATTCAAAAATGAGGGGGTAAAAAACTTAGGAAAGCTAGTAACCTTTCAATGCTTCTATTACTACTATACTTCAAGAAAGTTTAGTGCACACCTTTAGGGCCATGTCAAACCCACACACTTAACTAGACATAGTAAGTAATGATTGCCACATTTCAAGGACATATGTTCCAACATTTGCTTTACTTTCAAAACTTGCCAAGACTCGATGTCTAGCAAGAGTTCAAGAATGACATCACCATTTTTCTACAAGCTTTTCTAATGGCCATTGGCCTATCTTAGCAATGCCTACCATCTTGTCTTCTTGCCATGCTGAGTTTAAGCCATGTTTTAAAGTTAGAAATTATTCATGGAGATTTAAAATGAGTATGCTAAGGTATGTTGTATTAGGCCATTGGAGAATGAGCCTCATCTCTCTCAAAGTGGTCATTTAAACTAAGATATCATGTATCATTAAAGTTAGATATAGTCTCTCTGTACATGCACTCATCTATCTTTATTTCTTTATTTTGTATATATATATATATATATATATATGAAATTGTGTATCAATTTATAATATATATAATACATATGTATGCATAAATTTGCTCTCTTTCTCATGTCTTTGAAGTGAAGCTAAACTTTCTCATGATGGTTTTGGGAGGCTAAGAGTGCCAATTTTCTTTAAATTATCTCCTTCTCATGGTGAGTTTAGGAAGGCTTCCCACAAATAAAGGCAACTCCATTTCTTTTAACTTAAAACTTTTGCTTACAAAACAAGCAATGATAGAATCACCCTCACCATCTACAATAGGTCATTAGCTCTTTTAGCTTCCCACTCTCACTACCATATATACATACTTGCTGAACCAATCATTTTTATAGCCCTTAAGAGTGGGAAGGAGCTTACAAACTATGTTGTGTTCAAAACTTTTGTGCCCAAGTGGCTCAACAATATGCTAAGGATCCCAACCTTTGAAACCAAGTACTAAGAAACAACTCACCCATGCCCCAAAGAGTTCTAAAGGTTAGACAAGTCAAGAAGGATGCATTTAGTATAGAAATTATACATATATAAACTCCCCCCCTTTAAGAGTGATTGTGCTTCACTTAAGACTCTTCCACCAATGGCTTCAAAATATCATTAAAAACGAGCCCATGTTCAAACTTCATAAAAGAGTTTTTGATAACCCAAGAACATTCCATAAGCTTGAGAAAAGGCACAAGACTTTCTACACAATCACTTGGGAACATATGGATGCCTCTTAGATGACAAACTATTCAAATTGCCTTTCAAACAAAGAGTTGATGAAAAGCTTCGATAAGAATCAAGAAGACTATTAAGATAAGTTTATACGAGTGGATTGCTTTGCAAAATCTCATTTGTATAGCAATCCTCTTAAGATCTTTAATCTTTGTTAAAAAATTATCCATAAAATTATCATGTAATTATGACTAACTAAGGAGTTAAAATAAGTAATCTATTTGAGCTAAAGTTGTTTTAATGTTATTATCTTTACACCCAAAAGAGAATGAGAATATAAAGTTGTAATGCTCAATGTGAAGTTTTACATATGCATGCTTTAATATACTTCTTTTTTCGCATGGAACAAAAGAATAGGGCCACATGCAAATCTTGTATCTCAACACAATGATATTTGGTTTAAATAAGGGATGATGATACATAAGGTCTCACATATGGCAAAAGACAAACACAAGTTCCTCTCTTCTCTTGGAGAATTAGAGTTAAACTTTTATGGTGGATGGTTCTAAAGTAGATAGATTATATATTTACAAAAGGCAACTTAGAAAAAGCCTGGAAACTATACTATGCTAGTCTCAACTTGAGCTCCTTCCTTAAGATCTTGCCAGACGGGGACTTAGGGATACTATCCACAAAGACAACTCCATACAGCTTTTTGTAGAAGACCACCTGTCCAATCAACAAAATGTATTGAGGAAAATCTAAGAAATCATGAGAAAATTTAGCATCGAAAAAACTTTTAACCTTCCAATTATCTTAATATGCTATCAATACATTTGTGCATTTAAATAACTATATTCATAAAAAAACCACAGCCCTAAGAGATGTCACATATAACTTTTAAATGTGCTTAGGCTTATGTTTTATTATCTTTATAGTTAGGTTAGCAAAATTGACCTGCTTGGCAACAAATTCTTTGATGTCATCCTCGCAAATCTCGGCACCTTGCGCTTTTACCACAAAGGCAATGGGGACTTCACCTGCCACTTCATCTTTCTTGCTGCACAGTTTCCGTATGTGGAAAGCAAAGCAAAAAATGCAAGCGACTGAGCTAAGCCTTACAATAAAAGCAGACAAATAAACTCTGTTGAGAGCGTAATTGTTAATAAAACAATAACAAATGCTAATAATTAATGAATGCTAATCAAGCATCACAAATGCTTACGGCACGCATGCAGCGTCGCTGATGGCTGGGTGCGATAACAGAATCGCCTCTAGCTCTGCAGGAGGTACCTGCACTAAGCCATTCATCGCGTATTGTCATATCATCATTTTGTGGCCTCTTATAGACTTACAAGCACACTTAGCCTCACTCAAATTCTTGTGCAAGCACACCCAATCTTCCATAGCTTGAAGATGTTAATCGATGGTTAAGTAGAAATCATTCCTAAGATTAAACTATCAATGCACAGAGTAATACACTTACCTCTTTTGATGGTAAAGCTAATACTAAAATGACACAACCTTTATATAAATGTGGGTTCTCCAATTATCCACAAAGTGTGGGTTTCAATGCGTTTGTCCATCAAAGGGTTATGCGCACAACTTGATGAAGTCCAATTGCTAATTTGATCCAATAGAGTTTAACCAAAATTCATGATACCCACTAAAGTAGCCAAAGAATTTTGTTGTCCACTAATGTAACCAATAAATTTTCTGTCAATCTGTTAGAATATACCCCCTCGCCCCCCCGTACCAATGCTACAATGTTGTCCAAAAGAAGCTTTGTAAATTGTAAGGTCTAACTCTAATGGTTTTTGGGTTATGCGAGAGGGATAATCAGCTGTAGTTGCTTTAACTTTTATCCGATATGAACACTACATTAAAATCTACATACTAAATAGTTGTCTTGGCAAGTGGGCATTACACCGATCGATAAATAGTGATGAAAGGCACTAAAATCGCAGCGTAAAAAGGCTACAGAAAAATTCTATTTCTCAATACGCAAACAAGACACCTAGAAATGACTGGACATTGGCATAAAGCGAGCACAAGAAGAAGTGTGTCACGTTACCTGGAATCCTTTGAACTTAATGATCTCTTTCACCCTGTCCACAATGAAGAGCTCATCATCACTATCAATGAACCCAATGTCCCCGGTGTGCAAGAATCCCTCCTGATCAATGGTGTTAGCTGTGGCATCAGGATCGCCCACATAGCCTGTGTGTAAAGGGCAGCGGTTCCAATAGCATTAGGAGTACAGTTGCAGTTACATGAATAGATTGATGCAAAAGGCCGTCACTTCAGCTTCTTTTCGTTCCCTGTGCTATGGAAAACTATCTTTAGAGGTAGCATTATAGCAAGGTGAACATGGTTCCTCGTAAAGGACAGCCCTTACAAAAGCTCACCTTTCATAATTTGTGCACCCCTGATGCAGATTTCTCCAGGCTCATTATGTGGAAGCGAAATCCCAGTCTCGGGATCGATTATCTTGACCTCTGCATTGCGTACCACAGTGCCACAAGCCCCAGTCTTCACAGGGAAAGGATGCTTTGCAAATGCCAGGTTCATGGCTAAGACAGGCCCAGCTTCAGTCATGCCATAGCCCTACATTTGACAGCAACGCTACCATTTTACTTTTTGCCTCCCTTAAGATAACTTGTATTTGATTAAATCAGACATCCAATTTTGCCACTTAAACAAGTGTCACGAGAAGTTTTGACATTTTCCCAAGTGGGAAAGAGGCTCTCTTTGTTCTCTCCTACAGTGTTCAACATCTGGTTTTTTTTTTGGCAGCCTTTTCCAAGTGGATAAAGAGCCTACTGCGATTGGGGGCTGGCAGCTTTTCCCAACTGGGAGAAGAGGCTCTTCACCCTTTGTTTCTCCTATGGTTCTCAACATCTCAGGAGGCGCTACAAGCCTAGCTAGGTGGGTTGGGAGCAGGCAGTTGCTGGGGCTGACAGTCCCTGCCCCCAATCACACTTATCTAGGCATGCAGTCCCTCTCTTGTAGAAGCTCACGATGTTATAATTCACAATGTAGGAGTTATATTGGAAATTTATCTAAAACTTCTTCTGTGTGTACCCACTGTACTTCCAAATAAGAGCAGATAGTGCATAGATCATCCAAGATTGCATTGCTACAAGTAATGGAACAGTGAATCTTGCACAACATTCATGTCCTATGCTCTGTAGCAGAAAGCAAGCCCACATTATAACAGACCTGTCCAATGATGGCATGCGGAACGCGAGACTGGAATGCTTCCTCCAACTCTTTTCCGAGAGGAGCAGCACCTGACATGAGCATTCTGATGCTGGACAAGTCATACTTCTCCACGATGGGATTCTTGGCCAATGCAAGTACAATCGGAGGCACGAGTGGTGCCACCGTCACATTATGTCTCTGAATTGTATCCAAAAGCCCAGTTATCTCAAACTTAGTCATCACAGCAATGGCACAACCAACTCTCAGGGAGCAGAGCAGCACAGTGTTGAGGGAATAAATATGGAACATGGGCAGAACACAAAGGATGATATCCTCTGGAGTGAAATAGATGTTGGGATTATCCCCATCCACTTGTTGGGCAATACTGGTGACCAAGCTCCTGTGGGTTAACATAACTCCTTTGGGAAGTCCAGTGGTGCCAGAGGAGTAAGGAAGTGCTACAACATCATCAGGGAGGATGTCAACATCGGGGCAGGCTTCCTCATCTGCTTCAGTCAGAAGAGAGATGTGGAGGTGACCCGGGGACGCCTTGTCTGTGGTCATCACTTTGAAGCCATCGTGAACAAGCTCTGCCACTTCGTTGAGCTTTTCAGTGAAGGCACTCTGAGTAACGATGAGCTTGGCCCTTGATCCTTCCACCTGCTTGGCGATCTCTCTGGGGGTGTAGAAGGGATTGCAAGTGGTAGCCACGGCCCCTCGCCGCGCCAGGCCCAAGAACAGGAGCACAAATTCCACACAATTGGGGAGCAAGAGCATGACCACATCACCCTTCGCGATGCCCAGCTTCGGCAGGCCAGCTGCAATCCTCCGCATGTAGAGCTCCACTTCTGCATAGGTGTAGTTGGGGCCATTGGTCTGGATCAGGCAGGGCCGGTTTGCAAATTCAGCAATCCCCTCAAAGCAATATTGGGTAAGGGGAAGGTGGTTGGGAATGTCAATGTCAGGAAGCTTAGATCTGAATATGTACTCCTGTGGGGACTCCATGGATGGTGCTGGTAGCTAGAGTCCCCCGACACAGATAGAGAGAGAGAGAGAGAGAGAGAGAGAGTGCAAGCAAGAGGCTGGGTCTCAAATAGAAAGGCCCAATGCAGGTGGATTGCGATGCAAGAAGATGGACGAGAATATTCGGGCCTCTTGTGACAAAGAGAGAGAGAGAGATTTAGTAGTAGTAAGCTTTACGTGAAGCCGTCGCTAATGGGGTTAGGTGAAACGGATAGGGAGACTCTCAATGGCAAAACACAGAGAAAAGAGCTACTGGAGGAAGTGCATTGTCATGAGAGGATGTGTTTATTAGACTGTGCATATAGGCAAGAGATAGGGATTCCTGCATTACCGATTGTGGGTGGCCTTCTTTGGTGCTGGCTGCACTGAGCTGGAATGGAAAGCGAGGCTGATAGCTCACACAAAGGCAGCCTCTCTCTCTCTCTCTCTCTCTCTCTCTCTCTCTCTCTCTCTCTAGCTAGATGGGATGGTGGTGTTTTTCTTCTTCCCTGATTCTTGCAGCTATTTGGCTGTTGACTGATTTGTTTCGTGTGTATGGGGGGGGGGGGGGGGGGGGGTGCGGGGGGAGAGAGAGAGAGAGAGAAGCAGACGAAGAACTGCTAGTACCTGCCGATCTTTCTCCCTCACTCTCACCTACCCTTTCCTCGTGAAGCCTTTAAGTAACAACAGCGGCGCAGCAACTGGCCCGGCATTGCGGCAAGCATTTCTACACACTGCACAGGGAAGGAAGGGGGGCCGCTACATCATAAAAATGCGCATGTGGATTGGTTTGAATTCGGCTGGTTTTGTTTACTCATCGTAAATTTTGGTAAGGCGGAGCTAGAATTATATACTACTTACTCATCAGGACAGTCGAGACGAGAGAGAGAGAGAGAGAGAAGATAATGAATAAGAGAGAGAGAGAGAAGAGGGGAGGAAGGACAGATGGGTTGTCAAGCAAGCCACCTCATTAACTCCACACCACCAACCATCAGACTCAAACCGTCAGGCAGAGAGAGAGAGAGAGAGAGAGAGAGAGCGTGCGCAATATAAGTCAATCTGGCAACCGTGCACACCGTCCAATCCAATTTCCAAAGTCCACCAGTTTGGTTATGGGCTTTTAAACAAAGTTCATTGTAAATGCTAGCCTTCCTTCTTCGCGACGAACTTTAGAGACAGGTCACGCTTGGGTCTATACGATTTATACACGTCATTGGAGTAAAGTTATAGGGAGTGTCGCCAAGGAACTTGGCTTGCTTTCCTTTAAAGGAGGGAGGACCTCAACAAGGCAAGCACCACCAAAACTAGAGGAACTAACTCTATTTCAAGAAGTTTTTACACAGGGCAGCATGCAACAATCTCTCTCTCTCTCCCCCCTCTTTTGAAATGCTTTTTTGAGTGGCCACCAGCAATTTCTTTTAAAAAGGCTTTTTAAATTTGGTTTTTCTACACGGTGCCTTGAGTGTGGCCGCTTGGTTTTTGCCATTAGAGCCCTACCACAGTAAGTACATAAACTTAGGTGTGTCAAGGCGCTTAGGCTGCTTCACATCAACTTATGGCTTGAAGCTCCTTCATGTCTCGTAAGAGAAGCAAACTTCACTCTCCTTGCTTTATTTTGTGCACGCTGTAAAAATACACTACCTCATTTTTCTCTTCTATTTCACACACACACACACTCTCTCTCTCTCTCTCTCTCTCTCTCTCTCTCTCGATGAATATCTCGGGCCATTCGTCGTGTCATTTTTTTAAGACCTAAAGCACTTAATTATCATTTATGAACTATTTCTACCAATGGACAAGTTTGATCTAAAACATGTAATAATGCATTCACATACACACACACACGCGCTCTCTCTCTCTCTCTCTCTCTATATATATATATATATATATATATATATATATATATATATTATACATACACACTTACTAGTGTTCCGCACGCGTAAAATGTTAGGTCACTTTGCGACAACTTCGCTGACCCGAAGCGGCAAGTGAAGTTACCATGCTATCACTCAACAATCCATTTCTCATCTTTCTCTCTCCTATTTTCCCTCTTTG
Source organism: Lygodium microphyllum (assembly GCF_053477565.2). NCBI lineage: Eukaryota > Viridiplantae > Streptophyta > Polypodiopsida > Schizaeales > Lygodiaceae > Lygodium > Lygodium microphyllum. The sequence continues at coordinate 94,902,564 of NC_141142.1, forward strand.
CTTCTAATTTTTCTCTTCTCTCTCTTTCTCTCTCTCTCTCTCTCCTCTTTTTTCCTTTTTTTTCTTCTTCTTCTCTCTCTCCTCATTCTCTTTTTAAATTTTTCTTCTTCTCTCTCTCTCTCTCCTCTCTTTTCCTTTTCTCTCTCTATTTTTCCTTCTCTCTATCTTTAAATTTTATATTTTCTCTCTCTGTAATTCTCTCTCCATGTTCCCCCTCTCTCTCTCTCTCTCTTAGACTCTCTTAAAGTATGTAAATTTTATATTTTCCCTATATATAATTCTCTCTCTTTATATTCATATTCTCTCTCCTCTTTCTCCCCTCTTATTCTCTCTCTCTGCCTCCTTTTCTTCTCCTCCCCTTTCTCCTATTTTTTCTTCTCTCCCTCTCTCTTTTAAATTTGATATTTTCTCTCTTTCTCTCTCTTCCCCCTCTCTCTTCTCTCCCTTCTCCTCTCTCTCAAAAAATATTTAAATTTAAATCTTAGTTGTAGTTACATGCTTTGATTGCTACTATGATTATTACATATGGGCTTGAAGATTTTATTGGGTTCTATGCTCCCAACTTATGGTTCATGTAACTTGGATACTCAAATTTCATAAACATGATGTATTGAGCTTGTCTTGCTCAATTGACATTCAACTTTGTTCCTGTGGGAGTCACTTAACACTTGGATATTTGCATTAAGCTTTGGATTCATATAGTTGAGCTTGAGCTTCTTCCATTGAGAAAGTGGGACTCATTGAGACATCTATATGCTCTTTTGATGCTTGTTGGATGTCGCTACTCTTTAGTAGATTGATTTGATTCATGCTTTGGACTCTGCATATATTTCCATTAAAGTGATGTCAGTGATACCTACATTTTGCTTGGCTATGTATTTATTGAAATTCACTGCCCTTGCTCAATCGATTGTGTATTTGGTAGTTCTCTTTTTCTTACTCCTAAGACCTACTACATGTCAAGATTGTGGGAGAGAAGGAAGGAGTCTCACTTGTAGCTCTCTTGCTTGCACAATGGAGGAATACACACAGAGGTGGAGGCTGAAAACAATTTTTCTCTTCTTAGTTGTGTAAGCCAAAAAGAAGTCAAGTACAAAGAAATAGAAGAACCCTATATATGGGTCTCAAACCAAACTCAACTAACTAAGGTGGCATACTAACTGAGCCACGAACTAGAGTAGATAAGGATAGCTGTCATCTAGCTATTATTTATGAGCGGTGTACCAACCGCATCTGCAACCGACACGTCGGTGACATAAATGCACAACGGTCACCCTGGCATATCACGAGTGGAGCTCGATATCTCAACACTCCCCCTCGAGCTCAATCCCAATTCATGCACACCAAGCAGGTCTCTGAACTTGCGCAGCTTCTCTGTGCCCAATGCCTTCGTGAATATGTCAGCTACCTGATCCTCTGTGCTGGCATAAACTAGATCAATAAGACCTAGTAAAACCCTCTCTCGCACATAGTGATAATGCACCTCAATGTGCTTTGTTCTAGCATGATAGACTGGGTTATTTGCCAAGTATATACTACTCATGTTGTCACAATAAATGACAACTGGCCCATCTGTAGGCTGATGCATATCATAAAGTAGCTTATGCAACCAAGCTACCTCACATGCAGCCATTGCTGTGCCCCTGTACTCAGCCTCTGTGCTGGATAAGGCAACTGTAGGCTGTTTCTCACTGCTCCAAGTGACTGTAGCACTCCCAAAAGAGAACACATATCCACTGGTAGATCGTCTATCAAAAATGCTACCAGCCCAATCAGCATCAGTGTATCCATGCAACTGTATCTGAACCCTAGTCTCATAAAATAGTCCATACTGCAATGTGGATTTCACATACCTGAGTATGTGTCTAGCCGCATACAAATGCGATTTCCTTGGAGCCTGCATAAACTGACTTACCAATCCAACAGCATAGCTCAAATCTGGCCTGGTAATAGTCATATAAATCAAGCTTCCTACTATGCGTCTGTACATAGTAGGGTCTTCCAGAAGCTCACCTGCATCTGCGCTCAGCTTCACATTCTGCTCCAAAGGAACTGAAATAGGCTTACAGCTTGTCATCCCATATTTGGACAGCATGTCCAATCCATACTGCCTCTGCAAGAGCTGTATCCCACTTGGTGATCTAATCACCTCAATGCCCAAGAAATAACCCAGCTCTCCCAAATCCTTCATCTCAAACTTCTGCTTCAATAGCATTTTCACATGAAGGATATCTTCATCACTGTCACCTGTCATAATCAAATCATCAACATAAATGACAAGTAGCATAATACCTTTCTCTGTTTTTCTCACATAAAGTGAGAAATCTGCCTTGGAAATCTGAAAGCCAATAGTGACAAGATATTGTCCTATCTTGTCAGACCATGCTCTAGGTGCTTGCTTCAAGCCATACAATGCTTTCTTCAACCTGCAAACAAACTCAGGATGAACAACATGCACATAACCTGGTGGCTGCTCCATATAGACCTCTTCTTGTAAATCACCATGCAAGAAGGCATTCTTTACATCCATCTGATGTAAAGACCATTCCTTTGATGCAGCCATAGCAATGACTGCTCTTACGGTTGCTATCCTTGCAACCGCACTGAATGTTTCTTCATAGTCAATGCCATATGTTTGTGCATATCCCTTGACTACTAATCTTGCCTTGTATCTGTTCACAGAACCATCTGCATTGTGCTTCACCTTATAAACCCACTTACATCCAATTGCATTTTTACCTTTAGGCAAAGATACCAACTCCCATGTAGCATTTGCTTCCAAGGTATCCATTTCTTCATCCATGGCTTTCTCCCATTTTTCTTTTCCCATGGCTTGCTCAAAAGAAGTGGGTTCTGGTTCCTGTATCACTTTGACCATATATACATAGTGAATGGCTGTAAATCCATCATATTTCAGCCTATTCACAGGATACCTAGCTCTGGTAGACCTGCACAAAGTAGGTCCACTCCCAGGTGCTCTCAAAACATCCCTGGTCTTCCTTACTCCAGGTGTAACAATAGAAGGAATACCCAACTCATCATCAATGCTCTGTTCTGAGCCACTGGATTCACCATCCACATACGAGTGACCTGCATTCATATCAAACATGGACTGATCTACCTTCTCTTTTCCTTTTCGTGATACCTGCATACCACTATCTGCATTGCTTTGAGAAGATTCTCCTGATCTCAATCTGCCTGTCCATGGCGAAGAATATGAACCACTGCTAGAGGACGCTCCAGGTCCACTGATATCTTGTGACTGCTGCTGTGAATTCTGTGCAGCATTACCATTTTGTGCATCTACATTATCAATCACATTTACTGGTTTATACCAGCTACTCATCTCATCAAAAACAACATCTCTGCTCACTGTAAACTTACGAGTAGAAGGGTTATAGCATCTATACCCTTTTTGCTGCAGAGAATAACCAATAAAGATGCACTTCTCAGCTTTTGGATCCAACTTGGATCTCAAATCATCTGGCACATGAACATAGGCAATGCAACCAAAAATTTTTAAATGAGAAATATCTGGTTTCCTACCAGTATACCTCTTCTCTGGAGTCATGCCATGTATTGCTGCAGTGGGAATCCTGTTCATTATGTAGACTACTGTAGCAACTGCTTCAGCCCAGTAAAAATCTGGCAGGTCTTTTTCATTGAGCATGGCACGAGATACCTCTCCAATATGCATGTTTTTCCTTTCTGCAATTCCATTTTGTTGTGGGGTATGACTGCATGAATATTGCTGCTTTATGCCATGCTCCTGCAAGAACCTTGCAAACTCATTTGAGAGGTACTCTCCCCCTCCATCTGGCCTTAGGCATTTTATTTGCAGGCCTATTTCTTTTTCAACCATAGCTTTAAGAGTTTTGAAATGCCCAAAAACTTCACTTTTCTTTTTCATAAAGTACACCCAAACTTTTCTGCTATAGTCATCAATAAAAGTGACAAAATAATGACACCCTCCAAGAGATGCAGCTTTAGTAGTCCACACATCAGAGTGGATTAATTCCAATGGCTTCTCACTCTCTTGAACATGTCTAGGAAATGGTTTCCTTGCCTGTTTTCCAAATTGGCAGGCTTCACATACCTTATGCATTTATGCAACCTTGAATTTAGGCAATCCTGCAACAATATTTTCGGCCTGCATTGATTTAAGTCGTTGTACATTAACATGACCAATGCGTTTATGCCAAATATCAATATCTGCAACTACACCGATCCCATGTGCAAACATTGCTGCACTCAATTCAGACATGTCTGCATCCAACGTAAACATTTTGCCCTTCTTCTTTCCTTTTGCTATCAAGCGACCTTTATTTTTCATATCCTCAACAAAGCATCCATGAGGATTAAACCTGCAAGCCCTGCTCAACCATTTGACCAACAGAAACCAGATTCTTGGTGATATTCGGACATGAAATACATAGGACAGGTATTTCTTTTTCCCATCCTGCATAGACAAAGGAAATTTTCCAATCTGCACAATAAGATGTACAGTATCATCACCAGTCTCCACAAATCCTGGTTTTTCCATTTTCCTTGCATCCTCCATCCATTCTGCATGACCTGTCATGTGGTTTGACACACCTGAGTCAACATACCATACATCGTTGCTTTCTTCTGCACTTGTCACAGAATTATTCATGTGCTGCACCATAAATAAATGCTCATTTCTTTCATCACCCTGTCTACTAGAAGATGCATAATTCCCTTGTTGCAGTTTTCCATTCATAATGTCATTCTGCTTTTTATAGCAGTCTTTAGCCATATGATCCATTTTACCACAGTAGTAGCATTCAACATTACTGTTTGCATTTTGGCCTCTTTGCCATCCACCACGGCCTCTTTGGCTCCCCCTGCCTCTAGAGTTACCACATCCTCCATAGGACTGGTTTTCTTGAGTTTGCTGCATATTCTGATTTCTACCACAGCCTCCAAATCGGCCTCCTCTACCTCTGCCTCTACCTCTTCCAGCATTTGAGTAGAAGACTGTTTCTTTTGAAGTTCCTCCTGAAGAAGATGTACCACCATTTCTTTGTTCCTCGGAAATTAGAAGAGCAATCAACTCCTCAAAATCAGGAAATCTTTCACGAACTGAAATGGATGTCCGAAACTATGCATAATCCTTTCCTAGACCATTCAAGGTCACAGAAACTAAATCATCATCTTCCACTGGCGACCCAATGGAAGCAACTGCATCTACAATCTTCTTCACCTTCATGTGGTAGTCATTGATGCTCATACTTTCTCTTTGCACATTATGCAACTCTTGCTTGAGCTGCATTTTTCTGGCTTGCGTATTTGTGCTATACATTTTTGACAAAGTATCCCATGCCTCCTTTGGCGTACTTGCATCCTGAATATGCACAATCATAGAGTCTGAAATACTGATAGACAGCCAGTACATAACTTTCCTGGCTCTCTCATGCCATGCTTTGAATGTCTGCATTTGCTGTTGATTGGGAACATCAGGAAGAACTGATTCTTCTTCATTTCCTGCAACAAATTCCCAATATCCTTTTCCCATAAGGAAATTCGTCATTCTAAACTTCCATGCTTGGAAGTTGTTCTTGTCAAGATTTTCAGTTACAATCTGTGAAAGAGAATCAGACGCCATTACAGAATATTGCAAAAAATTCTGTCACTGCAAAAAACATAGCTTCACCCTCACAAGGGCAAATCTGCAAAACTGGCAAAAGTGGTATTTGACCACACAGTCACTTCCTAGTGACGATTTTGCATAAACAGGAACCAAGGATGATTCAGTAACTCCCAATGTCTCTGCACACAAGCATACGATGCAATTTCTGTGGTAACTTTCCACCGACCTGTAGAATAGTGGTCGCATAGCATAAAACAGGGCCTTTTCCTGAGTGCGTGCAGAAAACTTCCACCTCCAAAACAGGCCCTGAAATGGCCTCAAATAAAAAAAACAGGGTCACAGAGGGCTAAAGCCCATTCCCGCAGCATATACTGCCCTCTTGCTTTACCGCGAAGGGCGTCTCAACCTGAGACAATGCACTCTTGCAATTTTCGGTTGTGCTACCTGCAGAGATCTGCTCCCAAAACAGAAAATGAAAGTAACACTGCTCCTCTTACCAGAACACCGTGAGCTTGGCTTGCTTTCTTGAGCTCCTTACCACGAACAAGGCTCTGATACCATGTCAAGATTGTGGGAGAGAAGGAAGAAGTCTCACTTGTAGCTCTCTTGCTTGCACAATGGAGGAATACACACAGAGGTGGAGGCTGAAAACAGTTTTTCTCTTCTTAGTTGTGTAAGCCAAAAAGAAGTCAAGTGCAAAGAAATAGAAGAACCCTATATATGGGTCTCAAACCAAACTCAACTAACTAAGGTGGCATACTAACTGAGCCACGAACTAGAGTAGATAAGGATAGCTGTCATCTAGCTATTATTCATGAGCGGTGTACCAACCGCATCTGCAAACTGACACGTCGGTGACATAAATGCACAACAGTCACCCTGGCATATCACGAGTGGAGCTCGATATCTCAACACTACATGCATGATATCTATGCCCATTGGAAGTATATCTTCCTAACACATTGAGGTTGTGATATATCTTGGTACCAATTGTATGCATCTTCACTACTAGTTAATCTTACATATCCATTTGTTGCAAGATATACGTAGCAATGTGAGCTTGGATTTTCTTAATTGATCACCCACAATTGATCTTGGATTCACAATTGCATTTTTTAAAAAAATATTGTAATAATTGCAATTTTATGTATTATTTATAAAAGAAAATACTTCAATTTGATAGTTCATTATTGGTAGTTAATGGACAACCCTACACTTTGATGTTTTCTTCTATTTAAGGGAAGGCCGGCCACACATTGTGACTATTGGAGTTTCCACATATTCTCTCTCTCTCTCTCTCTCTCTCTCTCTCTCTCTCTCTCTCTCTCTCTCTCTTCCAACATAGCTCTTGCTTCCACTTCAAGGCTTACTCTGTTCAATTGGTATCAAAGCCATTGCATCAACACTAAGGATATCTTTCCCTTTAGTTTACTTTAGCTTGAGAAAAGCTTCATCTTGAAGGTTCCATGGGAGTTCAACCCTCTTCTTCTTGGTGTATAAATCTTGTTCCCGCTTCTTTCCCGATTTCTCCCTCCACTTGAGACTTTTATTCCAATTTCTCTCTCCACTTGAGGCTTGTTATGAAGCTTCAAGACCATTGCCCAAGCTTCAGTAAGTGCTTAGTAGCACTCAGCATCAATAGCAACAGGGGCAACAATATCATCGTGATTTGTGCCTATTTGTTGTCCCCTCCTTCCTGATCAACATGCCTCATCCTCCAACTCTCCTGACACTCCTCCCAGCTCTTAGCAATCATTGGAAACTCTTTCAACATCTCTGGCATGAGTTTGGGCATCAGTTGGAGCTCTTTGGATCAGCCAATTGATTCACAGTTTGTGATAGTTTGTTGTCATATAGTTTAGGATAGCACTTCATTTAGTGTCTGGAGATCACTTATGCTTCTTAGAATGCTTATTTGATGTGGATCATTTGGGAATGTTATGCCAATGTATAGGAATGCTTTGGGACTGATTTGAGTACTCTTTTGCTCAATTTTACAAGTTTTTTTATTGCTATAATAAGCATGACTGAATATTATTTTATCAGTGAAGGAATATGCATATTGCTCACAAGTGCTTACTGATTATTCTAGGTGATATACCAATGCTTATGGTTCATATTATATGCTTGGTTATACTTCTAGATTTTCTTTGAGCTGAGTTTGGAGCTTTGAATCTTGACATTAGCTATCATTCAGTGTTATATATTGTTATTTGATGCTCTAGTAAGAGCTTTGCAAGATACTTGATTCAGATGCTCCTTGATGTATGCTACTTAGATCTTGGATGTATGGATACCTTCCACATGATGTTTTGAGATTTGTTTGCTCATCTAGCGTTCGACTTTCATTCTAGTGGGAGCTACTTCTTGAAATTTGGAGATTATATTGAGCTTTTGGTTACGCAGTTGAGCTTGAGAGTCTTACAGTGAGACCGTAGGACTTGGTGATATGTACATGCTCTTGTTATGCTTTATATACACATTTGATGCTTAGTGGACTAATTTGACATTACTTTTGGACTAGCACCTATCTTTGTCATGATATTGTCACTGATGTATGCATCTTGGTTGGTTATGTAATGAGCTTTTGTTACATTGCTCAGTCCATTGTGCCTCTAGTTGGTCTCTTCTTCTATTACCCATGATACCCACTCTAAGGATGATGGTTATGCCTATGGGATGTATCTCAATTTGACATATTGATTCTTTGACAGTTCTTCTTGGTGCTAGTTGCATATTCACTCATTGTTAATTGAAGTTATTCACTGGCAGTTGCAGTTTATCTTATGTCAATGATTGCCTCTCTTTAGCGTTGATTTTTTATCAACATACTTTAATTTTAGCATACTGTAATTGCAGTTTACTGCACTGTTTATGCAAGCAGCCACCTTCATTTGACAGTTCTTTGCATTGAATGTATGGATAGTTCATTACTTGGTCAATACCCCCTACTTTCAGCTTGATCTAGCAATGGTTTTAGGGTTGTTTGTAATAATTATAGTAGCATGTTTTGACAAATTTTATACTTGTTTGCCTTCATTATGGCTAGTGGCTTGACTAATAGTGCTATCTTTAATATTGACAAGTTGGATGGTACCAACTATAGCTATACTACTGGAAGGCCCAAATTTGGCAAGTTTTAGTGCAAAAAATGCAAGTTAGGCCCTTGAAACATAAGGGTGTCAAGCTTGAACTTATTGATATAGATGATTGGGCTGAATTAGGTGAGCTATGTAAGTCCACCATTGTTATCGTGTTTTCGACAGTGGTTCCGCAGCACAAAGGAGCGGAAAATGAAAAGAAGAGAAAATAGCAAAAAGGTGTAGGATAAAAGCATAAAAAGATAAAAACAGAAAAAGGCACCTTGACCGGCAACCAATCCCTGAAAAATTCAAATGATCGGACACGACCTGCAAGAAGCTTCGGTGTCGGGCTAAGGCAACGAAAGAGGAAAAAGGCGCACCATTAAAATGCGGAAGCACCCTCGAATCTGTGTAAAAGAGTGCCAGGCTCGCTCCTGTGCAAAGTGTAGGCATTAGGATAAATTAGAATGGTGGGAAATGGGAAAAAGGGCCTAGGCTATGGCCGGCCATGTAAAAGAGGAATGACTGCCCAAAAAGGATTTAGGGCTTTGTATATAAAGTTGAAAAAAGAGAATGGGAAGCTCATTCTTTGGTGTGTAGCAAAAAGAGTCTTCTTCTTCCTCTCTTCTTCTCTCCTCCTTGCTTGTGTGTGCTCTTGAGAGAGGGAGTGTGAGGGAGTGAGTGTGTGTGAGAGTGAGGGATCAAGAGGGTGAAGCTCTTCACCATCTCCTCTCCTCTTCCTCTCTTCTCTTCTCTCTTTTTCTCTTGCACGCGCGGCTATGGAGGATGGAGCTTGGAGATGGAGGAGGCTTGAGGATGCTTGAGCTAGCATCAAGAGTCGTGGAGCTACCGGAGTGCAAGAGAGAGGAGGGTACTTGATCGGGCATCAAGGTAAACTCACAACGCTCGTAGGATCGACGGCGTGTCGCCTAGGTGAGAGATAGCCATTAGAGCTTGCTTGGAACACTTGAAACAATAAGCGGTCCGTGGGTCTTGGCAGTTAAGCGAAAGCTCCCACAATTTGGTTCCGTTTTGCCGGGAGCAACGGATTCAAGCATGAGCACTTGCGTGCCTCATATTGAGCATCGAAGTAGGGTATTCATCCCTGAAACGGAGCTTGAGATAGGTAGGAAGTTGGGTGTTTTCGATCTTCAAAACAGATAAGTATTTTGGGATATTCTAGTTGTTTGATGATTGAAAAAAATGGAGAAATTAGTTCAGTGTTTTGCTTTCAATTTATGTTGTGTTTAGGGTAGGTTAACAGTAGGAAATCACACCCGAGAGACAGAGGGTTGCTGCTATGAAACAGGGAGAAAATCGGGGAAAACAGGGGGAAAATGGAGGAAATGCACATGTAAATGTATAGGAAATGCTAGGACAGTGATCTGTAGTGTTTAGGGAATGACCAGTAGGGTATAAGTTCTGGAAGGGCAAGGGAATCCTCATTTGCAACCAGCTGAGAGTGAGAGAGAGAGAGAGAGAGAGCGAGCGAGCTTGGGCAACCGTTCAATCGACCAGGGCATGGAGTGACATTGCATTCGGCGATCCCCAGGTACACAGATCTCTCCCTCACCACTCCAACCCCATTACTGGTGGATTTAGTGGTCAATAGTAATAGATATCTGGAGATCTTTGGGTGAATCCGTGCTCGCAAGTTCGTTGGGCTAGTGGAATCGGACGCCCGACTTAGTGTCCGATTCCCAGAATCGGACACTCGGACAACCCGTCCGATTTGGACACTCGGACAGCCCGTCTGATTGGACCACTCCGTCCGATTCGGACGCTCGGAGACTCGGACGCTCGGACTCGGACCTACCCTGTCCGATCGGACAAATTGGGACACGTCAGCAATCAAACCACCTGCCCGATCCGAGTCCCAAAATCGGACCCGCCAATAATCGGACCACCCAAAATCGGACACTCGGACCAGCCCGTTCGATTTTAGAAATCGGATCACCCTGTCCGATCGGACCATTCGGACGAATCGGACACCCAAAATCGGACCAGCCCAGAATCGGACCACCTTTGTCCGATTCAGTGAACACTTGCCCGTCCGATTTTGAAAATCGGACACTCGAACTCTGAGACTACCACTCAGCTCTGACACACCTGGTCCGATTCCCAGAATCGGACCACTGGTAAATCGGACCACTAGTAAATTGGGCGTCCGATTCCCAGAGTCAAACAAAAAAAAAGGGGAAAACATCAAAACTTGACCCCCACGAGCGACTGGAAGTGCAACCCGCTCCAAGACGACATGGCTAACGCCTTGTAGGCAGTTTTCGACGTAGGAGTCAAGACCAAGGGACACGCTCAGCGACCTATCCCCTAGTGAACAAAGAGAAGCAGCGCAGACCCTAGAACCCACTAGAACGGCCAGGACTTGAGTAACAAAGCCTATTAGGCCCGAAACGAGCGAGAGTGAGTAAGACACCGGGAAATTGCTTGCAGCACTCACGTTGAATTTTCGCACTTGAAGTACACTTAGGAAAGCTGAAAGCCTGATTGAGCACAAGTGCACGAGGAATAACACACTCATGAGTGACCATAAGTTGAGAATTGTATTCAATAATTAAAGAAACTCACTCAGATAAATTGCTCAAAAAACCCACCAATAGGAGAGGAGCTCGATGTGAGTGTATTCCCAGACGCTATACAGCAGATGGAGAGCAGTTACGATGCACACGCCCGGTACGTGCACCGTGGCAGGACGGCAGATGCAATCATTGCAGACCTAGAGGAGGAGAGAAGGCTAGCCCATAAGGCATTGCAAGGCATAGCTGAGTATAATAGGGATCAACAAGCTAGGAGCCAAAGGCAAAGCATGGAGCTGTATGAGGTGCAGCGAGTGCTGAACTTGGCTGGCCGGAACTGAACAGACCATGAGAGAGCACTAGAGGGAGACTTGACGCTGAGCGAGCTCCTCATGAAACGGCTGCTCGATAACACCATAGTAGAGCAGAGTGCCACTGTACTAGCGACGTCTCTACTTGCAGGATTAGGGGCAAACCAGGGCTTAAAGAGCTAGGCCAAAATACCGATTGTTGCCAAGCAACTCGACAAGTACCAACCACATGACGATCCGTACAGCTTCGTTGAGCAGTTTGAGCAAGTCTGCGAAGCCAACGGCCTCAACGACCAGACTCAACATTCGCAAGCATTCGGACTTTGCTTAAGCGATAAGGGTAGGACGTGGTATACAAGCCTGGATGCCGCGGAACGAGCCAACTTCAATAATCTCAAGGATCTCTTTGTCAAGAGGTTCGTCGAGCCCGGATACTCCGACAACCTGCTAGTATGCTTGATGAATGTCAAATAGAAGGAGAAGGAGGACATCCGCGACTACGTGACCCACGTGAGAAGTCTCTTTAAGAGAATCCCTTTAGGCGAGCGATCGACTGACAGAGCAGTTTCAACTGTATTCATCAGTGGAATTAGAGATGAGGAGTTATATAACGCATTGGCAGGCAATTCAAGCTTGTAGCGGGACGTGGTGGCTAGAATTTTTGAGGAAGCCATCAGAGTCGATGACCAGCTGAAAGAGCAAATCTCTAGGAGCTCAACTCTGGAAGAGACTAACTCGCGAAGCTTAGAACGAACGTCAACCTCTAGAGCGGTCAAACCCATCATCCCAAGATAAGGGGAAGACCACCGAGACAGACCAAGGCTTGGCTGAGGTCAAGATGGAATTAGCCAAAATACAAGACATGTTGAGATGACCAATACGCCCGCACATCCAGTGTGTGTACTGTGGTGGAAACCACTTGCCAGCAGAGTGTCAAGACCCTAGGTCAAGACCTTGTGCTAACTGCGGTAGGTTCGGCCACGATGCTGCACACTGCAGACTGCCACGAAGACTTTCATACTCGCAACCCTACGGCCAGCCTTATCCAGCTAACAGGCCACATCCATTCTTTGGAAGGGGAGCCTCGTTAGCCCTACCTGCGCCTAACGATATGAAACCAGCTGTCCCTAGAATGGACATAAATCCTACCGGCATTTCTAGACCGCCTGGTCCTTATATGACTCACCCACTGAGCAACGCTCCCATACACTACATGGAGGAGCCCAGTGACGAAGAGACCTACATATACCCTTACTCTCGCATGACGATGAGGGCAACACGGTCCTCATGGATTATCGACCCGTGCCAGTGATGGCGTTAGGACGAGGACGGGGTAGAGACCTAGGAGGGCAGCCACAGGATTCGGCGGTCACTTGTTGGACTTGCAGACATCCCGGTCATGTCTCATCACGATGCCCTGAAAGAGAGTAGCAAAATAGGGACAAAGCTGACCAAAGGTGTGCAGAGTGTGGAATCACCCATCTTTTCATAGATTGCCCAAAGCGGAAGTCGTCCTCTGGTTCAGCTAATTTGCCGTCCATCCCATTGGGGCTGTTTGGTGTTGAAAACCCTGATGGGGAGGCCACAGCTATTCCCTTGAGAGTTACGACTCGAGCTCAAATGAAGCAGGCCGGCATCTCTCAGCGAGGACCTAGCAATCTTGACACGACCTCAGTAGGAAAGAAAAGCCGTAGGCGGAGAAAGAAGAGATCGGAAGCTAAGGTCGCATTAAAGACTGGCAGTGCTACGACCTTACCTAATGGGAAGAAAGTCTCAGATGCAGAGGCAAAGACTTCAGCCCCTAAAACAACCCAAAAGGGAAGCGCTAAGATAGGGGAATATCCGTATCCAAAGCGGCAATTAGAGGCCATAGAAAAGGTGAAGGAATGGGTGAGGGAGGCTCAGCAGCATCTCAAGTATGCTGAACCCATCATAGAGGACGAGATCGATGATCTCTCTAGCATGAGTGCGCCAATGTCGCCACCTCAACCTAAGTCGGCCCAAGCCACTGCGCCACAAGTAGTGCCGCTGAGACCATGTCTAGATGCAATAGAACCGCAGAACAGCCGCGGCCAGTGGCCAGGACAGTCTAGGCTAAGAGAAGGACGAGTGTCTGACAACCTCTTGACCACGTTAGTGACCACGCCTGTAACACTTAGCCTGGGGGACCTGCTTAAGCAGCACCCTGCCCTATGGCAAGACCTTAAGCAATGGGTCGAGGGATTGCAAGAGCAGGCCACGGTAGACCCTCAAGACCAGGATGCAGAAACACAATTGCCAAGTCTGACGCTGCACTCCGTGCCTAAATCCTTGCACGTCAACGCCTTTTGGGAGGGCTTTGAGATGCACGCAGTCCTACCGATCCTAGCCTTGGGTGACACAACAAGGAAGGGAATTGTAGACATGGGAGCTGGGGTTAGTGTGCTTAGCCACGCAGTGCTGCAGACTTGGGGAAACCCGCCTGTCGAAGCTGCTCGGTTTAATGTCACGCTAGCAAACGGTATGAGAGTGAAGCCATTCGGGGTCTTGAAGAATTGGCCAGTAAAGATCGTAGGTGTCCAGTTCTCTGTCGACTTTATAGTCATGAAGGGAGTGGACTATGATATCCTATTGGGCCGACCTTGGATGAGCAATGCTAGAGTCATCGAAGATTGGGGTAACAGCCTGATCTTCCTTGGCAATAGAACTGACACCGTAAGAATAGAGATGGACACTTGGAAGACCTCACTAGTCAACCTAGATGCCATCTCTGCTATGCTCAAAGGGAACACTCAGGTCAGGGAACCCTATGGGTCCTTGACTAAGTATATCCCATGCCCAGAGGATGAGCGGGATTGGATGCACGTTCTCACTACACTTGACCTATCATTCTCAGACCATGAGGCGTATGAGCAGGCTATCAAAACAATTGGCAAGACAAACGAAGCACTCTCTACACCCGTCTACATGATGGCAGCAAGCCTCCATAGAAAGCCTAAGCCTGTTACCTTCCAAGTACCATCCAACAAAAGGGAACTCCAGGAGGTACTGGAATACCTAGCAGACCAGCTAGCGGGTAACCTGGCTGCCAACTTCAAACTGCTCTAGGATCTCTTAGAGGATCCTAGGTGGCAATGGACCAGAGTGCACGAGCTGAACCTCATGTATAACTGGGCCCTGATTCCAGGCCAATGACACGGGGCATTCCAAGCCCCAGGAGACGATGGGCAGTTGAATGACAAAGATTCCTGCGATGAGTACGAAGACTGCCAATCCTTCAGTGATGAGAGTGAGGGTGAAGTGGATACCATAGAATATGACACTAATGAACGAGAAATTGAGCAGATACGAGCAGACGCCAAGCCACAGAAAAGGCAGGCCCTTAGACTGGAGCAAGGAGTCATGCGCATGGAATGTGATCGTGCGTGGTTGGAATGTATGGGGGCCATAGTCTTGGGGCAAGCATGCCTAGCCCAATTAGGAACAACACCAATACTTAGAACCGAATCGCCATTCAAATTGCTGCCACTAGGGGAGACCACCTCTTCTAGCGAAGATGGCGGGTTTGACTCTGAATCGGGAATTTCTCATTACTTGCATTACCTTTGACAAAACTTTTAAAGAAAGGTATCGTGTATAATTGGTCTGACAATCAACAAAAGTCCTTTGATTTATTGAAACATGCTTTAACTCATGCTCCTGTATTACAATTACCTGACTTCAATAGACCATTCTTCTTAGTAGTTACTGATGCTAGTGGATCTGGAATAGGAGCAGTCCTTATGCAAGATTCTCATCCCATAGCCTACTCTAGTTGCAAACTCAAACCATCTGAACTTAAATATTCTACCTATGACAAAGAATTATTAGCCGTAGTACAAGCCTTACGTCAATGGAAACATTACTTAATGGGATCTGAATTCATGATCAAAACTGACCAACAAAGCATTAGACATCTCCTTAGTCAACCACAAATATTTGATCGACACATTAAATGGGCCGCTTTTATTCAAAGTTTTCATCCCCTTATACAATATCAACCTGGAAAAGAGAATGTTGTTGCTGATGCATTGAGTAGAAGACCGACAATTCAAAATATTTCTGTGATATCATTTGATTCTCTTATTCCTATGAAATATACTTATCATCAGGATCCTACTTTTCAAGCTGATTGGAATAAACTAGTTGCAAATAATTGGATTCCTATTTATTCACTGTCTTATACTAATGTATTTATGTTTTATGAAAAAAGATTATGTGTGACAGTTCCATTTCGATCATTTGTTTTGCATGAAATTCATTGTCCTCCATGTCAAGGTCATAGAGGAATTATATCTACTTTGCGTACATTGACTGAAGATTTTTATTGGCCACATATGGACATTGATGTATCTAACTTTGTATCTGAATGTCTAATTTTTCAACAAGTTAAAAGACACCATGGTAAACAATATGGTTTACTAATGACATTATCCATTCCATCACAACCATGGGAACAGATTTCAATGGATTTTATCACTGGTCTACCTAACACTAAAGCTAATCATGATATGATTTGAACTGTTGTAGATAGGTTTAGCAAACAAGCATATTTTATTCCATGCAACAAAACTTTAACTGCATCTCAAGCTGCTCAATTGTTTTTGAAAACTGTTTTCACTAATCATGGTTTATCAAAAGTCATTATTTCTGATCATGATTCTAGATTCTGCAATAATTTTTGGATTAGTTTGTTTGCTAATTTAGGAACAAAGATTGATTTTTCACTTGCATTTCATCCTGAAACAAATGGTCAAACAGAAGCTACTAACAATACTATTTTAGATCTTTTGCATGCTTACACCATTTCAAAACCACGTACATGGGATACATATCTACATTTACTTCAGTTTGCATATAATAACACACCACATACAACTACAAAGAAAGCACCATTTGAAGTTATTTATGGATATCGATTGCCTACACTTGTTACATCATTATCAAGCAAAATTCATACTGTTGATGATATTACTAACATGCATGCTACTATTTTTGATGAAGTTAAAGATATGATTGCCAAAGCCCAGCAATCATACACAAAACAAGCAAACAAGAAAAGACAGGCTATGAATTTTAAAGTTGATGATTATGTTTAGTTACGAATTGAAAAACGCAGATTACAAAGTGTAGATAAACACCCTGTTGTCAAATTAGCACCTAGATTTTATGGACCATTCAAGATCATACACAAAATCAATGACAATGTATTTAAACTAGAATTACCACAACATTGGAAAATCCACAACACATTCCATATCAGTTTATTACAACCTTTTAGAGGCCAATTACCTGTACACCCTGTCTATGAAAACCCTCCTTTGCTAGATGATGAAATTGAAATCCTTGAGCCTGAAACTATTATAGATACTGACTTTATGACCATTAGAACTAGCCGTAGATATTCTAGATATTTGGTTAAGTTTAAAAATCATCCTGTTGAAGAGGCCCAATGGATGTACGCTAGAGACCTAAACGCTTTCCCCACTCTGTTAGCTCCACATTGAGCTAATAGCAATTGAGGACAATTGCTATCCCACCCCGGGGGTATGATGCCAGGAGGCATATTCCACAGTGGATTCCGTGAGGTTTTGTGGTGGATTCCGTAAAATTTTATTACCGGGGCTCATACACAAAGTGGATTCTTTATGCGAAAAGTCGATGGGGACGCCTATCCTTTTTGGGCGTTTTGTTAATTTAATGTGTAAGTGGGTGATTCCATATTGGGTGATTCCGTAAAATACATATTTAAATTAATAAACATTTATGAGTTTAGAGTGTGCACTCGTAATAAATTAAGGGTAGGATTGATTTCTAACCAATTTATTTTTGTAGCTGAAGACTGTTAGGTATTCACTTTTGTTGGTTTAATTGTATTATTTTTCTAACAATTATGAATGCTTCAGTTGATGTGTAGAGCAAGCAGCGGTGGCAGTGGGAAGCACTGGAGGATAGCGTGTATTCAAATTATCATCAATTTTTGATGGGCGCGTATCTTAGGCATGGCACCTATATTTTATTGTGCTTATTTATTAAAGCGCTTGATATTTATCTATTATTTTTGTATGCCCATGGACGCACGATTTAAATATTTGTATTGGACATTGTATTTGGGTACCGCCTGACTTCTAGGGCGCCCAATAACTTTAATTCTTTAGTGGCACAAAAGCAAACACAAAAGCTAAAGCGTGCTATTTTGTAAATTGGGCTATTATTTGAGCTTGAAGATGAATAATATATAAAATACATGCTTTGTGGAGCGCTCACACAAGGCATGGGGGGAGATTGCACCCAATTGGTCTCTTGTTCATGTCGTGCAAGCTTTCTTCATTGGTTTTTGTGTAAAAAGTAGAGTTCTTTTGTTCTTGGGGACCTTCTGACACTCACTATGCGCGCATACGGCGACCGATCTGTGCACCAGCTAGAGACAAGCACTAAATTTATTTGTGCTACTAGTCTCCTTAACTCAAATGATAGTCCATCCTATATGTTGTGCATAGCCAAATAAATTAGAATTTTAATCATTTCTGGCAACTAACCACTTTCGCAAACCCTCTTCTGTCCTACCGTTTAGGTTTTGCATTCGTTGGGTAGGTGTAGGGTTCATTTTTATGTAAATTTCCATATAAAAATCAATAAAAACATACTATAACATAGAAACAAGGCTTTTTGATCCTCATGATCTCTTGTTATATGCTCGCGAACATGAAATGTATTTTTTTCTAATTTTTTAGACGCAAAAACTAAAATTTCTCTTATTTTTCATATTTTTTCCATTTATTTGTTCATAAAAATGTGATATTTTTTAATTTATGTGTCTTGAATGAACATTGATTTTTCTCAGTTTTTTATCCCATATGAACTTCATTTCCCAACCCAAAACGAAAGAAATTCTCATTTTTCTTCATTTATGATGCATTTCAGGTTTTAAATTATTAATTACAACTATGTATGGCTCTACGGGTTCTGCATTTTTCCATGTACATCCCTCAAACATACTTAAAACATGATTTATACAAATTTTCTTTCCTTGCACACATCATTAAAGCCATCAAACATCAAAACAATGTAATTTTATTTGTAAAAATTTAGGCATACCACTTATTTGCATGTTGCAAGTTTTTATGAAACAATTTTGGGAAGCCAAAAAACCCATCATTTGTGCCTCATCGGCTAGGCTAGGCATTGCCTCTCATCCTCCCTTCGATCTTGGAGAATTTTCCCGACAAGCATGTGTCATCCTCTTCTTGATTTTCTGTGTGTGATTAGTCCCTTAGAGAAGAGAGGAGGAGGAGAGAAAAAGACTGAGTTTTGATCTCAGTAACTAGGTAGCCATTGCACAAGCCAAAGGCAGTGATTAGGAGTGAGAAAATCAAGGAAGTCATTGGTAATCTCGGTTGCATCTATTCTTTTGAGCCCCCCAATGCCTCTTATCACCACAAACATCGCCAAAATGGAGGGGGGCAGCACATACTGCAGGCCCCTCTTTCAAAGAAGCGCCCTCCCACCCCCCCCCCCCCCCCCCCCCCCCCCCCCCCCCCCCCCACCCCCAAAATTCATTTTTTGTAATGAAGCAAATTATCAACATGAGAGTTGAAGCCTACTCCAGATATGAACCTTGTAAAAATATTTGAGCCAAGAGAGATGGGGGCTTTAGGGTTTAGTATAAAAAGGCAAGAAGTGCTAATGTAGCATTATTCTTTGGCACTATCACTAATTTTGCAAATCTTCTTATCTTTCATCTTCTTATACTTGGTTTGCAGCTCATGTCTAGTTGTGCTATGGTAATAGAAGATGTTCCATGGCATGGCCATGCTTGGATCTCAGTTTGGTATATTTCTTATTATGTGTAGCTTAGAATATTTTGATTTCTTGTTCATTACCATTGTTAGATTAGTCTTCTTTTACATTGGTATCAAAGCCTTGGTCTAGATCCTTGTCAGGAATCATTTTCTTGTACTTGATCTAGTTTCATAGACTAGGGAGTGGAAACCGCAGCTAGATTTGAGTTACAGGACTTACTTTCTTCATAACCGGGGTTATACTTGAAGATTTACTACAAACAGTGACAAAGATGGTGATTCTTGGCATTACCTTGTGGAAAATGGCGGGCTCCAACCGATTTTCCAGAAGTTTTGGACCAAAAATCAAGGTAAGTTGGACAAAATGAGGGTTACATGACTTAGTATGGGTTAAACTTGAGTTACTTTTCAAGAACATGGGTTTCTTCTCTTTCTTTTCAAGCTATCCTCAAGAATCCATAGCCAAAGACTGATCTAATCTCCTTCCCATGATCTGTATCATGCCAATGGACTTCATAACCTTGCTCTTCACCTCTTGAGCTCTCTATAGAATAGTGATTTGGCTCACTTAGCCTATTTTCCCTCTTCTTCATCTCATACAATGCTGCTGTGTGATTTGCACCTCCAGGACATACTCTGCCGTGTTTTTTAAAAAATGAGCTATATAGTTCAAGCAATCCATAGCTAATGCCCCAACAGAATTGGCAAGTGGTCTTCTTTAAGCTTGGACAAGATCCCTTCCATTCTTGGACTCTTCCCTCTCCCATGAAACCCTTAATACGATAGTTTTGGATAGCATCAAAGAATTTCAGATTTCTTGAAGAAAATGAAGGGAGTTATGGTGGCAAATCACTCATGGAGCTTGCTTACACCCGTGGCTTCAATCTATTGTCAACATTGAAGCAACATTGAAGAGTTTTTGGCATACATTGGTCTATGGAAGTTTTGGATAGCATGCATCTTCAATGTCACTGAAATCTTTGGTTCTCTTCACAATTTTTGGAGTCTACAATCTACATTGGAGTTGTTCATTATCATCCTTCAAGCTCTATATCAAATGGAAGAAGATTTTACCTTCATCAACCATACTTGAAGCATTTGAGCAACAATGGAGCTTATAGGAGAAGAATATGAACCTGAGAGCTTATTCCATCTTGAGGCATGCTTAAATTGGGACTTTCTTAGATCATTTGAAGTTGAAGACAAGCCACCTTTGTGAGAGGTATCAACATCAACCACACTTTTCACATACAAGCATAAGAGGTACTTTCAATAATCTTTAATCTCTTCCTTTTGAATCCTATTGCTGAGCTAATCCAATTGATGGAAGAGGAATTAAAATGATTAAGAATTCCAGTCATTTTCTCAAATGCATTTCATGAATTATCCATAGAGCTACCTTAGTGATGAATAACTAGTTGATCACTTTCATTCACTGAAATAAACATTCCCAATGCCTCTAATTCTCATCCATTCTGCCCTAACCCTAACATTGAAATATTTTTTTTCTTGGTTCATTGGTAAGTGAAATAAAATTGTAAAGCAGTGAGTCATTGCTGCATGTATTCCTTACCTATCACCATTTCATTTTCAGCCCAATTCCATTCAAGTTCTTGCATATAATGAAATGGCATTCAAATTCCTTTCAAAACATGCATTTCATGTTGTTTCCTTAGCCTAGCATTGAACTCCCATGTCAATACCCATGAGGAAAAGTGGATGCCAAGCGAGTTGGTAGGACAAAAGAGAGGTGAACCTCCCCTACTATAACGAGGAACCTAAAGGGGAGCACAACCTGGCTTGAGAGGGAAATTTGCACACCCCTCAAGTTTCGGATCCCACACATTTAAAGTTTGGGTGTAGATACCATTTCAAAGGCACAAGAATGCAGCCTATAGCATGATGTATTTGGCATTGGTTACATGATGTAATGGCAAATGTATGACAACATAATGCAATGCAATTAGCAAATTGGGACAGAGTTATGCAAAGAAAGATGTATGTTACTTGGGACATTCATACTTTGGGTTAGCACTAAAGAGTTGGGGCAGGGTATGCAAACAAGGTCTCATTGATTGGATCCCTATCTTGTAGCCTACAGTGGGATTATTCAACTATTTTGGTTCTTGCAGAGGTTGTTCTCAGTTTTGCAGTTGTATGGAGTTCCTTTCCAGGTTTACATAGTTGGTACATGCATGAAGGTGATGGTACAAATCATTAAATGACCAAAATAGAGCATTCACAGGTTGTAAGAAGTTCCAAAATAGAGCATTCATAGGTTGCAAGAAGTTCCAGATAGCTACAGTAAATTTCTTACAAAGTTTTTTGTACTCAACCATTTTCAATACTTGATAGCTCATTTGAAAGGGGACATCCTAAGCTTTAAAGAGGGCCAAAAAGTTTTTCATTTGGATCACTAGAGCTCAAGATATTGGAGTTTAAGGACAAGATTCCACCCATGACTAAAAATAAAAGAAAGGACCCCATTATAGACATCATCAGTGAAGGTTTAAGGGACTATAAGCTGGATAGAGAGCATGGAGCTTCACAAGAGGCTATTTACCATGAGAACCATGATAATATGGAGTTAGAGATTAGTTCAACACATGCTGTAGTAAACGGTCAAGTGAATGGGGTTGGAACTACTCATTGCTCTACTGATTCTAACAGTTCTCAACAACTCCCCAATGACATAAAGGACATGAAATCGGGCATTGACAAGCTAGTGGATCTTTTGAGTGAGAGGATATTACCTACAATAATTCCAAATGCTGCAAGTCCTTCCATTGTTGAAGAGCAGCCAAAGACCACAACCTCCAAGGTTGTTGGATATTATGAAGCTGGAGAGCCATCAAGAGCTCAGCCCTCTCATTTTGAGCCTCAATTTTAGTCGCTTAATCAATCCAAGTCCTACACTAGCCCTCATGGACATGATTTGGAAGATAAGACTCATGCTAACTCAAGGCTTGATGATGACACACATGGATGTCATCCTTTTTACAAGTCTTTTGGACATCCATCTACTATTCCTAAATCTACACATGAAGAGAAAGCTAAAGAATAAATTTCTTATCATGGTCAAGCAAGTGGAGGTAATAGCTCTCATGGACATCACCCTTACAATGGATATGGTCATGTAAATTCAGCTCCAAATCCTTATGGACAACAACATCAAGTCAACAATAATCATGTATATAATCAACCCTTTAAACAAGGCTCTCATTTAAATAAGTTTTGGCCTCATGAAATGAGTGAACAACAACCACCAATGAATGCCACAACAAATATACACTCTCCAATGTATGGACATCAAGTCTATGGATAGCCTCATGTTATTGGAAACTCCTTCTTTCCACCACAAGGACAATTTAATCAGCTAAATGGGCTTGCAAATATTCATAAACAGTAATAGCCATATGTTCATGGAACATGGAGTAGTGATGTTCATGTTAGAAGATAGGAATAGGAACCCACTGTAAGGGTGTATGAGGACAGATGGGTGTGAATAGCCTTAGGGGCAAGGAAAACCCTAACCCTAGCTTGGCAGAGGCTATATAAACAGCCTATGGGTCACTATCAATTTGAGATAGAGTGTACCCAAGTTGTACCTTGAGCAACTTAATAAAAAAGAATTTGTTCTTGTACTTTGAGCCTCTTTCTCCCTCTTGTGCACACATTCCAATGCTGCAACTCTGATTTTTCCACATGGTATCAGAGCCTCCTCTGATCTCTTCAGTTTCCTATACCCTCAGCCTCACTAAGTGCATAAGATTGTCCATCACCTTCAACTTATCTCCTTCACCTCCATAGCTAGCCTGTACTTGCAAACCTTGGAGGACTTGGGGAGGACAAAGGAGACCATATTTGCTCCCGATTTCTTTTGGAGATCCATTCTCCACATTAGGGCATAACTGCTCGTCATGTCTGCCCCCAACATTATCCATGACTGAGCTCGACATTATGCGTTTTCTAGAACATGCACAATTTTCTATCAACGTGACATCCGTACCAGTGTGCATGCAGCAGGGACACAATCCCAGCAACCACCTTGGGGCTTTGATAGCCCCCCTAGTGGGCTATCCTCATATACAAGGGTTCCTGGAAATTTGCTCTACATAGAGAGATCTCTGACAAACCCTAACTGTGTATCCTGTGGTATCCATAGCCAATAAGCTCTAAACTTGGCATTTTTCACCTTTTTCACTCTAAGATTTATTAACAGTGATTCTAATCACTAAAGCATCTTCTTTGAAGCTTATTTGAAATCTAAAATCTCTTGGACATGCTCGATGGACATCACTAAGTGCATTGGGAAGCCGACTTCCAACCTTTTTTCATTCAAGCATTTCACTAAGCTTGACATTAGTGTTTCTAAACACTAATCATTAATCATCTAATCATTTGCTTGCTGGGTATTTACTAAATCTAGTGAGTGTTATTTTGTCAACATCCTCTTCTTATATTGTTGTAAGGTTATGTGTACAATTATAAACACATAGGCCATCATACACTAGAATTGTATTGCATGTCTTGAGTGGCTTTGGTTCAAGTACACTAGTCAATGCAATCAAAAGGATGAGTGTCATTGTACTCTCCTCGGAATCATCAGCAACAAGCATTGAGATCATAGACTGACCTTGTCCGACACAAGCTTCATCCACTAAGCCATACCACAAGGAGGAGCCTGAAGTCCAGTCTAGGTTTACCTCATTAAAACCTTAAAAAACTATTAAACCTCGGAAGAAGATTGCACATAAGAAAGGACCACCACAGTCATACTTTGAAATATTACATTTGTATGATTTTCAGCCTTTCTCCTCATTACAACTTTGATTTCAATTGTTTGATTTGCTTTTGCATTCAATGGCAAGTTTGTAAGGGAATAGCCACTACCCTTGTCTTAACAAGTGGTAAGACCTTCCCAATGGCCACAACATATGTTGATGTTTGTTCTCAAATTTGAAAGTTTGATGGCAAAGATTTCCACCCATGGTAGGTACTTATAAAGTACAAAATGATGGAGAGAGGGCATTGGCCTCTCATTCAAGGCACTAGAGTTGTAAACTTTGCAAATCTGGTTGATGTAGAGGATGACCAATGTGCCCAAGCCATCATAATGTTACACTTAGATGAGTCCCTGATTCATCATGTTGATCAACTAAACACTGATAAAGAAAAATGGGATGAGCTTGAAAAGCTCTATGGAGCCACTGGTAAAAATACTAAAATCTTCCTTAAAATTGAATTCTTTAGCTTGGAATATAGATCAGGAGAAGATTTGGGAAAATTCATCTCTCACATGAAGGGACTTATGGCACAGCTTGCCTCTGTACAAGCTCCAATACATGAAGAAAATGCTATTGCTATTCTCGTAAAAGTTGTAAAACAAGTGTTTCCTACTCTTGTAACCACTCTTACCAACATTCTAGACCCTACATTGGCAAGTACCATTCAATCCTGTTTGGATGAAGAAAAGAGGAACCACAAAGAAAGCATCAACAGTCAGGCATCTTCAACTTCTCGTGATCAAGTATTGGTACATACAGTTCTCACTAGATGTTCTTTCTGTAAGAAAAAAGGACATAGTGTAAACAACTATTGGAAGAAGTATCCCGAGAAAATGAAATGTAACAAATGCAAGAAGACAGGGCATATCACTAGTAAATGCCCCAACACTCCTGATGTACCCAAAGAATTGGTGGCCAACTATGCCTCCAATCCATCTGAAGATTGACTATTTTGACTCTTTAAATCATCTACCTAAAACACTCTTGTAAGTCTGATTTACAAAGGCATCCTGGGGGAGGGGGGACATCTTACATGCCTTGTAATCCAATGCCACCCTAGCATTGAGGGGTGGTATTAGAAGATAGGCATAGGAACCCACTGTAAGCAAGGGTGTATGAGGGCAAATGGGTGTGAATAGCCTTAGGGGCAGGGGAAACCCTAACCCTAGCTTGGCAGAGGCTATATAAATAGCCTATGGGTCACTATCAAACTTGAGATAGAGTGTACCCAAGTTGTACCTTGAGCAACTTAATAAACAAGAATTTGTTCTTGTACTTTGAGCCTCTTTCTCCCTCTTGTGCACACATTTCAATGCTGCAAATCTGATTTTTCCATAGTTCAAAGGAAAAAATCTTCAGGTCCAAAATTTTATGGACATCAATACAATAATGGCCAATCTCATCCATATGAGCAGGAATACAAGGACAAAATAACCATTTCTAGTTTCAAATCCCCTACCAAATTAGAAGAATGGTTTGACAACCTTGAGATGTATTTCTCTTTGTATCCTAGCCGAAGAATGACAAGGCAAAATTTTTTGCCCTACACTTGGAGGGATATCCACACACGATGGTGGTACATGTCAAGGATTGGTAATGAATTCTTGACATGAGATGCATTAAAGGGGGCAATGATCAAAGTTTTCATGTCTCATATTGAAAAAGAGAAGTTAAAGAAGAAGTGGTATGCTCTTGAGAAAAGGGGATTATTGGTTAGAGATTACTCTAACCAATTCCTTAACCTCTCCATGTATGTGAATGGAGTATCTGACAATGCCAAGTTGAGTAAGTATATATTTTTTGAGATGGCAAGCTCAACACGTGCGGACATTGATGATGGACCGCCTGGCTAGATGGGTCGGCACGTCTACACTTAGCATGTTGGTGGTCATTATGATACTCACATGGCCACTAACTTATCACTTATTATATTTAGTTTGTTACACCTACCTACAACTGGCAAAGACATAGCGCCAATCCATTAGTATAGTCGGTTATGTATCTTATCTATACTTTGTGTACATTGTATAGTGTGTGGAAGAAGAAGAAGAAACCAGCAAGAAAACGTTTTGGCCTCCATCTCTCTTCTTGTGTTCTTGAGTGACATTCCTCTTATGTATACAGTGTGTGTTTGGCGCAGCAGTTCAAGCAAGTCCCCCCACCATGCGATTCTTGACATGGTATCAAAGCCGCGCCACTGAGAGAGGCTAATTTTGAAGGCTGAAGTAAAGGAGAAGAAGCAAGGTTCGAGCAACCAAGCAACGGGTAATAAGCTCTCCCATTCTTCCACTCTCTCTCTTGGATAGTGCCTATGGAGACACCGGAAGCAGGGTCGAGCAAAAATCTCAGATTACTGTGAGATTTGGTGTGCAAGCAGATCACTATATATAATGCAATTAGACCTTTTAGGGCTTCCCGTAGTTATTTTGGGCGTCTGAGGCCGTTTCAGGCCCCGTTTTAGAGCCGCAAGGTTGCAGACAACAATTTCAGGGTACACTGTGATTTCATCTATTTTGACCAAAAGTGGGTGCAAAGGTTAGAGATTTCGAATCTGTAATTTTTTAGGTGTTTGCAAAAAGTAAACATAATGTTTATCTGCAAACAGATTGCAAATTACATATACTATTGGGCAATCAGTGAAAAAGGTTGCTTGGTGTAGTGCTGTGCACGTGTTGTGAAAGATTGCAGAAGACTAGCTTGTTGTGTTGTATTCTTGTTTGTGATAATGATAGAGAACAGTGGAAATCCCATTATTAATAACCTTGACAAGAACAACTACCCTTCATGGAAGTTTCGTGTAACGAACTTCCTCATCAAAAAGGGCCTTTATGAGTTTGTCTCAAGTGAAGAAAAGGAGCCAGAGCTGGGTATCCCTCGGACTGCAGATGAATTAAAAGCATGGAAAGAGTGGAATGCGAAAGATAAAAAGGTGATGTACTGGCTATCTGCAGTCATTGATAATACTATGCTGGGACATATCAGGAATGCAAAAACTTCACATATAGCTTGGACAATTTTTGAGAGCATGTTTTCAGTAAATACAAAGGCACGAAAGATTCAACTCAAGCAAGAGTTGAATGCCTTGAAGAAAGGAAAAATGTCTGTCAATGAGTATGTATTGAAGGTGAGGAGCATTGCAGATGCTTTAGCACAATTGATGCGATGCCGGATGATGATGATTTGGTTTCATCCACTCTGAGTGGCCTTAACAATGAGAAGGCATGGAAATCATTTGTTACTTGAGTATACGTATGGAAGCCATTTTCAGATTTTGATGAGCTGATCTCTCTTAGGATTACTGAAGAGATCAATATGCAGGGTGATTCGTCTGAAAGAAATGGTGAACATGTCCAAGCATTTTACTCAAGTTCAGGAAGGGGACGTGGTAGATCCTCTTTGAGAGGCCGTGGTATGGGACGTGTTGGTGATAACCAGCAAAACAGGTTCAATCAACAGTTTGGTGAAATGCAGGTTTCTAGAGGTCGAGGAAACTTTAGAGGTAGGGGGAGCTCTAGAGGAAGAGGTGGATGGCATAATAGAGGTTCTAGAAATTCTGCTATTGTTTGCCATTATTGTGGCAAAACAGGCCATATTGCAGCCCATTTCTATGCAAAGAAGGATGATATTCGCAGTGATAAATTGCAGCAAGGAAACTATGCATCGTCTTCATGACAGAATGAAGATAAAAATGAGCATCTGTTTGTTATGCAGTATATGATGAATGCAGTTACAGGAAAGGGGACACATGATGATATATGATATGTCGATTCAGGTGCATCTAATCATATAACCAATCATATTGAATGGTTTGGAGAGATGCAGGACTTACAAAACCTAGGTTATGTGCAGACTGGTGATGATTCATACCACCCAATTTCACACATTGGAAAGGTTCCCTTGTCCTCCAGACAAAGAGTCTGATAGATGTATTACATGTGCCATCAATTACAAAGAATCTAGTATCTATTGGCCAAATGGTAGAGCAAGGGTTGCAGGTCCGATTCAATGCAAAAGGTTGTTTTTAGAAGACTTTAATAATAAGTACAGCTTGGTCACAAAAGGAAGTAGAGTTGGCTGAATGTTCACTTTAGATGCTGGAATTCCTACAATGGATGCTGCTATGTATGCTAAAGGAAAAGGAGTAGTTGTAGATATTGAAATATGGCATAAACGTGTTGGACACGCAAATGTGCAAAGGCTGAAATGAATGCAGTCCAGAGGATTGGTTACAGGGTTGCCTTCATTTAGAGTTGCAAAATTGCATAAAGTTTGTGAAGCATGCCAGTTTGGTAAGCAAGCAAGACAACCCTTCACGCATGACAGAGAAGTGAGTAGAAAAATACTTGATGTAGTGCATAAAGATGTTTGGGGGCCTACACAGAATGTACCTCTTGGTGGTAGCAAATACTTTGTCACATTTATTGATGCTGTTCAAGGAAGCTATGGGTATACTTCATGAAGGAAAAGAGTGATGTGTTTGAGTACTTCAAATCTTTTAAGGCAGCTATTGAAATAGAAATAGGCTTAAAAGTAAAGCGTTTAAGATCAGATGGAGGGAGAGAGTACCTTTCTAATGAGTTCAGTGGCTTCTTGAGGACTCATTGGATAAAGCGACAATTTACTTGCAGGTATACCCCACAGAAAAATGGTGTTGCAGAAAGAAAAAATAGGCATATTACAAAAGTTGCACAGGCATTAATGGCTAAAAAGAATATGCCCAAACATTTTTGGTCTAAGGCTGTCCATACTACTTACATTATGAATAGAACTCCCATAGCTACAGTTCATGGGATGACTCCTGAAGAATGCTTTACTGGCAAGAAGCCTGATGTATCACACTTGAAGGTATTTGGCTGTGTTGCATACATTCATGTGCCAGATGAGCTATAGAAGAAGCTTGATCCAAAGGCAGAAAAATGTGTCTTCATTGGATACTCTTTAGAGCAGAAAGGGTATTGCTGTTATAACCCTGTCACACGTGAGTTCAGAGTGAGCAAGGATGTTATCTTTCATGAGATGGGAAGTTGGTATACACTTGCTGGTGATGTTTTGGATGATGATAATGATCAAGACAGCTATATGCAGAAAGATAAACAAGAATCACGGAGTCTTAGTGGACCAGAAACATCATCTGGTACTACACCTACAGTGAGCCCTTGGTTTGGGAGACTAAGGAGTAGCCCCACATCTTCAAGTGGATCTATAAGTGTTGTAGGGAAGGACAAAGGAAAGAAGAAAGTGCTGGATGGCAATGATGCATCTACCAGTCATTTGGGAATTGACGAATATTCTAAAGGTTCAGAGAGTTTGGATGATGAGCTTGGTATTCCTTCAGTCAGGACACCAGGTGTACAGAGAGCTCATAGTAATGTAAAGGCTTCATTGAGTGATTCAACAGATCTAGCAAGGTCAAATACCTTGTTAAAAGATTTGGTTTTGAAGGTTATGCAGCTCACCATTATGCTTATATGGTGAAACTAGTTGAGGATGTTGAGCCCACTTGTTTTGAGGATAGTGTTGGACATGCTCATTGGGGTGCAATAATGGATGAGGAGATGGCTGCATTAGAAGCCAATATGACTTGGGATTTGGTACCCTTACCTAAGGGTAAGAAAGCTATTGGCTATAAGTGGGTTTACAAAGTCACGCATAATGCAGACGGTTCAATTAACAGGTATAAGGCTAGGCTGGTTGTAAAAGGCTATGCTCAAACATATGGCATAGATTATGAAGAGACATTCAGTCCAGTTGCTAGGATGGCAACTGTTAGGTGTGTGAGTGCCTTGGCAGTAGCCAAAGGTTGGAGTTTGCAGCAAATGGATGTTAAGAATGCATTCTTGCATGGTGAATTGCAAGAAGAAGTGTATATGGAGTAGCCAACATGTTATGAGGATTTAGAGCATCCCACATATGTGTGCAGGTTGAAGAAGGCACTCTATGGGTTGAAGCAAGCACCTAGAGCATGGTCCGACAAGATTGGAGAGTATTTTGTCAATATTGGATTTTGTATTTCTAATGCTGATCACTTACTTTATGTGAGAAAGGGAGATGCAGGGTTGGTCATCATAGTCATCTATGTGGATGACTTGATTATTACAGGTGATAGTGACAATGGGATTGCTGAAGTTAAGGACTTCTTGAAGAAGAAGTTTGAGATGAAAGATTTGGGTGAGCTGAGATACTTTCTTGGTATTGAGGTGATGAGATGTGATGATGGTATATGGCTATCCCAAAGGCAGTATGGCTTGGATATGTTATCCAAGTATGGTATGACAACATGTAAGCCTCTTTTAGTACCATTGGAGCAAAATGTGAAGCTGAGTGCTGATATTGGAGATGAGATAGAAGACCCTACTATGTTCAGGAGGATAGTAGGGAGTTTGATTTACATGACTATCACAAGGCCAGACTTGAGCTATGTTGTTGGCCTTGTCAGTCAGTTTATGTAGATGCCTAGAAAGCCTCATTTGGATGCACTTAGATGTATATTGAGGTATGTGAAGTCCACTTTACACTATGGACTTTTTTATGAGGCAGGTAAGGACGTATAGGTCTTTGGATATACAGATGCAGATTGGGTTGGTAATATGTCAGACAGAAGATCTACAAGTGGATTCATGTTTTTCCTTTGTAGTGCAGCAGTTACATGGAGTAGCAAAAAGCAACCTACAGTTGCTTTATCGAGTACAGAGGCTGAGTATAGAGGTGCTGCTATTGCAGCATGTGAGGTGGTATGGCTGTAAAAGTTATTAGGTGATTTGGACGTGCAAGGGGATGATCTAGTTGTCATTCATTGTGACAACATGAGCAACATAGAGCTAGCTAGGAATCTAGTGTTCCATGCTAGGACAAAACACATTGAGGTGCACTACCACTTTGTGTGAGAGAAGGTACTTGCAGGAGAGATTGAGTTGATATATGACAGCACACAGGATCAGATAGCTAACATTTTCACAAAGGCATTGGGTGCAGAGAAGCTTCGGATGTTCCGAAGCTTACTTGGAGTTGCAGAGATAGAGTTGAGCTTGAGGGGGAGTGTTGAGATGGCAAGCTCAACACATACAGACATTGATGATGGACCACCTTGCTAGATGCATCCGCACGTCTACACTTAGCACGTTGGTAGTCATTATGATACTCACATGACCACTGACTTATCACTTATTATATTTAGTTTGTTACCTACAACTGGCAAAGACATAGCGCCAGTAAATTAGTGTAGTCGGTTATGCACTGTTTGACTTAATAGGCCACTTTCCTTTATGTTGTATCTTATCTATACTTTGTGTACATTATATAGTGTGTAGAAGAAGAAGAAGAAACCAGCAAGAAAACGTTTTGGCCTCCTTCTCTCTTCTTGTGTTCTTGAGTGACCTTCCTCTTGTGTATACAGTGTGTGTTTGGCACAACAGCTCAAGCAAGTCCCCCCACCATGCAATTCTTGACAATATTTGGGCTTGAATCTTCTCTATCTTCGGAAGTGGGAGCTATGAAACCATCCTCTTTACAAGCTGCCATACAATTGGCTAAAAGGTATTGTAAAAAATACAATATTTTTCAGCAAAGAACAGGGCAACATTTTTAGCTCACCAATCGGCCCTCTAGAACATTTGCAAATTATGGGCAAACAAAGACTAAATTTCAGCAAGGAGGGAAGCCAAAAAAATAGCTATAGCATAATTCCTACATTTCCTATTGTTTATGGATCAAAATTGGGCATTAATTTCAGATTTAATGCTGAAATTTTCCATCACTTCATCATCATCTTGTACCAGTTTGGTGAGTCTTATTGCCTTGGAGATAGGCCCCATTGATGTTATAGTTGCCTGCAATTGGCTGAAAAGTATTGACACGTTTACCATGGGTTTGAATAGGCTGTAAATCGATTTTCAATGGCATGGAAAGCAAGTTACTCTTCGAGGGATTGAGAAGAAGAAGCTAGAGGTGATCAGCCCCAAGAAGATTAAGAAGAGATAAATGCAAAGTCATGTAGGTTTGCCCTTATTTTGTCAAAGATTGATGAGGCTTAGCACTCTTCAAATTAGCCCTCTACTCCTTCAAAAGATATGGATCCTTGTCTTTGCAAATTGTTGAAAGAGTATGATTATTTATTTCAACCACCTTCCTCTCTTCCTCCAAAGTGTGAATTGGATCACCCCATTGACTTGCTTCCAAATACCAAGCCTATCAATAAGCCTCCACATCGCCTTTTGAAAGGTGGTGTGGGAGCTTTCGCTCAACCGCTAAGACCCACAGACTGCTTATTGTTTCAAGCGTTCCAAGCGAGCTCTAATGGCTACCTCTCACATAGCCGATGCGCCATCGATCCTACTAGTGTAGTGAGCTTACCTTGATGCCGATATGAGTTGCCTTCTCTCTCACACACACTGGTAGCTCCACGATCTTAGATGCTAGCTCAAGCATCCTCAAGCCTCCTCCATCTCCAAGCTCCATCCACCATAGCCTCGCGCACAAGAGAAGAGAAGAGAAGAGAAGAGAAGAGAAGAAGAGAAGAGGAGATGGTGAAGAGCTTCACCCTCTTGATCCCTCACTTCCACACACTCACTCTCTCACACTCTCACACTCCCTCTCTCAAAAGCACACACAAAAAAGGAGAAGAGAAGAAGAGAAGAGCTCTTGTTAGCCACACACCAAAGAAGGAGCTTCCATTCACTTTTTGAACTTTATATATACAAACCCTAAAAATCCCATGGGCGCCCATCCCTTTTTACATGATCGGCCATTGTGACAAAGGATGGCCTTTGTCTATTTCCCCTTCTAGCCTTGTGCCTCTAACCTACACCCATTTAATACTTTACAATTGGCATAGAAGGGAGCCTAGCGCTCTTTTACACAAATTTTTGGAGTTTTTTGAGGCGCCTTTCATTTAAAATTACGCTTTTGGCCCCATATTAGCTTTAGAGACTACCTACATGTCTTTGCTCATTTTCCATCTTCTTCCCACTTTTTCATTCATTCTTCTACCTTCTTGACTTGGGGGTTAACATTTCCCCCCTCTGAGACGGGTGCTAGTCCCATGGCACTCTTGTCTATTGTTGGGATTTAGAGGCAGTTGGCAAAGTAGTCATGTAAGGGTAGGGCCACGTGTAAACTCGGGTGCTCGTGGAAGCTTGGTGATAAGGTTTGTTGGAGAAGCCAAATGTATCACAATTGAAGAAGTATATTGGGCAGGATGTACAAGTTATTGAAGAGCTTCCACCACTTGAAGTAGACGGCGAGTTGATTGTCTATGAACCTAAGAAGATTATTGGGAAGCATGAAAATGTTCTTAGGAACTAAACTCTCACTAAATTTTTGATCAAATGGAAGGGGAAACCTATGGAAGAGTCCACTTGGCAACCCTCTTCTTATTTGGATGCTTTTCCATGGCTTTTGCAAGATGAATGATGACAGTTCGTGTGCAGGGACAACTTGCTGTTTTAAAATAATGTTATTAAGTAAATTACCTCAATGACATCAAAAAGTGTTTTAATGGTATGGGATGATGCCTCAGGTTGTGTACTTCATTTTTATACCTCAAACACTGAATTTGGACACTCCAGTCAAAAGTTATGGCAATTTTACTGATGTAGCCTTGTTTGGACAACAAGCAGTCGATTCACTGTTTCAGGTTCATTATCTTCAGTTTTGAGGACAAAACATCTCTAGGAGGGGACTCTAGTCAAAATTTATGACAATTTTACTGATGTAGCCTTGTTTGGACAGCAAGCAGTCAATTCGTCGTTTCAGTTTCATTGTGGTGTTTCTTCACAAAAAGTGCTTCCACATGCTTATGGATCTTCATCAACATAATTGCTTCATTAACAACTTGCCTATTACCTCATTATCTTCAGTTTTGAGGACAAAACATCTCTAGGAGGGGATGATTTGTAATGAAGCAAATTATCAACATGAGAGTTAAGCCTACTCCAAATATAAATCTTGTAAATATTTGAGCCAAGAGAGATGAGGGCTTTAGGGTTTATTATAAAAAGGCAAGAAGTGCTAATGCAGCATTATTTTTTGGCACTATCACTAATTTTGCAAAATCTTCTTGTACTTGGTTTGCAGCTCATGGCTACATTATGCTATGGTAATAGAAGATGTTCCATGGCATGGCCATGCTTGGATCTCAATTTGGTATATTTCTTATGATGTGTAGCCTAGAATATTTTGATTTCTTGTTCATTAGCATTGTTAGATTAATATTCTTTTACATTTTTAAAGTTTCTATTAGGGGGCCTTCCCCCCCCCGCCAACAAGTCCATGCCCAAGTAATTTTAATTTTGGCCCTCTTTGGCTTTGACATGTCTGGCCTCTCGCACTTCCGACTTCTTGACCTCCGATTTAACTTCCAAAAAATTTTGCCTGCCTACTGGCTTGGGGTCCTACACTGCTGACTACTTGCTTTGACTTGATCTGGTGTCTCAAAAAATTATGAAAAATCCACAAGTGCTCTTCGAAACCACTTTAAAATTCTGTCTTTTGCAGCTTGTAAAAATTTCCAAATGTGTCCTTGCTGCTTTCGATGAAGTCAAATTACGCCTTGAATTCTCTTCTCCGCGTCTTTCCTCCTACACTTTATTGAGATAGGGCGGCTCAGCTCGTCGAATCCCACGAGCTGATCTGCACAAACATAACCACAAAGAGTATTAAATTGATATAAGAAATAAACAACAAAACATACCACAGCTCTCGTGCTACCCCCTGACAAAACCAAGGCATGAAAATCCACAAGGGATAGGCCTAGCATAATCTGATAGAAACCCAGAGCTAGACTCTAACCAATTTCTCTGACACAGACTGGCTAAAAAGCCTATCAAAAAGGTCATCCTAGTGGTGGTCTGAACTACCTACCTAACTTAGGACAATCGGACCATGACTTCCTACTAGGTGAGGACTCCTATAGCCTGATCATCATATTTTTCTTGTAACACATTTTCCGTTTAGGGTTTCCATACTTGGGCATGTAAAAAGGAGGGAGTTGAGCATAGAGTGACCCAAGGAGAATAGGGCATCGACCTCAGGTCCTAACTCGATACCCAAGCACCTACCAAGATCTCGCGAGGTGACACTTAATCCTTTTTTAACGCTCACTTTTATTTTCACTCCAACCATCTTTCTTTTCTTTCTGATATAGCTACTACCCTTAGGAATACAAGGCATCAGCCCCAGGTCTGTGACTTGTCCCCAAGAACCTACCAAGCCTTGGCAAGGCAATAATCAACTACTTGTAGGAATTTGTTCATTCCTTTTCCTTTTTCTTATTGAGGGGTTAGAATCACTTTTTACGCCCCTCTGTAATTTTTATTTTTAGATATATTTATAACTTTCTCTTCTTTGATAGTTAGCCACACTTATCTAACTGCCTCACACTAGCAAGGACTCCTAGGCTCCTCCTAGGACAATTGCCTAGCAAGCACGGGCTACCCTCTATCACATGCCATTATCACCTAACAGGAGGTAGACAATTGCTCAAATCTCCCTTAGACATACCTAACCAAACCCTAGGACTTCATGCCTTGATTTTTGATCCCTAACAAACGAAAAGAAATCAACTCCCATAGACACATATAACATTTATTAGCCTAAGGGAAAAATCTCGAAAAGGCGATGATACCACCTGGAATGGCCACAAGAAGTGCCTTTGCAATAAAGGATCCCTTCAGTGACTCGTCAACCTGTGTGATGCAATCACAAAAACAGAAAACCATTAAACGTACTTGCACCAAACAGACATATGGCCCTCTTGGCCTAAAGAAATAGAACATTTTAATCAACGAAATACTTGGTTTTCTTGGCGTATACATTGCATCTTACCTGGCTAGCCAAGGTGAACCAAAGATATCATGAGATGTAAGGGCTAGTCCCATCTCTTATACCACACAGCTCAATGCTTGATCTTGGGCTTTTGTAGATCCACTAGCCCAAGCCTTTCTAATGATATTTCAGCAATAAGGCCCATCCCTTCTTGGGTACTATGAGTTGAATGAGTGACCTCCTTGGCTTTTATATTGCATCTCCTTGGTTATTATTCAAATAGATCGGTTGTTCTAACTAAAGCACAGATTTATGAACATTCATCCCTTCCCTAATTGGATCACTTATGTCAATAATACGATCCAAACTAGGCAGAGCTTCAAGCCTAGTCCCATCACCTAGATGCATCTTAGGCCAGTGCATATTGTCACATGAATCATTATGACCTCCAATCACATCCACTTGGAAATTCATCAAAGCATATCCACATGGAATGCTTGGCCTTTCATCTAGCACACCAACCACACATTTAGAAATTTTGGGTCTCCAAACCTATCTTACATTTCTCTTTATATACTTATACATTCTTGATTTGCCTCATTGGTCTAATGGACTCAATGCGGACTTATTGTTATAACCAGATGGCCTCACATCCTTATGACTTCCATCGAGAATAAGTGGACCTTTGGCATCATGTATATTCTTCATATGATATGTCTTTACTTGCCTTTGTTCACTCTGTGACTAATTATTTATAAGAACCATGCTCTTAATAAAAGGAATAGCATCTACTTGAAAGCATGATTCACTAATTGGCGGCACAAGTCTCTTATGAGCCTGACTAGGAGAAAGATAAGAACCACTCATAGGATGCTCATCCACACTTGTAGACCTGATGGTTCTATCACTAGTGCCTCCATAACTACCTCTCATGGAATTGTTGCAAGCCCTAATGGGACTTGCTTGGCTTGAAGTCTTTTTACCAAGAGGCACACTATCATTATTTATAGGACCCCCATTTCTCACTTGGAGGTTTTGGCTACTAAGATCCCCCCCAAAGGTTTTTTGGCTATCAAAAAATAAATTATCTCCTTGTAGAAATGGTTGGATACTAGGATGCACTTGCGCTGAATGGGGGAAACTCCAAAAGTTTTCCCAACATCTTTGATTATACTGCTCATAGTCAAGTGCGTACATCTTGGCCTCATTTAATGACTTAGGATCGCACATTCTCACTTGGATTTTGCATAGTAAGCACTAGACCACTCATAAAGAGCTCAGGTAGCACATCACCAAGCAACATAGTGGCTCTTCTTGGTCAAAGCTTGAGAATATCATCAAGGGCTCTAGCATATTCTTTAGCATAAGGGTAATACTCCTTTCTAATTTGCAGAAGCTTCCCTAAAACCTCGGTCATAGGCACTTTCTTTTTGTATTCATCTAAAAATTTATCACATAGCTCATCGAAGGATTTAATTGACCCTCTTGGGAGGCTCCAGTACCATTTCCTAGCTCTCCCTTTAGAGGGTACTAGAAAATACAAGCATCTGATGAATATCATTGAATGCACTTGCAATGCAATTTAAGCCATATTCTTTTAAGTGCAACATTGGATCCTCCTTTACTAGCCCATGAAACACTAGGAGATCCCTATAAGGAGGAGGGAATTTAGTCCTCTTCTTCAAGATCAGCACTGGGTCATTAAAATATTCATATTCATCATGACCTAGTTCCAACCTTTTAGGATATCTGGCCTCTTCCATGTCCACCTTTATTAGTGTAGCAAGGTTAATGTTATCCTTGTTGTCTCTTTCTACCAACTCATAAAGTGGCTTCAGGAGGCCTATGCTATGCAATAGGGAGTCTAGCCCATCACCTATTGATGATGTTTTAATAATTCTATCCTCATTTGCTACAATTTTCCTAGAATCGGAGATAGGTCCCAATAGAACCTTCCTCTCTGACAAGGGTTTCCCACATATAGAGATATCATCCAATGCTTTATGGATTTGCAAAATTACACTTTGGTGCCCAATTGCATCAAGCCCTAGCATCAGATGTATATCTCGCTCATAGGCATATATTACTCCAACCAATGGCATCACAATCTTTTCCTCTAAAAACTTATCATTATTGAGGATCGTTGATGACTGTGCCTTCCTAGCCTCACTTTTGCTCCGTAATCTTTCCTCTAACTCCCATGGATCATTACTCAAGGTAACTCCATGGGCACTTCCCCATAACAACCCAAACTCGTGCTGCATGGTGTCGCTTTCGGGGCAAATAATAAAGTAATCGAGGTCATATGCCTAACTAAAAATCCCACTAAACCATTTAGAATGGACAAAGTATCTTTTGGGTTATGGGGATTCCTTGGACTGGTTGTTATGCTAATTGCCATAATTGTAATCATCCAATTTTAACATCCACCACTTCAAGGTAGCTTTCGATTATAGAATAAGGCTAACAGGTCCCTTATACGACCAAGATTCAAAAACTGCCACTTGTAGACAGCTCCAGAAAATCCACCACCTATCGGGACCTAAAACGGGCCCGACACTGGCTATAGGCACTAGATGTAGGCCTCTATAACACTCACAAGACAACCCCACATGGTCTCGCGACCAGGAGCGTCCAAGGGACACACTACTGTAATCACTACTATAGATATTGCATTTGTAGTAGAGCATAGTCCAACAATTTCCCTTTCTTACTCCTTAGAGGGAGATCCCATGTATCTTGGTATAATATACCACATAATACAAACATAGGAGGCAACCCCTCGACTGAATGTTGTGGCCCCACTATAGCTCTCCTACATTGAGAGGATTGGCCCCTCAATGTGCTACTCTAATATAAAGCACGTATGAAAAATCTCCACTCTTATATATTTTGAATGATCCAGGAGATTTGATATTTCCTTACCAAGCTTGCCCTAAAAACTATTTATCTATCCTACAACTTGGGTTTTCTTGCACACTCTATGTAGGTCAATGTGACAGATGATTTTTTACGCTGAGAAGTACTTAAAAACAGCCAAAAATTCCAAATTTCAGGGGAAAAATAGACTTCATCAAAGGCGGTAGCTCCAATCCAGTACGATTTTAAGCGGCAATGCCCAAAAGTGCTTTAAAGACCCATTGGATGGCGGTTAGTGAATTTTCATAAATTTTTGGCATGTGAGACGAGACTTATGGAGATGCCTGGCAGTGGGGGACTTCGAGATGGATGCCCAGGAATTTTCGAAGGTCGATTTGGACTCCAGACGCGAGAGGGGTGCCAGAAATTGGCCAACCACTTGAGAGTTGAAGGTGTGCCACCCTTTGGGGACTTAGGCACCCCCTAAAATTGATTTTGTGGGGAGGGGCTGTTTTTTTCGGGCGCATGGAGGATGAAGGTGACGTCTGCAACATGGTGCCGATTTTTGAGAGATGGAGGGGCTATGGTGGTTGCAAACACCCCCCAACTGACTGCATCCCCGATCTACGTCTTTTCTACACTTCATATCGCCGCCTTCGGCCTCTAAAATGGCTGCCTAGATATGGAGGACAAAAACCAGTCTTTGTCTCTCCTCCCTCTCTCTCTTCCTAGAGGCAATTCATGTGGGAAGAACCAAGAAGAGAACCGGTTGAAGGATGCTTGTTCGGTATGGTACCCGATCACTCCCGGATTGCTGGAGGGCTAGAGTTGGCTGTTGGAAGGTGGGATAAGCCTTGAATGAGGGTTGATCTATAGTCTTGCATCAAATTTTAAAATCTACAAAGAAGGAAAAAAATGATAATTCTATTTTACAAACGAAAATTGCTTATTTTTTACATTTGATTGAGCCAATGTTGTTCTTATGGAGTGAAAATTGGTAGACATGCTATTTACTATTTGTTCTATGCTTGGCTTGCATGATGAAAAATCAGAAAACATAAAGTTAAAAGGCTGGAAATAATTTTTAGAAACCTGTAAAACATGGTTTTTATGAGAAAAAATGGATTTTTTGGTGTTTTCGAGTGGGATAAACCAATAAACATGGGATAAATGCTAATAAAATCTATATTTTTGATGTTCTAAGAATCAAGAGTCACATTTCTGAAAATATATCAAATTTTTATTGGAAAAAAATACAAAAAATATAATAAGTGGTTGTGGGTGTATGATAGTGGCAAAGCATGAGGTTAGGCCTCAGTTTGCCCTATCTTTTTGTCACAGTGTGTGATTTATTGCTCTTTATATATTAAACCATGAGAAAATAACCTCTTTATACCTATTCAATGAAGCAAAACTTAAACGGTGAGGGGGAGTAGGATTTTGTGCAATAGCTTGAGGGCTGAAATAATACAAATTCTGATTGGTTTTTTCTATGCATAGCATTTAGGAAATAGCCTATTTGGAAATAAGGGATCTAGTAGCACAAGGTTCGCCTTGGTGCTAGATTCTTGCAATGAAGTATATATGTATTAGTTGGAATTCATGCAAAGACTGTTTGCGTACTAGCACATAGGCCGATTTTGAAACATAACTGTTTGTGCACAATGAGACATCTAGTGTTGCATTGATCATACATGTGGTATCAACTCTTGGAAATGCATAGCAATTGTTTGAATTATAGTTGACCCACACTTGAGAGGGTGAGATTCCCCTTGCCATAGGTTAGCCGTTCGTTTCTTGGGGGATTATTGGTGAGGGAACATGGTATCTCGTGGATCTCGCTGACAAAGAGAGGAGTCTTGTGTGAATGTGTTTATATGTAAGAGCAGTGCATTGAGGGGCCAATCCCAAAGATGTATGAGAGTTGCAGTTGGCCCAGGTAATCAGCTGATGGGGTGCCTCCTATGTTTGTGATACATGACACTTATTGCTAATATGTGTGGGATATCCCTTTGAGGGGTTTTGGGAAAGGTGGTGTTGGACTCTTATCCAGCTATAAATGCAATATTATATGTATCTAGTGTGCATTTAGTTATTACATACGCTCCAGGCCTGCGAGGCCGTGTGGTGGTGGAGGTGTCTGTTGTGTGCATGAGGTCCGCGGCTAGTGCCATAGCGAGTGCCGGTCCATTTTTGGTCCCATTAGTGGTTCGTTTTCCAGGAGCTGCCTCAAAGTGGTGGTTTGGGAATCTAGGGTCTCTTGGGATCTACTTGTTAGTTGATGTCCTTTAAAGAGATCCATCAAGCCGAACTCCAAAAACATGAGAGAGCCGAGAGGGCTAGATAGAGGGTTGAAATCAATCGGTGTTATTCTCCTAAAAGGAGTAGTCTTGAACCTATTCAAGGGTGGGGTCTTAGTAACCCTAGCCTAAATCAAAGTCCATCAAGAGGTGGAAGTTCTAGTATTTCCCCCCTCCCAATTAATCTGTCCACTTCAAGTGGTGTGAGAGGTTTGTCTGTCCTGGTTCCATTAGCAAATCCGATCATTGCCATGGAGCAACTTATCACAATCCCTACAAGAATGGCGGATTTGCCAGCCTTAGGTTTTCGCTTACCCATTTTTAATGGGTTAGTGGAAGAGGATGTGGAGCTTCATATAAGAGAGTTCCAAAAGCTATTGTTTAACTGTCGCATCCAAGAGGAAGGGCATCTAATGATGTTCCTCAACATGACCCTGAAGGGAAGGACAACTATATGGTATCACGGCCTTGAGGTTGGAACCATAACCACTGTGGAATTATTTTATGAAGCCTTCCGAAGGGAGTTTGCCCCTGAGAGGGGTGTCCAATATTGGTTGCACGTGTTGAATTTGACACACCAAGAACTGCATGAAGATATATGAGCGTATGCCAAGAAGATTAAAGAGTTTTTCTGTAAATTGGATGCCTCTATCCCTATCCCACCTGCTGCCCAGTTACAATACTTCTTGCATGGTCTTGATTTTAACATCTAGGTTTAGTTGAGTAGTGTCACCTTGGTGGATATAGACATTGCCATTAGACAAGCGCAAGAAATCGAATCCCGACTGCAATCAGTGAGAGCGGAGTTTTGAGCCTAGGATGTGCCTAAAATTTACCAAAAAATCCAGAATTTAGGGGAAAAATATTCAACATCGAAGGCGGCGGCTGCAGCTAGGACAATTTTAAGCACCAAGTGAAAGACGGCTTTTAAAAGGCACCCGAGCGACACTTGTGGATTTTTGATAATTTTTGACTGTCGTGCGGGATGTCAGGAGTTGCTAGTCAGTGGGGGATGTCAAGCCGGACGCCTAGGATTTTTCAGAGCTCGAATTGGAGTCCAGACGAGGAAAAGGCCACAAGATGGGCAACATATGAAGAGGCGGACCAAACCTTCGCTAAAAGAGGTGGTGCCCTTTGGGGGATTTTAACCCCCCTTCAACTTTTGATGAAAAAAAAGGAACAAATCGTGGATATGGAGGCATGAGCAAGGTGTCGAATTTTGCGCCATGATCTTCATGGATGGAGCATGGAGGTTGAATGCAACCCATCTAACAGACATTACCCCTCATCTTCTCCCTCTTTGCTGATGCTATCACCTGTCTTCGCGCGAGGAATGGCTGCCCTAATGAAGAGAATAGATTCTAGTCTTTCTCTCTCCTTCCTCTCTCTCTTCTCTATGGGTTGTTCATGTGTGCCATCTTGAAGGAGGAACCGGGGAAGGAGAATGAAGAAAATGGTGATGGAAATGGATGGAGATGCTGAAGATTGATGAGCAGCATTGGATTGAGAGCAATGGAGGCTCCGTCCACTGGTTATGAAGTCATTCAAGGCGTCTCAGGTTACGTAAAAACATGGTATGACCATTTTTATGAAGAAAAATGAAGGAGTTTTGATAGTTTATGATGATAATTATGTTCTTATTGGATGAAAATTTGTTTGTGTGCTATTTGCATAATGATTAATTGCTGTTTATCAGAAAATTCTGGTTTTGCAATGATTTACATGCTTTATTTAATTTTCGTAAGCCCGAAATGTGGTTTTTAAGTGGTAAAATGGTAGTTTTTCTGTTTTGGGGGGGGGGGGGGGGGCAAAATATGTTCCCATGGGGGAAATATGGAAGATAAATTGAATGTTAGTATGCTGAAGTGATTGGAACAAGGAAAACTAGAAAATAACATATTTTATTGCCAAATAAAGTAAGAAAATGGAAAAAAAGGGAAAAAATAGAAATATATATTGGAAAAATAAGGAAAAATATAAGGATTGTTTGTGGATGTATGGTAGTGGCAAAGAATGAGGTTTGGCCTCAGTTTGACCTATCTCTTTGTCAAATTTTGTGATTTATTGCTTTTTATACATCAAAACATGACAAAATGAACCTCTACACTTATGCAACGAAAGCAATACCTAAACGTAGGGGGTTGGGATGTTTGAATGGTGTGATTTGCATGTTGATTGTTGCTGATTTTCTGATGCACATCATGTCATAGAGTTCGTGGTATGTTAATTAAGAGGATAGTAGCACGAGTGTTATCTCGGTGCTATCCTTTCATCGCCGCAACAGGGTAGTAAATGCATGAAACAGCCTGATTGTGCACCACGTGTTTCTGATTTAAAATTATGTTTGAGCACTTTAGAATCATTCACTTTTGCATGTGCATGATGATCATGGTATTGGAATAAAAAAACCTGGATTCATAGCATCTGTTTTCAATGACAAGACCCATGTTTGAGTGTGAAAAGGCATCCTAAGCTGTAGATAGACGTTCGTCCAGGAAAGCTAGAGCCCAAATAATGGGATGGTCCTTATAGGATTGTTAGGATCGGGAAGAATAAATCCATAGCATTATTGGCAGATCTTAAGGGTGTGGAGTTTAAGAATAAGGTTAATCTTAATAATATTAAACCTTATTATTTTTGACTGCGCTAATGACATAAGTGCCTTGCAGGTCTATGTGCGATTGATCAGACATCTACAAGGAAACAACGATAGAGGTTGATGGGTCGACTGATCCCTTATTTGAGCACCCATACTTAGAGCAATGATATCATCAAGGAAAGCTCATCTGGTGGATTAAAGGCTATAAAGTGATTGAGCAAGACGATGGGACATTTGTTTGGGAGATTAAGGTCTTCCATCATCATTGTTTGCAAATTTTGATGAGCATCATTGTAGTCTTTAATGATGAAGGTGGAATGGAGCCATTAGTTCATCCTCTCAATATGTTGAATTTTGACTATCATAATTACGAATAGGGGAGGTCTGGATGGCTGGCTATGTAAACCCATTGTGGACGTACACATTATATTTTGATGGGGCGTCCAGGGGACCTACTAGAGTAGTTATCCGAGATCCCCGACGTAGAGTTACAATGAAATTAGATGCTTATCTCGGGGTAGGATTCACTAACAATATGGTGGAGTATAAAGCCTTGATTATGGGATTGAATATTACCAAGAAATGTGGTATTCCACAGTTGTTAGTAAAAGGGGATTCCCAGCTAATCTTAAATCAACTCAATGAGACATATACAGTTTGGAATCCTATCCTTCGTATGTATCATCGAATTGCTATAACCCTACTTGATGAATTTGAGAGCGTAGATCTTCAGCTGATTCCACGTTCTTGGAATTAGTTTGCAGATTCACTAGCCAATTTTGCTTATGAAGAGGAACTCTTCTTCAACTGTGGTCCTAGTCTGGATGTTGCTCTTGATAATGAGACAAGACATGGTCGTTTGTGGGGAATGTTATCAAACCACGCGTTATATGGCAAGCGATGGTTGATATGGGTAATGCAAA
Source organism: Lygodium microphyllum (assembly GCF_053477565.2). Classification (NCBI taxonomy): domain Eukaryota; kingdom Viridiplantae; phylum Streptophyta; class Polypodiopsida; order Schizaeales; family Lygodiaceae; genus Lygodium; species Lygodium microphyllum. The sequence continues at coordinate 94,947,151 of NC_141142.1, forward strand.
GAGTAGCCTAGACCCATCTACCTTTATTATCTTGGATCCATTGGTTGATTAGATGACATGTTATGCGTATGCCTCTTGCTATATATGCATGAGGTATGGGCCACAACTTGATGCATTTAGTTTAGGACTGAGAGCCCTATTTTTTCCCTTGGAATAGAGTGTATTTTCGTATATCTACCTTCTTCTAAGGAGGGATCTATATGAGTTGGTTTGTTTGATTTATTTAGGCCAAGAGGGCCAGTTGTTTAAGGTTTTAATGTTTGATCTCTTTAGGCCAAGAGGGCCAGTTAGTTTGCAGTACAAATATACTATTTCTTTAGGCCAAGAGGGCCCTATGTCTATTTGGTACAGGTACGTTTAATGGTTTGTTGTTTTAGTGATTGCATCATACAAGTTGATGAAGTCGCTAGAGGGAGCCTTTGCTGCGGAGGAGCTTCTTGTGGCCATTCAAGGTGGTTTCGTCCCCTTCTCAAGGTTTTTCCTTTAAGCAAATAACAATACATGTGTAAGGGGGTACTTTCTTTTTGTTTGTTGGGGACTGGCAATCGAGGCATGAAGTCCCATGTTTGGGTTCGGTATGTCTGTGGGAGGTCTAAGTAGTTGTCGCCTCCTGTAAAGGCACTGTCAAGCACTGAAAGACCTATTTTCGAAGGTAGTCTTAGTGATCATGTTCTGCTAGCCTACTAGGCGGCCATTCTAGGAGGTTCTATTAGTTGTGAGGCAGTTAGAGAAGCCTACTAAAATGACGATATAAAGAAGCAAAACCCTAAATATATGCAAGAAAATCTATACATATACGGAGGTGTGTAATAAGGGGTTTTAACCCCTATAAAAGAAATAGAAAAGGAAAGAAAGAAAAATCCTTGAGCAGTTGTTTGATGCCTTGTTCTCCTTGGGTCACTATGCTCAGCTCCCTCCTTTTTACATGCCCGAGTATGGAAAATAAGAGGCTAAAGGAGCAATGTGCTAAAATATAATATTTATTGATCAGGCTATAGGAGTCCTCGCCTAGTAGGAGCTCCTAGTTGAGTTGTCCTTAGTTCAGTAGGTAGTTCAGACCACCACTTAGGATGCCCTCTCTGATAGTTCTTTTTAGCTTGGCTATGTTGGAACAGTTGGTTAGTGACTTGCTTTAGGATTTTTGTCAGATTATGCTAGGCCTACTCCTCGTGGATTTCATGCCTTGGTTTTGTCAAAGGGTAGGGTGAGAGCTGTGATGTGTTTTGATGTGTATCTATTTTATATCAGCTTGATGCTTCCTTTGGTTGTGTATGTACAGATCTGTTCGTAGGATTCGACGGGCTGAGTCACCCTATCCCATGGTTGCCAATGACATATGATTTTGGACGCCAAGAAGTGCTTAAAAATAGCCAAACATTTTAAATTTCAAGGGAAAAATAGACTTCGTCGAAGGCCACAGCTGCAATCAGTATGATTTTAAGTGACAATGTCCAAAAGTGCTTTAAAGACCCACTGGATGGTGGTTGGAAAATTTTCATAATTTTTTGGCATGTGAGATGGGACTTCTGGAGATGCTTGATAGTGGGGGACTTCGAGACGGAAACCTGTGAATTTTTGGAGGTCGATTTGGATGCCGGACATGGGAGGAGTGCCATAAATTGGTCAACCACTGGAGAGTTGAAGGGGTGCCACCCTTTGGGGAATTGGGCACCCCCTAAATTTGATTTTTTGTGGGAGGGGGGGCATTTTTTTTCGGGCCCATGGAGGATAAAGGCGACATTTGCAACATGGCGCTGATTTTTGAGGGATGGAGGGGCTATGGAGGCTGCAAACACCCCCCCAACTGACTGCATCCCTGATCTACATCTTGTCTATGCTTCCTATCGCCGCCTTTGGCCTCTGAAATGGATGCCTGGATATGGAGGAAAAAACCAGTCCTTCTCTCTCCTCGCTCTCTCTTTTCCAAGAGGCAATTCATGTGGAAAGAACCAAGAAGAGAATTGGTTGAAGGATGCTTATCCGGCATGGTACCGGATCACTCCTAGATTGATGGAGGGCTAGAGTTGGCTATTCAAAGGTGGGCTGAGCCTTGAATGAGGGCTAATCTACAGTCCCACATTAGATTTTAAAACTTGCAAAGAGGGAAAAAATCGGCAATTCTATTTTACAAAGAAAATTTGCTTGTTTTTGAAATTTGATTGAGCCAATGTTGTTCTTATGGAGTGAAAATTGGTAGACATGATGTTAATATTTTTTCTATGCTTGCATGATGAAAAAATCAGAAAACATAAAGTCAAAATGGTGGAAATAATTTTCAGAAACCCGTGAAATACGGTTTTTATGAGAAAAAATGGGGTTTTTGGTGTTTTCGGGTGGGATAAACCAATACACATGGGATAAAGTGCTAATAAAATCTATATTTCTACTGTTCTAAGAATCAAGAGCCATAGCTCCATACCATGAGAAAACAATCTCTATACACCTATGCAACGAAGCAAAACTTAAACGGTGAGGGGGAGTAGGATTTTGTCCAACAGTTTGAGGGATGAAATAATACAAATTCTGAATGGTTTTTTCTATGCATAGCATTTGGCAAACAACCTATTTGGAAATAATGGATCTAGTAGCACAAGGTTCGCCTTGGGTCTAGATTCTTGCAATGAAGTATATACGTATTAGCTGGAATTCATAAAAAGTCTGTTTGTGTACTAGCATATAGGCTGATTTCGAAACATAACTGTTTGTGCACAATGAGACATCCACTGTTGCATTGATTATACTTGTGGTATCAACTCCTGGAAATGCATAGCAATTGTTTGAATTATAGTTGACCCACGCTTGAGAGGGGAGAGAAGGAGCCTTCATCACGAAGAGGAGCCGCCCCACAGTTGCCGTATCTCATTGGTGAGTCTATTCTCTCCTTCTTTTGCTTGTTTAGGGTTTAATTCTCTTTCTCTTTTGCTTGTTTAGGAGAGGAAATGAGAGAGAAAGAGAGGGAGAGGGAGAGAAAGAGAAAGAGAAAGAGAAAGAGAAAGAGAGGGAGAGGGAGGAGGAGGAAATGAGAGAGGGAGAGAAAGAGAAAGAGAAAGAGAGGGAGAGGGAGAGGGAGAGTGCATTCTCTCTCTCCCTCTCCCTTTTGCTTTTATAATTTGTGTATATATATTGAGAGAGGGAGAGGAAATGAGAGAGAAAGAGAGGGAGAGGGAGAGGGAGGGAGAGGGAGGAAATGGAAGAAGTTGTGGGCAAAACTCTCTATTCACTTTTTTGAAGTGTTCAAATTAACATAGGATGCATGCATAGATCATTCTTGTGTGTGCAAACTTGAGAGCTCTCTTCTCTCTCATTGTATCCTATCTTCTTATGATTCGCATTGAGGGCGAGGGTGAGGGTGAGGGTGAGGGTGAGGGTGAGGGTGAGTGAGAGAGGAATTAAGTGAGGAACTAGAAGAGTGAAGCTTCTCTCCTATCTTGCATTCTTCTCTTCTTCCCCTTCTTCTTCTACAATTTGGAGGGTGAGAGGTGGAGTTGAGATGAGATTGGGATATCCCTCTTTCTTTTCTATGCTTCCTCTCTTTGTTAGAGTACTTGAGGAATGGATGCATTGCAAAATGGAGTGGCGTAACCAATTGAGGGAGCCATGCTTGGATTGTGAGGCTGAAATGATTTGAGATGATGATTTGATTGGTTGAGTATATTAGAGTAGATAGAAATCAACAACTCAATTTTTTATAAAAAAACTCTCTAATCATTTGTAGTAGAGATTCGAATTGCATTGATTGATGATTGCTATGGAGGATTAGTTATGTCCAACGTTTATCAATTGCATTAGGAAAGAAATTAGTTATGTCTACTGTTATGTCTAATGATTGCTATGGAGGATTAGTTATGTCTAATGTTTATCAATTGTAGAAATTAGTGAAATTTTTTTGCTTACGACATGAAATTAGTTCTCTAGATAAAACACCCTATGGGTTGTATTCAAATTGAACTCACAATGTAATTCATCTAAATGCAACTCATTGGAGAGTGTTAGGAGCATTTAAATGGAAGGACCTCTTGAGTGAAATCTAGCAGGAAGAGAGGGAGATATTTTCCAAATAAAACATTTAAGGAAGAAAATGAAATGAGAGAGGGAGAGGAAGAGAGAAAACGAAATGAGAGAGAGATAGGAGAGAGAAAAAATGAGAGAGAGAGAGGAGAGAGAAAAGGAAATGAGAGAGGGCACTAAGGCTCAATACATAACCTAGAAGCATATAAATACCACTGACAACACTATGACAGATATAAGTACTAGATCCAAGACAAAACATCAAACCATCCTACGATAGGGGTACTGCATCCAATGAGTATCAAGAGAGCATGTACATGTCACAATTAGTCCTATTGTCTCACTATAATATATCTAACAAATGGCTCATGTATCATCCAATGATAAGAGGCATGAAGTGTCTTAAATTAATGCTTGATGTGAGAAGTGACAGTCAAACTCAATGAGACTAAGCTTCAATCTCAATCCAAGTGCATTCTAGAAGCATGGCCAAGTATATGGCATCAACCATAGACATTAGTGTAGCGTGCAAAGTAATCAATAAGCATCAACAAGCAATAAGCATGAAGTTTCTTTGACAAAATAGCATTCAACCCTACTTATTACAGAAGTGAAAACCTCTATAAAATTGAGTAAATGAGTGCTCAACTTAGTCCAATAGCATGCCAAGACATTGACATAGCATCCCAAGTGATCTCACATCAAATAGACATCTCGAGAAGCATAAGTGACCTCCAATAAACAATGAGTGAAGGGTTTTCCCAAATTGTATTACAAGTCATTAAATTGTTTGTTGTAACATAGACAAGATGGAAAACGAAGAAGGTCTTGTTGTTCAAGATCGCGAGGTGTATCTTAATCAGCGTGTCCCATGTCCTTGCTCTCAATGCAAGTTGGCAATTAGACGAAAACGCCAATTGTCTATAGAACATGTACGACGATTTGGCGAGTTTCAATCTGAGATCATTGATCAGGCGATTGCAGATTTTCAACAAACGGTAATTTGAAGTTAATATCAATCATGCATTGTACTCGCAAGCTAATTGAATACCATATACAATAAGATTGGGTCTTGCTGGCAAATTTTCTATCCAGGGAGGTGATGTCTTGTCCCAAGGGGGAGTGCACCCTTTGTGATCAATTAGAAGAGTACGTGGGCGTGCGATAGATGGAGTGCAGGAGCCAATCTACCACTCGCAAGGCCAATCTATACCGTCAATGCTAGAGGAGATATGCATCCTTCCAGACCCACCTACAATCTTGGAGCCTGAGATGGAGGCCATGATCGATGCATTGATTCCCATGGATATCGAGACTTTTGATCCGCTTAGAGAGGAAGCATCCATACCATTATATGATGGGTGCCGAGTATCTCAGCTGAAGACACTGCTTGCACTCTTAAGTGTGCAAGCAAAATACGGGTGGAGCGATACAAGTGTGACTGAGTTGTTCAGGTACCTTGTACATATGCTTCATTGATTTTTTTTTCGACACTATTATTACAAAAATTTGTGCTTTTTCAAGGTGTTTTATGATTTTTTTTCAGGTTATTGAAATATCATATATTACCATCTAGAAATACCATGCCTGAGTCTCGTGATGATGCATGACATGTTTTATGGAAGCTTGGCATGGACTACAATAACATCCATGCATGTATCAACGATTGCTGTCTGTTTCGAGGAGAATACGAGACTATGGAGACATGTCCAAAGTGTGGTGCTCACAGGTATCGATAGGACTTGCAAGGGCAAACCATCCCTCAAAAAGTTCTCAGACACTTTCCACTTAACCCCCGCATAAACCACATGTTTCGTACGTCCGGCATGGCGAGCTTGACAACATGGTATGCGCAGAATAGGTCCATGGATGGAGTTCAACGAATATCAGCGGATTCACGCGCATGGAGCCACATTGACTCTACCTTCCCAGGCTTTGCCCGAGAGCCAAGGAATCTTCAGCTCGATCTCACAATGGATGGCGTGAACCCATTCAGTCTGCGCTCAACTTCTTACAATGTGTGGCCTATAGTCCTTGTCAACTACAATATCCCTCCATGGCTTTCTATGAAGAAAGGACATCTCATCCTTAGCTTGCTCGTCCCAGGCTGCTACAAAGTAAAAAATATGGACGTGTATCTTCGTCCATTAGTCAATGAGCTTAAGATTTTATGGGAGGAGGGGGTCATTGTGCAAGATATGAGCAGGCGCGATGGTCGGCGCGGTCAGCCAATATTCGAGCCATTCTCATGTGGACGATGCATGACTTTCCGGGATTGGGAGAGTGCTCAGGTGAGCAGGCCTCCGTTCCGCTGGTAATATCTATATTTTATCTCGTTGAATCAAGTATTCACTAGGTCATGGTGTTGGAACAGGTCTGGTTACCTCAGGTTATCATGCATGTCCATTGTGCGGGCCATAGTTAGACTCCCGAAGGTCATGAACCATGAAGAAGATAGTATATCAAGGACACGCTGCTTTCTTGCCGAAGGATCATGAACTTAGAAAAGGTTTTCTTGGACAACCTCCAACACGTATGAACCCCGCAAGATGGTACGAGCTAAAAATGGTCCATGCGGAATCACATCCAAATGGAATGCGACGGTTCTCAGTTTTCTACGAGTTGCCATATTGGACCCACTTACAGGTCAACCACTTGTTGGATCCCATGCATATTTTCAAGAATGTGGGTAGCTTATTATGGGACCACATCACAGGAAAGAGAGACACTGTAGGGGCACGAATGGATTTGAAGGAGGTAGGTAAGATGGAGGCGCTTTGGCCGCAGTCGAGTGCTGATGGTTGCGTGCAGCTTCCTCGCGCTCCTTGGGTTTTGTTCATTAAAGAAGAGTGCATTGTGAAGCAAGTAATGAAATCTATCCGCACTCCGATGGGTATGATGCTTTCTCTCAGGTCCGCATTTTCTAAAGACGACCAATTATCATGGCTAAAATCCCATGACTGGCATAAGGTATGTCAGGGTTGTACTACGAATGGATTGTAATTAGCGTGGGCATTTTGCTATTTGGATTATAGTCATTATTCATAATGCTTTCTCATTTGCGGCAGTTTGTACTACCGATCGTGATCGCAGGATGTCTTACTCCAGAAATACGCAGGGCCATTTACAAGTTGTCGACTTTGGTGCAATGGATCTCACAGAAGGAGATTAAAATGTCCTCTATTGAATCCGTGAGGCAGGGAGTAGTGGAGATGGTATGTCTCTTTGAGAAATACCTGCCCACGAGCATGCTCACGATACAAATCCACCTTCTTGTGCATCTTGTGGATGAAGTGGAGATTGTTGGACCTGTCCATACGCGATGGATGTTCTTCTTGGAGCGCTTTATGAAAACCTTGAAAGGCTTTGTGCGACAACAAGCTCGGCCAGAAGGTAGCATGGCCGAAGGTTGGTTGGTGTCTGAGGTGCTAGTGTATATTTCACAATGGCTACCAACGGTGGAACCAGACAATGAAATGCTATGGTCGCTGAAGGACGATGATAGACTGACTGGAGATGTGGTGGTTGGAAATGGGGTAAAAAAAGAATGGATACCTCAATGGAAGAGAAAGTGAATCGCTTTTGTATGTTGCACCATGCCTCTATGGAGACGTGGCTCACCAAGTACTAGATCGCTAGGCAAGATCGAGAGGAAGCGCAAGCTGAATTTCAATGTAGTATGCGTCATCAACCGATTTGATATTCCGAAGGCATGGAGGAGATGCCGCGGTTTATGTCAACGCGATGGTTGCATGGAGCTTTGACTGCAGTGTCTCGCGAAGGGACAGAGGTCTCAATGGAGGAGTGGAAATTCTTGAGGGGATGATGAGGGGTTTAGAATCTGTCGTATCTAAATTTTATATGCGACATCTAATTTGATGTTTCAATATACAGTACAAAATATATAATGCAGCGTGGTCGCGCGGACGGCATTTTCGCGTGGAGCGTATTGACAAAATGCGCTCCATAATGGACTGTGGTATCATGGTAAGATTCGAGCAAGAGAGCCGGCAATGAGCAACGGTGTTGAGTGTTGAAATGACCTATTTTTTGACTGATTTTTGTTGTTTTTGAGAGTTGAATGGTTGATTTTATGAGATGATTGATTGGTTTGGAAGTGGTTTGAGAGTGTTTTGGATAGGTTGGAATGATTTTATTAAGCTCATGATATTTATTAGTAGAGATGTGAAGTTTTGTTGATGATCTAATATGTTCAGTTTGGTCCTAATAGCTTCTGTTGAGCTTCTGTTTTGTTCTGTTTTCTCTCTGTAAGGAAGGATGGAGTATTGATTGATAGGGTTTGAGATTGTTTGAAAGATTATTGAGTGATTTTTGATGGTTTGGAATGGTTTTGGTATGAGTTATGTGGTTCTGATGCTTTCTGTTGACCTTCTGTAACTTTCTGTTGAGCTTCTGGTGAGTTTCTGTAGACCTTCTGTATGCTTCTGTATGTGTTCTATTGGATGAGAGTGTAGCTTGGGAAAGTTTTCTAGCCTTAGAAAGAGGTGAATACAAGTGCAAAAGAGCTAAAATAAGTCAAAGAAGTAGATGTTGAAGACTCAAGTAAAGACTGGAGTGAAGTGATAGTGGTGAGCTATGAAAAGACACTGTAGTGGCTCTGGTGCCTTTTCATATCAGACATACCTCTTGGGAGGTGCATCCACGACCTAAGAAGGATTATTGAGGGCTATTATTGAGTGATTGTAGTGAGGATATGATGTACTATTGATGGAGAGAGAGAGAGAGAGAGAGAGTCAGAGATAGACAATTCTATCAAAACAGTGTGATTGTATGTGAGAGAAAGAGAGAGAACTATGAAGACATTGAAGATGAATACTATGTGATGTATTTCCATTCAAAGATGGTGTATTCCTTTGGTTTCTTTGTTATATTGATGGATTTTATGAAGATGTTGAAGAATATGGTTGATTCTATCAAATCCGTGGGAGATCTACATGATGCTGCATGAAGATTTGTTGTGCCTGGTGTTCTTTTCTTCATTGTGATAATATAAAACCTAATAAAAAATCTTGTTGATGTTACAAGATAGATTTTCTTGCAAGAGAATTACTTTTTCCTTGGTGTTCCTCTTGGGGGTCCATGTTTTTGGTGTGCAGCCGGGGAAGCTTGCCATCAACAAGCACCGGAAGAGACTGAAAATGAAGGAATTGGCATTGCCAAGAAGAGAAGAATTCAATGGATGTTTATAAAGTTCCTTCTTCCACTGAAGAGTTGGAATTTCTCATAATCAAATCCACTTTCCACAAGAAGTTCATCCCACAATGGCAGAAACACATCACCATCATGATGCATGCTCTATGTGGTGGACAATTTCCTCTTCCTGTTGAAGCAGCAGAAACTTGCATCTTGGTGGAAAACTGTTTGGGAACAAACTGAAGAGCAGAAACAGAGAGAATGACCATACATGGAAGATTTGACATTCATTGAGAAGTTTTCAGACATCATCAAGTGGGAGATTGTGAAGAAGCTTTAGGAGTCTTGGTCTGTGGAGGTTCACAAAAATAAGAAGGAAAAGAGTTGGAATTTGTTCGTAGACGCTCAATAGCAAGATACGTGGGATGCTTGGTATTCTGACAATCTTTGTCCAATTAGCAACCCACTGGAAGTTGGTAGACAAAGTGTTCTTTACAACATACACTGTTGAAACCATCAGAAGCTGGCATTACTATGATGATGGTACCACCACAATGCTTAGATGTATGCATTTTGATACCTTCAGAATCGAATACCTTCCTCTGTGCAGTGGCATGAAAGCAGAATTCAGAGATGTTGAAAAGGAAGAAGTAGAAGAAATGTTGGCAAGAGAGTCTTCCAGAGACTGAAGCCTTCTGTTATCCCTCTATGGAGCACTAACAACATAGTGGAGCCAACCCCCTGATGAATGACGCAATAAAGAGGCAAGCATTAGAACGAGTCCAGAGGTATGTGAGAAGAGAGAAGGCAATAATCAAAGCTGAGAACGAGCTCGCAGCAGAAGCCACCTTTGATGCCCTTGCGGAACTCTTTACAGAAGTCCCAATGGCACATCAAGCCCTTTCTCCTCCTGCTAGAGGTCCACTTCCAAGCCAGATCCATCCTGGAAATATTGATGACAGGCCAGCGAATGTAATTCCATTGCCAGTTTTTAAGGGAGAGTACAATGAAGACCCCGATCTTCATGTAGCAGAGTTTATGGTAGCATGTGTGGCTAACAATGGCAGAACCCTTGAGCATTGGCTAGCAATATTCCCCGCCACTTTCAAGGGCGCGGTGTTTCAGTGGTATGAGAGACAAGCAGCAGGAACTTTTGGCACATGGGATGACCTGAAGTTGGCCTTCCTCACTAAATTCAGGCGTGAAGGTTTTGAAGAGCGGATGCGAGAGGAATTTATGAATTTAAGTCAGTCCTCTGGAGAAAGAGTATAAGCTTATGTCTCACGAATGGAATCCATCCTGAAGAGATGGACTAACCATAATCTAGATGATGGCATTCAGAAGGGGGTGTTTCTCAGAGGATTACAACCAAAAGTCTGTAAGTTTGTGGAGCTGCAAAGACTAGGCACACTGCAAGCTGCAACAGAAGGTGCAAGACTGTACGATGAAGTGGAAGCTAGATTGGCGATGAATCCAGGAAGAGGATTCCTACCTCCTCTGATGCCAGGAATGATGTACCCACCAAATGCAGTCCTAGGGACTGTCCCCTACCCCTACCAAAAGATGCCCCCAATATCACAGTACAGTGCACCAAATCCACAGTGGCCACAATCCATGCCTCAAATGATGGTTCAACCACAACAACAATGGTCCCAACCAATTTCCCCAATGCCAAATCAGCAACAACAGTGGAACCCTACCAACTCGAGTCAACAGCCAATAGTTCAAACAGGAGCTCTGAATCAGAATCAGAACAGAGACCCCTCTGCACCAGCCCAACCTGTTTATGTAGTGACTACAGAGACTCCTCAAAACCCTACTGCCAGTACCTCAGGAGGAGAAAGCTTGAAGGATTATTTATCCAACTCAGTTGCAAATATCAAAAAGGAGTTGATGGATGTGATTACAGAGCAGCTATAGACGCTGAAAGTGAATACCGCTAGCATATCTAACGTTGCAAGAGCAGGAAGAGATGTGATGCGGTCAAATACTTGGTGTGGTAAGTGTCATCAAGCAGGCCATTTAGCAACTGAATGTACAAACCAACCATTCTTGGAGCTTTCTGTTCCTACTGTTTGCGGAAGAACCATACCGAGGATATTTGCTCTCTGAAGGAGATGCATGATAGGAGAAGGAAGGAAGAAGACACAAGATTCAACTTGCTGGAATCCAAAATGACAACACAGGACATTGGACCCAAGCCTAGAGAGTTTGGTCCTAATTTTGGTCCAAGGAGGTTTCCATCCCAAAGTTACAGAGGAAGACAGTCTGGCGGTGGTCAGAGATCAGAAGTAGAGTGTTACAAATGCGGAGAAAAGGGACACATTTCACCACATTGTCCAAATCCCAGAAGGTCAGTGGATTATAAGCCCTTATGCAGTCGATGCAAAGGAGAAGACCACACTGCAAAAGACTGTCCAAGCCCAGCCCCAGTGAAAAACAGTGCTACTGATAGTCCGGCTAAGGCCCAAGAGCCTACCTCCAATTTAGTGGAATTGGAAGTTGCTGCCATCACGCTATAAAGAAGAAGGAACCTCCTATCTAGAAAGAAAATGATCCTCCTGCCAGAATAGTGAAGTTCAATCTTCCACCAGAAGAACAGAGCTTGACAGTGCCGTACAGAGTACTACAGTGCCATAGAGAGTCACAGAGATAGTTCCAGAGACAGGACTAGAGGTCTAGGAGATAGAAGAGGAGGAGGTGCCACAAGTGGCAGAAGAAGTCCCCCTGATGCCCCTGTTGGAAGAAAAAGGGAAAACGAAAATGGGTGTTGCCCCATTCCCTAACCGGTTAGAGAAGCCAGTGGATCCTATTAAGGAATACGATCTGGTCAGAGATCTAGATACCTTTAAACCAAACCTCACATTCCGACAATTATTGATGTTGTCTCCCAGTTGCTGAAAAAGGTTCAAAGGTATACTGACAAGAAGACGTGGCTTAAGGATTGCTCCCTCAACAGCAACAAAGTCCAACAAAGCTCCAGAGCCTGTAAAAGAAGTGAACGTGGCTAACACCTTCCTAGATCCGGGTACCCCAGAGACTGGCATGTGGATAGAAGGCTGCTTTATTGCAAATGCACTGATTGATGGTAAGTCATCAGTGAACATTATGACGGATGTGACAACGAAGGATCTAGGCCTACAAGGTGTGCAACCAACCCAATGGCTCATCGGACTCTGGCAGATCAGAGTAGAATCAAGCCTTTGGGCATTCTCCCATATGTGAAGACTACAGTGGCTGGAAAAGATTATTGGCTAACCTATTTGGTGGTGAAGCCAAACTCTTATGGTACATCCTACCCTCTGTTACTAGGAAGACCATGGCTTTTTGAAGCCAGAGCAAGGACGGATTGGTTCAAAGGAACCTTGACCTTGGATAGAGGACCTAATAAAGTGGTGCTGAAGCTATATGGTGCTTAAAAAGGATATGGATCCACCTCCTTGGAATTATCTTCTGACTCCCCTAATGAGGTTACAGATGGAACATCAGCAGACGAAGATGCTGTCAAACAGATCCTTCCCAAGAAAATAGTGGCACGTTCCTTAACAGTGGATACTGTAAGCCAACTCCCAAAAGATGCAAAGTCCCTGTCAATGGGTGAATACTTTTTGCCTGAACCAGGAACGATTTCCAAAATCACTTCTGACAGTGAGATAGAAGCATGGATATACTGCTCTCCCTGTTACATGGCCATAGCAGAGCCAAGGACAGAGGCAGAAGATGAAACAGAGAACCTGTTCTTCTCTTACAGAGCTCCTACAGAGCTAGAGCCAGAGCCAGAGATAGAGACAGAGACAGAGACAGAGACAGAGACAGAGACAGAGACAGAGACCGAAGAGGATGGAGATGATATGGAAGAAGAAGGTTATGAAAGTGAGATGGAAGAATCTATCCCACCTGAAGAGGATACATATGAAGAAGAAGTTCCAGAAGCATCGAAAGCAGACGAGCCCATGCTGTGGGACAGAATGGGGATGGTACCATTTGGTCTGGTAAATGGATTTTCTCATATGAAAAATCTTTATAAGAAATGGGTTAAGAAGACCAAGCCGTCTTTCAGCAGTGGCTCATGCCGCCCTCACCCACCTTTGCCAAGAAAAGATGATGATGATGCACCGTGCCAACAAGCACTAGTCTCACAATTCCAATAGGCATCAGAAGGTCCATGTTATGTGACATTCCTGGATGCGTCATCAGAAGATGAGTCTTCAAGCCAAGAGGTAACTAATCTTGAAACCAAACCCGAAACAGCTCTAATCCCATTTCAACATCTCAAGGAGCACCCTAAGTCTCCACCAAAAGAAGAAGTTGGTTCTAGTGGAACATCAGATGAGGACACCACTCCCTTGAAGGAGTCGGATCTATATCCAGAAGCAGTCCGTGGGACCTTCATCCGTGAAGTAGAAGGTGAAAGGCAGTTAACCTTTGTGGATGTAGATGGCATTGAACGCCATTTGAAGGTGGGTAGGAGCCTACCAGAAGAGGAGTTGCCAACTTTGTACAACTTGTTGAAAGAGAATTTGGACGTGTTTGTGTGGTTCTACAAAGACCTAAAGGGGATTGATCCCACAATATGTCAGCATCATATTGATTTGGAGCCTGATGCCAAGCCAGGCAACGACAGAGGCGAATGAACCCGAATTATTCCACCTTGGTGAAAGCAGAGCTGTTGAAGCTTCTAGAAGCCGAGTTCATCTATCCAGTGGCAAATAGTGAATGGGTTTCACCCATCATGGTTGTACCCAAGAAGAATGGCAAGCTTCGTATATGTGTGGATTTCCGTAAGTTGAATTCCAAGACCAAGAAGGATCACTTTCCTATCTCTTTCACAGACCAACTATTGGACATAGTGGCAGGACATGAGCTTTATTCCCTTCTAGATGGATTCAGTAGATATAACCAAGTGCAGATAGCAGAAGAAGACTAATCCAAAACAACCTTCAACACAGAATGGGGGACCTACGCTTACCGAGTGATGCCGTTTGGGCTCTGCAATGCCCCTGCTACTTTCCAGCGAGTCATGATGGCCGCATTCGAAAATCATCTGCACGACTTTATTGAAGTATATTTGGATGACTTCTGTGTCTATAGTTTGATCCGTGAACACTGGGGACAGTTGGAACAATGATTTGACCGATGCCAGGAGTATGGGATTTCCCTCAACCCCGACAAATGCATCTTTGGGGTCTCTTCTGGAGTTTTGTTGGGCCACATTGTCTCTGTACAAGGGATATCAACAGACCCTGCAAAGATCGAAAAGATTGCAGCTTTGATAGCACCCACCAACCTCAAACAGTTGAGGGGATTCTTAGGTCATGTGGGTTACTACAGAAGGTTCATAGCCCATTTTGCAACAAAGGCAACCTCCTTGCATAAGCTTCTGAGGAAAGATACAGAGTTTGTTTGGACAGAAGAATGTGACAAAGCCTTCAACACTCTGAAGCAGTGTCTGATTAAGGCACCCATTCTGCAACCTCCTGACTGGACGAAGGAGTTCCATGTCCACACTGATGCATCTATTGAAGGCTTAGGCGCTGTTCTCTGCCAGAAGGGCTCCTCGAAGCCGGATCAGCCCATCTATTATGCAAGTTGAAAAGTCACTGATAGGGAATGGAACTATACAGTGACAGAGCTGGAGTGCTTGGCAATGGTGTTTGCCCTAGAGAAGTTCTGCACTCTCTGCTGTCTAACCACTATAAATTTTATGTGGATCATGAGGCCCTGTCCGTCCTGATGAACAAAGCAGACGTGAAAGGACGAATGATGAGATGGCTCCTTCTATTTCAGGAGTTTGACTTTGAGGTAATTACCAAACCTGGTCGTTCCCATGTTCTCACTGATCATCTGTCGCGTATCCCACAGACTACAGACGAGGAGCAGGATGATCCAGACCTCCCTGATGCTTCCCTATTCCTGGTAGAAACTGTAACCCCCCTGGTATGCAGACATTGCCAATCTGTTGGCAACCCAACAGTACCCTCCTGGTATTTCTAGTCGGGACAGGAAGAAGCTTATGTTAGAATCAGCCCCCTACACCCTGTTAGGTGGTGCACTATACAAGAAAGGCAAATATGAAGTGCTCAGAAGATGTGTTGCAGGAGATGAGATTGGGATTGTTCTGAAGGCTTGCCATGACAAGCCATGTGGGGGCCACTTTGCAGGAGAAGCCACAGCCAGGAAGGCTCTGCTCGCAGGATACTGGTGGCCAACCATTCATAAGGATGCCTATGATTACTGCAAGCGATGTGATGCTTGTCAACAAATGGGGAAACCCACCAAAACAGGTGCCATGCCACTGCAACCTATCCTTCCTTTGAAGCCGTTTGAGAAGTGGGGGACTGACTTCGTAGGCCCAATCAATCCTCCCACCAGAAGGAAGCAGAATAGATATATCTTGGTATGTACGGATTATGTCACAAAGTGGTGTGAAGCTAAAGCCCTAAAGCAGGACGATGGTAACAGCATGGCCTTGTTCATGTACGAGAATATCATCACCCGTTTTGGCAGTCCCCTAGAGCTGGTAAGTGACAGAGGCACTCATTTCATTAATAAAGTCATGGAAGAGTTGATAGAGCTATATAAGATCCGCCATCGCAAGTCCACTCCTTACTACCCCAGAGCCAACGGCCAAATCGAAGTCACTAATCGCATCCTCTACTCAATTCTGACAAGAACAATTGCCGCACATCGTCGTGATTGGGATAATCAACTTACAGAGGCCCTCTGGGCGTACAGAACCTCCCATAAAGCAGCAATAGGACATACACCCTTCCAGCTGGTGTATGGTACAGAAGCTATTTTCCCTGTTGAACTGGAATTGCTCTCTTTGTGAGTGGCTATCAAAGAGTGTTTGGGGGACGATGATTCGCTGCAACGCCGTCTCCTGCACCTGGAATGTTTGGACGAAACTCGCAAGATGGCTCTACAGTGCATGGAAGCCACGCAAGCTCGCTGTAAGGCTTACCATGATAGCTTCATCAAGCACAAGGAGTTCAGAGAAGGTGATTTGGTCCTAGCCTATGATTCACGATTTGGCAAGTTTCCTAGCAAGCTTCAATAGCGGTGGATGGGCCCATATAAGGTACTTGCTGTCAACCCTAATGGCTCTGTCCAAGTGCAGACTGTTGATGCCTCTGATGATCCCTTCCTGATCAATGGATGTCGCCTGAAGAAGTATTTCCCTCCTTGGGGATCTTGACAATCATGGTCACCTGATCGTTTCCCCCGTTGGCATGTCATTGTAACTCTTATGATGCTACTTCTGATAGCCATCCTTTAGCCACTCCTGCTGAGGTGGATGCAACCCTCTGTCCCCTCAGCCCCACCTTCCAGCCCTGCTCTCTTATCCTCTATTTTCCACCAGCGGTAGTGGCGAGGTTGGTTCTGACAAATGGTGTTTCTACCATTCCCTTGCTTAATTCAAAAAAAGAAAAAAAATATATAGATATATCAGTCATGGGAGAAAAGGACTTCGGTCCCTGTCATGCTGACCTATTCTTCGAGAAAAGGTGGAAACACCCTCGGGAGTAGGAGAAAAAAGAAAAGAGAACAAAACAACAAAGGAAAAAAAAAAAAAACTGTTATGGGAGAAAATGAAGAAATTCCATGTCATAGCAGGCCTCGTTCCAAGAAAAGGTGGCACACACCCTTGGGCAGGAAGCTGGCTGTGGAAAAGGTGGCAACACCCAGCAGTCCAGAAATTGGATTCATCAATCGATATCCCCAGGATCCAGTTCCGAAGCTGCCTCCCTTGGTACGCTGTGTCCTGTGCCTTTTTGTGGAGCGTTTGACAGTCCTCTAGCAGACGACATGTCCTATGTAACACAACGTTTGATCTGACGGCTACCTCCCTAGGTATTCCTATTCAACAACTGACGACGCGATCTTCATAGACAAATAATCGAGTGACGCGAGCTTTCATCCTAACTGGATGGGGAAGTGAGTATGGGTTGCCATCTGTAATTATCATCAGAGCGTGAGACAAAGGGTGGGGTGAGTGACCAGTCTTTCCCTTTAAATCAAATGCGAGGTGAGAAGTGTGAATGAAGTGTTGCACGCACGGGATGGGCCTCTCAATGCACAAAGCACGATCTGTTTCTGTGCACTGCACTATAAGGCTCCCTGGCCTTCCTTCTTGCACTTTATGCCGGCACAAGGCAGGATGCACAATTGCACCATCAAATGCGCACAAGGCATACAACCTCTGCACAAGTGACCGTGAGGATTACATCAATGGGTGTAAGGTACGGGCTGCCCTCCTGTATCTATCAACCGAGTGTGAGATAGAGGGTGGGCTAAGTGTGACTGGAGTTTCTTCAATCAATTACCGAGAGGTGAGGATTGAGGGACGTTATGATCTTTGGAGCAAGGTATGTTCTCTTTTTCCTATGCACCCACGGGGTGGGTCTCTACCTTCATCACAGGACACGTCACCCTGTTTTGTACACTGCACTGTAAGGCTCCCTGGCCTTTCTCCTTTGCACCTATGCCAGACGGGTTGGACGCACTAATGCACCATCAACTGTGCACCTTGGCATACTCCCTCTGCACCATTCCCTTGTTGATTCCTAAATCGGGTACGAGATATGGGTTTCAATCATTATTTCTCGAGTGATATTAGTCATGGGGTGAGTGACAATTCTTTCATTCCATTTGAGTGATTGTGAGTTGAGTGTAACATTCCTCGTCATCGACGAATTTCCTACGATTCCTTCAACCAGCTACCTCCTTGGGTGCTGCCGCGTGGTCCCTGCCAGGGATGTGTGCTGTGAAGAACCTTGGTACCTCTTGCAGCAGTCAACAACAACACAGGACGTGCCATCGACAATCAACCTTGACTCTCTACAACATGGGCCAAGTTTTTCTAACCTTACACCTTCTATTTCTCAGTGACGGTCATGTTTTAAGTGTGGGCACATTCGTGGTTGGTCTGTTTAGTGGTCCTAGGTCCTTGTTGCTCGGTTAACCTTATCCGTTAAGGTCTTAAGTGTAGGGACGCATCCCTGCGCGTCTACATTGCATACCCCTCTGCATATGCCTCAACCTGCTCATACATGTATGCCATGACTTGATTTTACCCTGATGGGTCCCTTCCCATCCACCCGTTCATTTTTCCCCCACCCTCGGGGCTGTTCCCTTGTAATTTTCCTTCATTCCCTGATTTTGCTGTCCTGCCAGGTGCATGTATCCTACGTTCACCGAAATCAACATCCAACCTTATAGCCCTGTTCATCCCTGTGAACTGACCATTTTTCCTTTTTACCACCCCTGTTCCGGTGCACGGTTTTCGAGTTATTAATTTTTGCAGCATTTTGTGCACATTAGCCGATTTTCCGTGTGAACATGTTTTTCTTGCTTCGGAACGGTGATCTGACATCATAGCCCTGACAACCACTTTCCCCCTGACATTTTTTGTTTTTACTCCGTATCCTTTTGATGCACGGTTTGTCCAATATTAATTTTTGCGGTTTCTCAAGACTTTTTTCGTGCGTCTTTTTGACATTTTTCCATGTGAACCTGCCCTGTTTGCATCGGAATTCCAATTTAATTTGACAGCCGTGTCCATCACGCCTTCCCCCACATTTTTTATTTTTCCTCCACCCTCTTTCGACTTCTGGATTTTTAATTATTAATTTTTAAATGTGTTTTCGGGTGTATTTTTGGTGTTTTTCGCATGTGAACCCCTCCTACTTCCGCCAGAACTACGCTCTAATGTGACAACCCTATGCCACTCCTTCCTGTGGACATTTTTCCTTTTTACTGCATGTCATTCTGGCTAGCGGTTCGTCCAATATTAATTTCTGATTTCATTTTTGGGTCTGTTTTTTGGGTTTTTCCCATGTGAACGCATCTTACCTCAGTCGGAACCATGTTTTGACGTGATAAGATTGTCGGGCCCATCTTTTTACACATTTTTTCTTTTTCCTGCACTTCATTTTGATGCACGGATCTTTCGATATTCATTTTCGTTTGCGTTTTTGGACCCGTTTTTTGTGTTTTTTGCATGTGAATGCCCTTTACCCCCCGAGACCCCCATTGCGCTTTTTTCCTGTCTTCCCCCTGCCATCCTGCCCAGTTTTTGTTTTTACAACATTTCGTTTTGGTGCTCGGATTGGGAGATATTAATTTTTCTTTATTTTTACGTGTTTCGCGCGACTCGTCTCGCGCGTGAACGCGCTCGTTTTCACTTCCACGTGTCTCCACGCGCCCCGGTCGCGTCCGTGTACCTCGTACCGACATCCCGACGCTATTTCGATCCCGTCACGGTAAATTTTTTTACCCCGCCCCATGCACGCGCGTGGGACGGGGGCACGCCTTTCTTTTATGGCGGATACCCTTCCCCTTGGGCACCCATCTATCCCCACCCACCCACCCCCCCTGGGCACCCCCCCACACCCATGGGCACCTCCCCACCCATCCCCATGGGCATCCCCTGGGCCCCCTTTCCCCCCCCCCCCCCCCCCCCCCAAGAGTCCCACCCACCCCCCGGGCACCCTTTCACCCCACCCACCCCCATGGGCACCCCCCCACACCCATGGGCACCCCCCACTTTCCTTGGCACCCTCCCCTATCCCCCCACCCCCACCTTTCTCTCTCCCCGACCCCTTGCCCCCCAACCACCTCCCTCCCTCTCTCCCTCTCCCTGCGTTCTTCCTCTTCTCCATCTCCATCTTCTCCCTCCTTCTCCTCTTCTCCTCCCTCACTCCTCTCCTGCCGCCACTCCTCGTGGCCGCCCGCCCTCGTCTGACACCACGCGCCCTCGACTGACGCCACGCGCCCTTGCCCCCGCCCCGTGGCCTCCTGGACGCCGCCCTGTGGCCGCCTTCTCCCTGTCCGCCGGAGCGCCCACCATCCGCCCGCCTCCAGCGTCCTGTTGCATGTGGCTGCCCCGCCCGCTGCCGGATCCGCCCCACCACGTGCCATAAAACCGCACCCCCCTCCAAGCCCCATTCCCCCCCTAGGCACAATCTGCCACACCACCCCCATCCAAGCCCCCATTCCCCCCCATCCAAGCCCCCATTCCCCCCCATGCACAATCTACCACACCACCCCCATCCCCCACCCCCACCCCCCCCCCCCCCCCCCCCCCCCCCCCCAGGCACACAACCCCACCAACCCCCCCCATCAGCCCCTGTTTCCCCCCTGTCCCACCACCCACTCCCACCCCTCTCCAAGCCCCCATTCCCCCCCCCCCCCCCCCTAGGCACACAACCCCACCAACCCCCCCCATAAGCCCCTGTTTCCCCCCCAGTCCCACCAACTCACCTCCCACCCCCCCATAAGCCCCCCAGTCCCACCAACTCACCTCCCACCCCCCCCTAAGCCCCCAGTCCCACCCACAGAAACCCCCTCTTAAGCCCCCTTTCTCACCCTCTTTCCCGTACCCCCCGTCGCGACCTCCACAACGACCACCAGACGACAACAAGCGGAAACCAACCGAAAACCGCAGCACCACGCAGCACCCTGCAGCTCCCTTTTTCAGCCCCTAGTCCCTTGACACACGAACGGGTTGTGCGCGTGTGGTTGTTCATGTTCGGGTGCGGGAGTCCGTTAGCGACTGTTCACGCGCAGGGACACACGTTAGCTAGTCCGTGCGGTGGTGTGCCCCAGCCGGCTGTTCACACGTAGCTGACACGCAGTCCATTCCTGGGTATCTTCCCGGATTTTTAATTTCCAAAACCCGAAAACCCTTAAAATACATTGAAAAATTAAACAAAAATCATTAAAAAACAAGTAAAATCAAAAAAATTATAAATTTTTTTTGAAAAATTCCTAATCTTTCTGCAGTAAATTGCAATATTTTTCTAAACTAAAAATTTCAGAAAAAAATTTCAGAACATTTTAAAATTAAAAATTCTTTTAAAAATACCCACAAAATGACAAAA
This sequence comes from Lygodium microphyllum, assembly GCF_053477565.2. NCBI lineage: Eukaryota > Viridiplantae > Streptophyta > Polypodiopsida > Schizaeales > Lygodiaceae > Lygodium > Lygodium microphyllum. The sequence continues at coordinate 94,968,198 of NC_141142.1, forward strand.
ATTTCATTAAAATTGGTAAAATTTTCAATTTAATTGCAAAAAAATTCCTAAAAATTTCATCAAATTTTTTACTTATTTTTGGAATATTTCCTAAGCTAAAAATGATGTGCCATTTTATTTCATTATTATTTTATGGTAAAAATACTTCATTAAATACCTAAATTCCTAAAAAATTCTCTTTAATTCAAAACACAAGCTGAAAATTCTAGAAACATCCAGATACCTTGGTTCTTTTTGGATTGCTGACCTACATTTTGGGATTGAGAAGTGCGCATTCATTGCATACACATACACCCACTTCCAGGTATTTTTCATTTGATATATATATATATATATTTTTTTTGCTACCCCAAAATCCACGTTTAATTTTTAACATGAATCCTAAACACCACCATGGCACGCGCGCTCGCGCCAAATACACATTTTTCTAATTAAAATCAACCCGCCGTTCACTTAGTATGCGCTAAGTGCGCTTAAGAGGCACTTTAATATTTTTAATAACAATGAACCAGCCATCACAAAAGCACGCGCTGGCAAAAAAGCGCTCCACATCACCTTAATTTTTAATAAATGAATTTGCATTTAGAGACCCAGTCTGGGTATCGAAGTCCAAGATTCGGATTAATGCACCGCTCCAACCTAATAATTTGTAATTAGAATTTTAAGAAGGAACCGTTGTTTTCTTGTTAAGGTTTATCATTTAATTAAAAATTTACCCATTGATAATAATAATCCATAAAATGAACCTTTCATTAAATTAATTCCCCCTCACTGCACTTATTTCCCCTTTTTAATGAACTCGTTTCGTGGGATGGGTACGCGAAGTCTTCGGAGTTGTCTCCATGGTCAAACCTGATTATCAAAGTTGTGGTCCTGATATGTATGGGTTGTTGTTATGTTTTGGTTCAGTTCTGTGATACAGTTAAGGGTACGGTGTGTAGTTTTTTTTTCTTTATTGCATGATACAGGGATTTGGGTGTTTGCATGTTGCATAGCATGAAGCTTTTGGTCGCATATGTGTAGAGGTCATGTCGAATTTTTTCTAGGCCATGGTTTGCTTGGGGATAGTTGGTTGAGTCTCGTTTTACCATCTTGGTTGATATCTTATCCTTGGTTTTCGTCTGTTGCTTTGCAGGAATTCTCTTTGTTTGTCTGTGTTTGTGGTGTGTGTGTAACCATCTGAATGGCACCCTCTCGTACTCCTCCCCCGATTCAGTATGTTCCTTTGGCTGTCCATGATTATTCTTTGTTACTGGATTCAGACGTTGTCGCTAAAGCGAGCTTGTCCAAGTTCGTCAGCCTTTCTTTCCCACTGGTTCCAGATGATCCTACCATTTGTGACGAGTTTTTAACCTCTTACAGTAAGAGGTCTGGTCCAGTCCGTGGCACTACTGTTCTTCTGACACCGAAGAGTCTAGGCAAGGCTCTTGGTCTACCATATCGTGGGGAGTCTGTCCTTGCCGCCAGACAGTTGTTCACCAATGATGATATTTTGAAGCTGTTGCAGAAGCAATCTCAAGATGTTCTTGATCCGAAGAAGGTCATTACCACATCAGGAGTGGGTGTTTCCATGATTTCCAATCCCCTATGGAAACAGCTATGCCAATTCCTTCAGGATAGGTTCATGCCTGCCAAATCCCCATCTCATTATCTTTCCAAGGAGTTGTTTACAACTTCACGAATGATTTTGAAAGGCATAACTATTGATTGGAGTACCTACCTCCTCTCCAAGATGGATCACCACTTTATTCGAGCTACTCAAGGAAATGTGACTAATGTTACATTTGGGTCCTTCCTCTATGTCTTCTTGCTACATGTTGCCCCTGCAAAGGAAGTTCCTTTACCTCCAGTTGATCCTCCAAAAGTTTCTCCTCCGCCTCATAATGAATATGGTGATCTGATAATTGAGGATGATGATTCTCCTCCTCCCCTTGTCATTTAGAGAAAACGCCTCAAGAGGATGGCTGATTCAATGCCTATTCCTCCAGTTCCAGTGAAAATTCCTGCCCAGTCTTGCAGTAGCTTGACTGCATTCCTTCAGACGCCAAATCTTTTCAGAGCCCATAGAGATGGGATGCTCGAACTTACTATTCCTTCTGTTCACCGCCTGGTAACAGGAGATGCTATTCCGTTCCTGTGCAAGGATATCCAGAGCTCTATTGAACTTTGGATGACTGCCTGTATCTAGCAATTATATTCTTCATTTTATGATGAAGTTCAACAGTCTAAGGAGGAACTGAATAAGACCAATACTGAGTTAGCCTCTGCTCAAGAGAAATTCTCTGACCTTTGTACTCAAATGGAGCAGCAGACTAAGCTCGTGGATACTCAGAAAGCTGAAATCTCTAAGTTGAAAGCTGAGTTGGTAGAAGCTAGGTCTCAAGTGGTTGTTGTAACAGAGGAGAGGGTTAAGTTACAGAAGGAGAGTCAAGAGATGAAGGAGGTGATGGCTGCCCAAGCAGAGAAGTTTAAATCCACCACAGCTATCTTAGACCAGAGCAATGCTCAAATCCAGCAACTCAAAGATGAGTTGGCTCAATCTCAGTCTAATACACAGAGTCCTGTGCAACCAGTTTCTCTTTTATCCCCTGCAGACTTGGCAGCTCTTCAGAGACAGGCTACCTTATGTCCCTTATTCCAGGCCAAGATGGAAAGATTGCAATCTCGCATGGATTTGTTATGGTCTTCTTTTGAGCAGTATCAAGAATATGTTCCACTAGATCATTCCTTTTTTGTCCATTATCAACAACAGAAGTTGGCCTTCTATATAAAACTTTCCACGATGGATTTACCTATTCCGGAGGATGGATGAAGTGGGGCCTGGTCCTCAGATTTGCTGATAGAAGTTGTGAGGATGGTTTTTGAAGACTCTGTCACTCCAGATACGATGCTTCTGTCCTATATGTATTTGAGGGGTGATTTACTGATTCTAGATGATGAAGATCTGGCTTGGTATGTCAGAGATGTGGTATTGCAAGCTTCTTTGTATGTCCGCCATTTGGAGTTGAGGATTGACGAGATATTCCAAGGATATTCTTCAAAGGTGGCTGAGTGTCCTAAGTTTTCATGGCACCCTATGGTTGATGTTGTCATTTTGAATCACCGATAGGTCAAAGCTTTAGCTCATGCCCAAAACACTAACCAACTGAGGGTGGATCTTTTAGCCTATCTTTCTAACCAATCTCCATTTGATACTTCTTTCTTTGAAGCCTATCATCGTAGATCAGCTTTAGGACCATCCTTACCATGCCTAACTCATTATCAACAAATGGCTCATAGGTATGATGCTTATATTTCCCTTTTTCAATCTAACCCAAAAGTCAATTTACCGCTTCTTTTCCAACCTCAAGGATCTCCTCAAATTCCTATTTTTACCCATTGTTCTTTTATTGAAGATCAAGTTTTTCTACCTCCTGATCCTTGTCCTTCCCCATCCCATGACATTCTATCAACTTTTCCTACTTATCTTTTAACACATTTCTTAACAGAATCTCCTCAATTTTCAGCCAATCCATCTTTAATCCATTCTTCATTTTATGATTTTGCCTATCCATTGCTTCATCCTCTTTCATTAGTCCCTCTTCCGTCTCCTAACACTTCTATTCCTAATCCTCCTCAGTTGGTTAGTGGGTATCCAGGTTTTGATCAGAAGATTCTTCGAAGAAGAGGCTGGAGTTCAAATGATTCCCTTACTGGACCTCAAATCAATTGGCCATTGATCCCAGGAGAATGAATAAGTGCTAGTCAGGCTTATCAGAATTATCTGCATTTTGCTCAGCAGTATTCTCAGTTTGCAGATCCTTCTGTGCGCTTAATTGCTCATTTTACTTGGTACCTGGCGTATATGCATAGGCATTCTCATAATGATTCAATGCCTATTCCAAAGTTGTGCATGAATGTCAATGTGAGCATTGATTCCCAGCAATTGGATGTATTGTACTTTCATGCCCTCTGTTTACCTAGCAGATACCTTGTCTTGTTGGAAAGGATGTGCTGCCTTCATTTTTTTCAGAATCCTCCCAAGACATTTGTAGATGAATCTTTGTCCATGGATCGTTTTCGAAATCAACAATCTTTCAAGAGGGATCATCTTCATTGATACCTTTGCCATGTATGGTGGATGATTTTTAATGATAAATCTCTCTTTTTGGAGGAGTCATTCAGATGGTTGTGTTGTGGGTTAATTTATGTGATAAGATCGTGGTGGTTGTCTATTCGATTTGCTTGCGTGTGAGCTACATTTTTGGAGAATTGTGGTGATGGTGTTGTTGGTTGGATAGTTGATGATGATGCAGAAGAAGAAGAAACCTCTTACATCCTTTACAAGTTTGTTGTGATTTCCAGTTTGATAAGAAGTGTTAATGTATAAAGGGTTTTCCTTTCGTTGTATTTTTTATATCAGATATAAGTTATAAGTTGGGGTCGTGGTTGGATGGACTGTTTTTGAAGATTTATTGAAGATCAAAGTTGAGCTTTTGAAAGAACTTGTATTCCCTTTTTCCTGGGTCGCGAGGATGCTTCCTTATTAAGTGTGGGGATATGTTGAGTGTTGAAATGATCTATTTTTTTGCTGATTTTTGTTGTTTTTGAGAGCTGGATGGTTGATTTTATGAGATGATTGATTGGTTTGGAAGTGGTTTGAGAGTGTTTTGGATAGGTTGGAATGATTTTATTAAGCTCATGATATTTATTAGTAGAGATGTGAAGTTCTGTTGATGATCTGATATGTTCTGTTTGGTCCTGATAACTTCTGTTGAGCTTCTATTTTGTTCTATTTTCTCTCTGTAAGGAAGGATGGAGTATTGATTGATAGGGTTTGAGATTGTTTGAAAGATTATTGAGTGATTTTTGATGGTTTGGAATGGTTTTGGTATGAGTTATGTGGTTCTGATGCTTTCTGTTGACCTTCTGTAACTTTCTATTGAGCTTCTGGTGAGTTTCTGTAGACCTTCTGTATGCTTCTGTATGTGTTCTGTTGGATGAGAGTGTAGCTTGGGAAAGTTTTCTAGCCTTGGAAAGAGGTGAATAAAAGTGAAAAAGAGCTAAAAGAAGTCAAAGAAGTAGTTGTTGAAGACTCAAGTAAAGACTAGAGTGAAGTGACAGTGGTGAGCTATGAAAAGACACTGTAGTGGCTCTGGTGCCTTTTCATATCAGACATACCTCTTGGGAGGTGCATCCACGACCTAAGAAGGATTATTGAGGGCTATTATTGAGTGATTGTAGTGAGGATATGATGTACTATTGATGGAGAGAGAGAGAGAGACAGAGTCAGAGATAGACAATTCTATCAAAACAGTGTGATTGTATGTGAGAGAAAGAGAGAGAGAACTATGAAGACATTGAAGATGAATACTATGTGATGTATTTCCATTCAAAGAGGGTGTATTTCTTTGCTTTCTTTGTTATATTGATGGATTTTATGAAGATGTTGAAGAATGTGGTTGATTCTATCAAATCCGTGGGAGATCTACATGATGCTGCATGAAGATTTGTTGTGCCTGGTGTTCTTTTCTTCATTGTGATCATATAAAACCTAATAAAAAATCTTGTTGATGTTACAAGATAGATTTTCTTGCAAGAGAATTCCTTTTTCCTTGGTGTTCCTCTTGGGGCTCCAAACGGATCCAAACACGGTTGTGGATGAAATGGAGTATTTTGGGAACTTGCAAAGTATTGTTACGGTGGATTACCGTAGCTTCTCCATGATACTATTCAATGTGCAGTGGTTCAAAGTGGTACTTGGAGGAGCTAGAGCAATAGTTTGACGAGGTCCATTCGGATTTCTCGAAATAGATTCCGAAAAAAAATGGATAGATTTGCGGGACACCTTTGTGTTGCCGGCCCATTGTGAATAGGTGCATGGACTCATTTGCTTGCTAATTGTATTACGACATGGTTTATGTCACAATGGTTTGAACTCTCTTGTATGTGTTTGTGAACATGTAATCTTCTATCCAAACCCTCGACAACCTTGATGGTGGTATGTTATACCTTCAACTCCCTGAAGTGCGAGAGTATATGATCAAAGCGATGTTCCAATCATAGATGAAGATAATATACAAATAGAGGGGTTGATATTGCAAGGGGTGGAGGCCGTCGAAAGCTTGGACCCAGCATCGGCTAACAATGGTGGAAATACATGAGTCCAAGAATTCTTTGAGAACGAGGCAGACTCATTCTTTTGTGGTGACATGTCTATCGACCTTCCAGTGTATGCAGAGTTGTGTCAGGAGATTAACATGGGACCATATGATACTTCATACTTGGAGCATCCACTTACTCAATTCGTTGACCAATCGCTTATAAGGGTACATAAGATATGCATTTTAAGTGAGATTTTTTTAAAATTATTTACATTACTGTGCTTTGTATGATTTAAATTGATTATTCTAACATTATTTTTTGTCTGTGCAGGTGAAATTTTCAGGATGAGTCGAGGGATGAGCAATAAGGAGTTACAAGACATCTTCGCACGCATGTCTCCAGACCAGATCGCCAGATTCAGAGAGATGGTAGACCAGGAGATGTCTCGATCTTCGTCAGGGCACTTTGCTAGATCTGCTTCAGCGCGATCGGATGCTTCGGCTTCGAGCAGACGATCTCGACGCTCACGACTTGGGCCAGAGGGAGGGAGTGCATCAGGATCAGGGGGATGCTGCAGAGATACAGAGGCAGTGAGCCCACGGTCAACATGGGATACAGGTGCGACTCCTCGCTCTCGTGGCTTAGGTGGATGCTGTGGAGACACGGACGTGGTGTCTCCGTCTCGTCGTTCAGCTGGAGTTGCATCACCTCTAAGATTTGTCACACCTGTGGGGACGTCTACTCCAGTTACTTCGGCTTTTGCGCAGCCGTCAGGGGTGGTACCCCTGTGGGTGCCACTCCAAGAGAGATTACCCCCGTCGGTACACCGGATGCACAGGGGTCTCCTGGATATGCCCAGAAGCGTGGACGCAGATGGGAGAGGACCCATCTTAGGCAAACTTTTGGGGGTTATGGATATCTAGTCGATAGTAGGTCAGGAGCCATCATCATGAATGATGAGGGGAGGAGGGTGATGGCTCGCATGAGAGAGTTGTGCCAACAAGTTTTTCGGCACAACGTCTTGGATCATTGGAAGAACATACCGGAGGGGAGCAAGGACTACATAATAGCAGCCTTGCAAGAGGAGTTTCCGGTGCCAACCGCAGTAGATAGATTCTCTACGGGCTGGATGATGGATTGCATGCGTGCATACATATCACATAGACGATCCGACGCACGCAAGGCAATCAAGAGTGGGGCTGCAAAGCTCGAGTGGTTAGATGTAGACGACTGGCGCTGATTGAGGGAGGAGGCTACAGATTCTCGAAGACGTTGGATTCAGTAGCGCGAGGTGGCGAGGGCACGACTCGAGGCCAGAGTGGTCCATCAGGGAGTGGCGGCCACAGGACATATTTGGAGGAAGTCTTTGTAAGTTTTTCTTTTGTTTTGCTTGTTTATTTTTTTGAAATATTCTTTGTACTGACAATCATGTTTCTAACAGTTAGCATTTTCTTTTCTTTGTAGCACTCCATTACAAATCACGATCCGACTGGCCTTGAGACTCGATATGCAAAGAGGCACGGTCTCAGGGCATTGATCGACCGATTGTATAAACGCGGCAGCCTTGTAAGTCACTCATCTTTCTTGTCTGTAGTTGCCATGAGATATTTGAATGCATTATTGTATGGTGGACTGATGTATTGTTTCTTTTTCTGCAGAGTCCGTTCGATGCTCCTTTGCGGCGGGATGAGCTTTCGGGGGACGAGGATGTGTAGCTCGCCCTTGGATCCCTAGAGCTCACACACCTTTATTTTTGAGTGACCTGATCTATGTAGACATTTTCTATGTATTAGTGATATCCTGTCATGATTGTACCAATTGCTTTTTATGCGATCATGTATTTATTTCATGTATCAAATTTATGATTTCAATATACATTGTTTTTGTTTGCAAGCGCATTGTACACAGTAGTGCAGAAACTATTTTGTATGGCTCTCATAAAGCACAAGCTGCCCTGCCACAAATTTTTTTTTCCCTGTTACCGTCGCTATTAGCATCGCAAATTTTACTGCTCGCGTCACTATTAGCGTCATTATGCACGTCGCAAACCGTCGCTATAAGCGTCGGTATTGGCATCGCAAAATGCGATGCTGATAGCGACACCAATACCGACACTTATAGCGATGGTTTGCGACATGCATAACAACGCCAATAGCGACGCTGATAGCGACGCCAATACCGACTGTTCTATGGCGTCGCCAGTAATGACGCTTTTTGCAATGATGGGGGCAAATTTTGTTGTTTGCATTTTCGTTGCTTTAAACGTCGGTATAAGGCCTATATCTTGTAGTGTATTGGTGAGGGAACATGGTATCTCCTGGATCTCGCTGATAAAGAGAGGAGTCTTGTGCAAATGTGTTTATATGTAAAAGTAGTGCATCGAGGGGCCAATCCCCAAGATGTAGGAGAGTTGCATTGGGGCCATGGCAATCACTCGATGGGGTGCCTCCTATGTGTGAGAAATGCGGGATCTAGAGCATGGCAAAGGTGGAAGCTATGGAGGATGGAAGGAGAAGTGTGGACTCATGATCGAAAAGACACTATTTGTTACACAAGTGAATTAGGTTCCAAGATTGAGACTTGGACTCATAAATACAATTTTGTGTATGTGGACAATGACATTGACACTTCACTGAAAAGAAAAGAGTACTATCATTGCATTGAGAAAAGGAAGCAAGTACAATGCTTTATAGGAAAGTAGGAAACTGAAGTAGGCACCATTGTGCATATGGGATAGGTTAGCCTGCATATCCTTGACCCTGAAGCTCCATACAAAGAGGCTGTTTGAGTGAGTGTGATTGTTGATTCTCAACACCCCTCCTCAATCACAACTAGAAAGGCACAAAGTGTGTAGAGGCTGTAATGAGAACCACCTGCAAAGTGTGGGCATACCACAAACATGGCAAAACACCAGAGGCTGTCGCAAAAAAGGCTAAGTGTGGGTACCATAAACATGGTGGACATCCAGAGGCTGTAACAGGGGCCTCACAAAGTGTACAGGGATTGTAATGCCAAGTTATATGAGGAGTTTACAAAGCTTATGGCAGGAAGCATTAGGGCAAGGAAATACAAGGCTTTTAAAACAGTCTATCAGAGTTATGAGAGCAGAAGGACTGATGAGTCTTGTCCTTCCGATCCTGGTGGTCTTCATCTTCATCTTCTTCTTCCTTTGCTCCATTTTCTTCTTCTTCTTTCACAGCTGCAAGATAGGCCTTTTGGGACCTCTTTCTAGCATGACAGAACTTTTCAGTATGTCCGGTCCTTTTGCAGAAGTCACAGAAGAGCGGTTCCTTTTTACCTTTGTATCTGTTGTTTACATATAACATTTGTTCATCCTTTGAAGTGCTGGGCTCTTCTTTGCTTTTAAGTTTCTTATCTTCTTCTAACAATGATGTCTGGATATCAACAAGTTCAGGATTTGGCATGTTGATTAAAGTTGTTGATACATTATTATATTCAGGAGGCAAACTCTTAAGTAGAACACTGATGCAAACATCTTCATCCATTTTAATGTTGATTCCTGCAAGTTGGGTTAGGAGTCCTTCCATGTAATTGAGATGTGTGGCAAGTAATGTGCTGGACTTCATTTCGAGCCTGAAGAACTCAATCAGGAGACCATACTTTGATGATTTAGATTGTGCACTGAACAGGGTGTCAAGTCTTTTCCATGTATCCTGTGAGGTCTTACAGTTATCCACATGGTGGATATAACTGTTGTCTAGCTCCAGTTTGATAATGGCCTGGGCTCTGTCATCATTTTTTTGCCAAGTAGTTGCAAGGTCCGCGTCCCGTCTTTGCCATTTGTGATGGCCCAGAGACCCTTTTTCATCAAGATGAGCTTGATGCGGGTTTGCCAGGTGTGAAACCCGACTCCTTTGAATCGAGCATTTGGAGAGTCTTTTCCCATGTTGAGGTTGCAAGATCAGCAGCAAATCAACACCAAAATTCTGAGATTTTATCAGTAGAAGAGGAGAATGCAGTGTGTCAAGAGACACAGTTAGTGACAGTGTGAAAACACACTATGTCAGTGTTGATGTTGAGCATGATTCTTGATTCTTCTTGTTCAGGATCGTTCGGTCGTTCTTCAATCTTCTCAAGTTCTTCCCCTTCTTGATTTAATGCTGGGTCAATGGATTAGAGTGACAGAGGCTTGGGTTGAGTGTCAGGAGAAAGAAAAACTGAGAAAAAAAAAGCTTGAGAAATTTTGGCTATGGTGGAATTAGGGTTTCTGAGCCAGGGGCCTTGTTTTTTCAACATTGCAAGAGCTATACTTGATCATTTTCAAAAATTTTTACATGCCTAGGAAGCTGACTTCATGGGCTATCAAAACCCCATGATAATCGTCAAGATCGTGGATAGTATGGCGCGCGCAGGCAGCTCGAACAGATTCGGTGCAGTTCAGGACAACGATGATGAATTTGTGCAATGCCGGGGTCAGGGTGCAGCAATGTAGTCGATTTTCGTGCCAAGATGAAGCGCCTTGAGTAGAGAAACAACTCCCTAGAAGAAATCAAGAGCTGAAGTGGCATGATTGAGAAGTTATTGAAGCTCCAAGTGAGGTAGGTCCTGTCTGGCTATGGCAGACACAAAGCATAGATTGAGAATTTTCACAATGCTGAGCTCCAGATGGTCAAATTCCTGGATTGATGTGATACAGGGAAGCTTTGTGAGTTGGGGAATACTTTTCCAGAAGGAAGCTCCAAGAGATTTGACCTGTGGAGTGAGATATAAGCAGCTCAATCTGACAGGGTGCTGCTGGCTATGGCTGCCATGGAAGCTTCAGTGAGAGTAGAGTTGGTAGATGAAGTCATGAGCTGACATTGAGCTAGATTGAGGTTGAGAGGAATCAAGAGAGGCTAGAGAAGCAATGCCATGCCCAATTGGGCTCTGATACCATGTGAGAAATGCGGGATCTAGAGCATGGCAAAGGTAGAAGCTATGGAGGATGGAAGGAGAAGTGTGGACTCATGATGGAAAAGACACTGTTTGTTACACAAGTGAATTAGGTTCCAAGATTGAGACTTGGACTCATAAACACAATCTTGTGTATGTGGACAATGACATTGACACTTCACTGAAAAGAAAAGAGTACTATCATTGCATTAAGAAAAGGAAGCAAGTACAATGCTTTATAGGAAAGTAGGAAACTGCAGTAGGCACCATTATGCATATGGGATAGGTTAGCCTGCATATCCTTGACCCTGAAGCTCCATACAAAGAGGCTGTTTGAGTGAGTGTGATTGCTAATTCTCAACACTATGTCTGTGATACGTGGCACTTATTGCCAATATGTGTGGAATACCCCTTTGAGGGGTTTTGGGGAAGGTGCCGTTGGACTCTTATCTAGCTACAAATACAATATTAGATGTATCTAGTGTGTATTTAGTTATTACAGACGCTCTAGGCCTATGAGGCCGTGTGGTGGTGGAGGTGTATGTTGTGTGCATGAGGCCCGGCTAGTGCCAGCCCATTTTTGGTCCCATCACAATGTTTAGAAAACAATTGCAATGCGTACATGTTTGATACCATGTTATGCTCAATGAACGTGTGGATGACCATTCTGCTCAAGCATTTTATCATTACAAAAAAACTAGTTGAACTACAAAAACAACCCTTTAATGCTTTTTCGACTAATCATATGTGCGACATTGCTAGAGACTAGCACCAAATTTCTTTGTGCTACTAGTCTCCTTAACTCTGTCCTATATGGTGTGCATGACCAAATAAATCAGAATTTGAATCATTTCCAACAACTAACCACTTTCACAAACCCTCTTCCCTCCTACCGTTTAGGTTTTGCATTCGTTGGGTAGGTGTACAGTTTTTTAAATGTAAATTTCCATATAAAAATCGATTAAAACATACTATAACATAGAAACAAGGCTTGACTGAGGCTCGTGTTGAGGCTTGATCCTCATGCTCTAACCTTGGTATATGCTCATGAACATTAAATGTATTTTTTCCTAATTTTTGAGATGCAAAAACTAATATTTCACTTATTTTTCCTATTTTTCCCATTTATTTGTTCATACAAAATGTGGTATTTTCTTATTTATGTGTCTTGACTGATCATATTGACTAAGCATTGATTTTTCTTAGTTTTTTATCTCGTATGAACTTCATTTTCCAACCCGAAACGGAAGAAATTCTCAATTTTCTTCATTTATGGCGCATTTTAGGTTTTAAATTATTAATGACGACTATGTACGGCTATGGGTTTCGCATTTTTCCATGTATAGTCCCCAAACATACTTAAAACATGATTTATACAAATTGTCTTTCCATGCGCATATCGTTAAATCCATCAAACATCAAAACTATGTAATTTTCTTTGTAAAAATTTAGGCATAATATCACTTACTTGTGTGCTGCATGTTTTTATGAAACGATTTCGGGCAGCCAATGGATTTCGACTTTTTGACCTTTGATTTAACTTCCAAAAATTTTTGCTTGCCCCAACTCGGGCTCTTGCACTACTGACCACTTGCTTTGACTCTATCTGGTGTCTCAAAAATTTATGAAAAATCCGTAGTGCTATTTGAAACCACTTTAAAATGCTGTCTTTCACGGCTCGTAAAAATTGCCAAATCTATCTTTGCTAGTTCTGAACGAAGTCAAATTCTACCTTAAATTTGCTCTTCTCCGCAACTTTCCTACACTTTATTGGGCTTTAAATTACACTCTTAATCAACAAGCCGCATAATCCCATGGTGTCCCACATACTCTTTCTACAACTTGGTGGGTGAACCACTAATGAACCCATGCTACAAAAACAAAAACACACAATATTGAATGTTAGATGAAATAGATAGAAAATTCTCGTGATATTCATGAGAAGTTGGGAAAAATGGATGCAATTAGACCTTTACTAATTACAATAAACACACTCACTATAGTGATTTGTCTTTCAAGATGGACAAAAACTATAGATCAGCTACATATGTTACAAAGAAAGATGTCAGAAATGTCATTTATGAGGACACATGTGGTAAATTTGGAGTACCCCACAATATTTTATCTAATACAGGGTGTATTTTTCAAGCAAGCTTGGTAGATTTTGTTTATGAGAGAATGAAGTCATAGATATAGCATTCCCTATTATCCTCAATGTAATGGCATGAATGAATTGTTAAATGGAGAGCTTATAGCCATCTTGATGGAAATGACTGTAGACAATAATAATTTTTAGGATCTAGAGTTTCCAAATGCTTTATGGGCTTGAAATGGCATACCAATGAAGAGTGATACTAAGTTCCTAGTATTTAGATTGGCATTTGGAAAGGAGGCTCTTCTCCCCAATTATTCATTCATCGAAGCTACTAATGAAGATGTGTGATGAAACTAGGGATGCCTATTAAGAGAGATTTTGGCAATCATAGGAGATGTAGTTGATAGGAATCTAGCCTTAGAACAATATGCAAAAGTGCAAGAAAACAATAAGAATATGAACAAGGGATAAAGGAAAAGAGGCAAAGAGAAGCAATTTGGTGTGATGAGATAAAGCATCAAATTGGATCGTGTTTTCCAAAAGAAGCTCCAATTGAATTGGGATGGTTAGTTCAAAGTTGTGACGAAATATGTTGATGGTACCTACTAGTTCATAGATTTGGAAGGAGAATTCTACAAGAGAAGAGTACATAGATAGAAATTGAAGTATGAATCTTGAATTGTAATGATGGTGAAAGACACTTACACAAGGGAAGAAACTATAGAGATATGTTTTTTTTGGACAAGAAGGTTCTTTTGCTATCCTACTAAGGCTTTTTGCCCAATGAACATGATTTCTCTATTGGATTGTAAGGGTGGACAACTGTGTGAGGCTTTCTCTTGAACGCCCAAAATAGATTGACTATGGGATGGTGTCACATAGATAGACTTTGACAATAAATTCAAGGAATAGTTTTGTGTCTTTTGAAAAAATAGATATTGGAATGCTTTAATAGCTAGGTCTTTTGTGCTTTGATAGGAGAGTTCTAGAGATTTCTCCCATCACTAGCAAAGTTTTTTGTCCATTTGCAAATACCTATACAACAAATTCTAGGTTTTTGGCTTGTTGCAAGGATGATGTTCATGCACAAAGGCTGGAGCTTAAAATCGTGGCAACAAAGTAAGTATATCATCATGGAGTTATTTATGATAGCAAGGTATGTCAAACATCATGCATGCGCCAGTTAATTTTGACTATATGGAGTTGGTGACTTGGTGTTAACTCTATTTTACTGATATACTAGCTTGATGACCTAGGGTGAGAACTATGGTGTGTAGCTTGTTTGAAGAAGAGCATGGTTTCATGGAAAGGGTCTTGGGGGGCCTACACATATAGTGAGTTGGTGGTTTGGTGATGTGCCATAGCCACCCCATATTTCACATGGATGGAGACATGAAAAGAAAGTTGGTGGAGAAGTAGCTTATGGTGCTTTTTAGAGAAGAAATCAAGATGGTGGTACTATAAAAAACAATGATGATGACCTAACTTGGCAAAAAAAAGGTGATGATTATGTCAAGAAGTTAAATGAATGTAAATTTGGATGGTGTAGGGGAAAAAAAGGACACGAAGGTGAGAAGAGAAGGTGATACTTTGTGAATGCTAACCATAGCCTTATTGATGTGAGAAACTAGAAGAAATGTAGCAAAAAGTTTAGTGAAAGCTAAAGAAAGCAAGGTTTTTCTAGCACCACACTGAGGAGTACATGTAGAGCTCATAGCAATTACAAGTGGCGGGAGATAGCAAAGGAAAATAAATGCTTCTGGAGGCATTGGACATAGCCATGAAGAAGAGTGAGAGAGTGTGTAGCTAAGATGGTAGTGGTGTATTTGGAGAAACACCAAGTTTCTATGTTGGTGTTCAAAGGAAAAAAGGTTGGAAGTAGTGGAGTTGAAGAATGGTCTATGTGCTTGTAGTAGAGGTGTGGTAACTATAAGAGTTCTTATGGAGGTGTAGAGGTAGTTCATGGAGTTGATCCCTGCAATTGAAGTCTCTTAGAGTTGAGACCTCCCTAAAGAAAATCTGAATGTTTCTACTTACTTACCTTCCTTAGAGTTCATAGGACTATAATTATGATGCTTAGTGTGTGAGGCTTGGATTGAAATACTAATTTTCTTGGACGAAGGTTGCTAGGATGGAGGTGCTATTATGTCATGAATGGAGATTTTCTTTGAGTTCACTATGTGTCAAGAGAAGATTTTGCCAAAGAGTTATCTTCTCATAGTTCAAGACTTCCATTCCATCATAGAATAAAATTTATGATGGACATGCCTTATGTAATGTGTTTCAAAGATCATTGCCATAAAGGCTATGATGTTGTGCTCAACATTGAGCTAAAAGAGACTATGTATGAATATTTATCTAGATGAGCAATGGCCTTTGTATCATTATTATTTTGGTTTGAGAGGTGTGGTGTTTTCCAATGAGGAATTTTTATTGCATACCTGGGACTTGAGTGGTGTTCTATATTATTTATTCCCTTTCTAGTGTAGCAAAAGAGTGACGCTAAAAATAAAATAGAAAAAGCACTATCCAAGTCCCTAGCACATGTAAGAACTCTCAATTCATTCAAGATCATAATGTACTAGAAGTTAAATAAATACTAGAACAAAGGTTTGTGCTCATAAAAAAGGTATATGTAGTCTACTTATAGCTCAATGCAAGGTATAATATCATAGCCTTTAGACCATGATTAGTAGTACAAAATATACAAGTGTGTGTCCATCGTTCACTTCTTCTCAATGAAACTGATCTCAGCAAGTTTGATAGAATTTTTTTTTGATGATAACTCGTCTTCAAGCATGGTAAACACAAATCAAAATTAAACTTTAGACATAATTGCATCTTTATTCGCATTATCCTCATCGAAAAAATAAAACTATTTGCCCAAGGCTCACACCAAAAATATTACCATCACAATATATTGTAACTTCAAAGCAAGTGGGCAAGTAGAAACTCTTGGACAACCCTTCCAGGAGGCTCCAACTCTAAAATATTGCAACATGCAAGGACAACTCCTAGCTCCAAGAGTTGCTTTGACACTCTACCCAAAAAAAAACTAAGGATTTATATAACACAATGAAGACACCTCAACAAGAAGTTTAAGAAATAATAGGTATAATCATGTAGACATTGAATCAATACAAAACCAAGTGGACCTCTTGTAGCTAATAAAGAAGGAGAGATTATCATAAAATTTTATGGACCATGACTTAATAGACATAGTATATAAGAATGTATCTAGTTTGTACAAATTATTTGCTTAAGGACTTGACCCATAGCTTCCATTGGTCATTATATAAATAGAAAATCATCCCAAGAATCAAAATTTGACTAATATGTGAGTCATAACTATCATACTCTTAAAACAAAAAATCTAAGAAATGCCAAACTTGAGAGCAAGATTGCATATGAGAGGGAGGGATGAAAAGATATCAAGAAGATATATCAATTATATTGCCAATATTTATGACCAAAGCATCAGAGAGGGGGGTTTGACATCACCCTATTAGAGTATTTCATTGAATATGCAAGATTGGTTAACCATGGGACTTTCATGGAGTGCATTAAGAACCCAATGAACCATGGGGGTATCCTAAAGGGATTAATAAACACCAAGAACTATAAAGACCAATATGTTCTCCTTTCATGACATGATTGCCCCTTCATATTCATAATCATCATTTACAAAGACACAACTATCTACTCAAGGCTCACATATGAGCAACATTAGCATCCTTAGAAGTATCAAGCAAGAATCCATCAAAACCACACAAAGGATCCATGAACATACACTCATTCAGAAACACTCATGAGGAGATTCACTAACTCCACACTTTTAGTAACTACCCAACCTTCAAAACACAAACTTAGACCCTTGGGTAGTAGCACTTCTATCTCTTAATCTCCACAAAATCTTATTTTTCTTCTGACTTAGCTTCATGTACTTTGTTGTTGATCAACTCCCACTCTTGCAATAGGTACATTCGCATATCTCTTAACATTGTCATCTTCAATCCTCTCTCCTTGGCTATCCAAAAACAACACTACATGCATCACTATAAAGTGAATATATAGGTAGCTATATCCCTCTAAAAGAATGACTTTATTCTTCTCTATATATCCCTTGAATAGGACTTCTTCTCATCTTTACTTTCCATCTATCCCCCTAAGACAACAATTCATAGGCCTTCATCTTTACTTTCCATCTATCCCCCTAAGACAACAATTCATAGGCCTTATATGGGCCTACTATGATAGTGTCATGACAATCGATTATGATTACCTTAGGGCTTCCAAATAGTGCCTATCATGATCTCCTTTATCCAACTACTATATTGATCAAGTGCCAATAATAGCTAGCATGATATTCCCATGTCCTTAAAAGCAAGCCGCTATCTTGTACCCCATGAGCTCCCAAACCAAATTATGCATGTTAACATATTTTTTTCACAACTAGGGTAATGTCATCCTCCTCTCCTTTTTATCAAATTGGAGGGTCTAATATCACATAATAATATGGTAAAATACATATATAATCCTTATAAATAACCTTACACCACTAGTGTGAGGTGCCTCTTGTGATAAACTCAGAGTAGTCCTTTAGTTATGAATCAAAATCTATATCCATGCACAACAACACTCAGTCTCCTTATGGAAAATGTTAGACTTAGTTTGACATAGCAATTCCAAATCTACTTCACAAGGAAGTATGGATGGGTTACCCCTAGCAATCTACCTAAGAAAGATCACTTTGTAATCAATCAAAGACAAGAGTATGATTAATAATGTGCTTGGTTCAAAGAGAGTAAGAGAGGGGGAGAGTGTAGCTCAATCCCTCAATCCATAAGATAAGATCTTAACTTTAGCCCCTAATGTTATGGAATTGTCTATCCCATGGTATTTTTCTAGAATTTATATTATTTGTATTAATATAGATTTTATATATTTTCCACATGGTCCGTGACATATTGCTGGAACGCATGTATATGATACTGATCCTATTATGTCTGGTATATAGATGGTAGGAAAACGAATGTGTTTTGTATTGTGATGAGTATATTATTAGATATACAACCATTATTTTGAAATCCATATTTTAATATGTGAATTTATGGCTTTTATAAAGTGAAAAATTTTATTGGAAAGATTATATTTTTCAATTTACGCATAAGCAAAAGGAATTTGCATGTGCACATGCACAATAGATTTATTTTGGAGGTATCTATTAGTAGAGATAAAATATTATTTTAAATTGTAAAGCTATTTAAAATAGGGTGAGTTTGATTTATTTTCACAAAAGAAAGTTGTGAAAGGAAAGAAAAGCAAGAACTCAAAAAGATACCTTCAATGTATTATGAGCACAAAATCTTGATTGAATACTATAAATACATTCATGGGAGAAGATTGCACACAATCTTGTGTCATATAAGTTTTATGTATTTATCTTCTCTTTTGCAATTTGTGCTCTTCATATTTTTCTATCAAATCTTGGCTATTGCATGATGAAGACTAGCAAAATTGGTATCAGGACAAGGTGATTGGGCTATGCATCAATATGAAGAAGAAGAGCCATTACTACTTTTGAAGGAAACATAATCTTCAACATCAAACATCAATATTCTATCCCCACTGGAAAAATACTTTGTACTATGGTTTTGGTGTGAGAGGCTTGATGTCAGTATCATCTCACATGCCCTCTTCTTCAAATATTGTGTATGAAAGCCTAACTAAAAGGTTCTTTATTACCATTTGCTTCAAGAAAACCACCTTTATGGTGGATTTGGAGGCTAAGGTTGTTTTAACTCATAGACAAGGAGATTCATAACCAATTCCATCATTTATGAAGAGCAGCACACCCACCGACCTGCAAACCACCTTCATCTTCTCTTTTATGTTAGTCAGATGCTCCATGATCATCATTGAATAGCCATGGACTTGCATTGCCCGTTGATTTTTTATTGTTTTAGTCAAACACTCAATCTTCAAAGCTCTTGAGATTTTATAAATTGTGTAATAGCCCCATTATTCAAAAAGATACATTTTTATTCCTTTTCTACTACCCCTTGGAAAAATTCATCTCTTGGGTTTGCACTCATCAAATTACCCCCCCAGCCAAACACAATATTAGTGAGTTTGGGAATTCTCCCAATTCCCATTTTTTGAATACTAAAAAGGTGGCACTCGGATAACATGCCCATAAGTTTCTCAAAACCATATGATGTGACCTATCATTGGAAATCACTTGAAAAATGGAATTTATTGAGCTATAGAGTGCTCAATTTGGAGTTATAGTATTCAAGTTATGACAAATCAAAGATTTGACCACGTGTCCCAAACTTATTCGCATCCCTCTCGTTTCCCATTCTCCTTGAACCAAGTGTAGTATAAATCCGCTTCGACCCTGATGCTTCTACATAAGTAGTTCGGGCTCGACGCTAGTTACCTTCTAGGAACTTGACCATTAGGAAAACCCTGATTTAGGTTGGTCCTAAGTGAGAACGGCCAGAATGCTTCCGCTTCGTCGTAGACTCGGTCGTCGTAGACTCGAGAAGACCTAGATCGCAAATCCCATGACATTCCTTGGGAGTGCCGGGCGATGCTTTCTATTCTCAAGCCTCCTCCTCCATAGCCACACACGAGACAAGAGAAGAGAAGAGGAGGGAAGAAGAAGAGAGGAGATGGTGGAGAGCTTCACCTCTTTGATCCCTCACCCTTACACACTCCCTCTCTCAAGCACACACAAGCAAGAAAAGAGAAGAGAAGAAGAGAAGAAGAAGAGTATCTTGTTGCCACACACCAAAGAATGAGCTCTCATTTACTTTTTGAACTTTATATACATGCCCTGAAATCCCATGGATACCCATCCCCTTTTTTACACGACCGGCCATTGTGGCAAGGTCGTATTTTCCATTCCCTTCTACTTGGCCTATTTCTTTAGCCTATGCCCATCTACCCTTTTACAATTCACACACAAGGGAGCCTGGAGCTCTTTTACAAAATTTTTGGGGTGCCTTTTACTTAAAAATGCACTTTTTCCTTTAACTTGATTTTAGAGGCCATCCTTGTGCCTTTGCTTGATCTCCATCTTGCTTCTTCCATTTCATCAGCATATCACTTCTTTTTCTTTCTTCTTAGCTTGAGCATCTTGAGCTAGGGTTAATATTACCCCCTCCTAGATAAGTGTCAGTCCCACGGCACTTGCAAGACTTTGTTGTTGAGGGTTTGGTGCTTCAAAGGGTGGTTGCCTAAGTGGATGATGGGACCTTGTGTTGCTTGGTAGTGGTTGAGGAGCTTGGCAATGATTGCGTTGTTGGAGACTAAGGGTATGTTGAGTGGATGGTGGGGCCTTCGATGTTGGTGGTTGCAACATCCGAGACTACCTAAAAAGAGAAGACTTGCCCTACCTAGGGAGAGTATCTACCTCATCGTGTAGTGCATAATGCTTGTGATGGTGGAATAGGAAGATGGGTCTAACCACAGGCAAAAGCCTAAGTGATGTCCCACACTTAAGGACCCCATGCGTTCAAAAGCGAGGTGCAATGGTTGCGGCTTAGGGAGACAGGTCTACGAGTGTTACCTCCCTAGGTATGTCCTACCCTTGAGGTGCCCTGAGTGCATATTCTGGGGAATCAAAAAGGGCTAGGGGGTTAGACATGGAGTCGGTTGACCAAGGCCACCAGATGTACCTAACTTGAGAACCCCTAGGTGCAGTGATTGTGGTCTCTATGCAGCTCGCTGTGTCTTTGTGTGATTTCTCCTTCCATTTCCATTCTCTTTGTTTTACTTTTTGGTTTTGTATTTTCTTGCCTTTTCTTTCTATCCTTTTTTTTATAGTTACATACTCATGATAGAAGTTAGTCTTCGTGTCATGGAGTGAGGTAGGGAGAGAGGCTTAATAGATTTGTTAAGGAATTGGTAGCTTTGGAGATACCCCTTGAGGTCTAGGCAGACTTGAAGGGTAGTGTTGGAGAGGAATGGATGATTGCAGCAAGTGAAGCGGCTATCATTCTTATCCTTTAGAAGAGCTAAGAAAAATGAAGGTAGTAGTGTAGTCCCATCATTAGTCGAGCCATTGTGCAACTATCTATAGCATTAGGATCAAAATGGAGGGTTGGGAGGCCACGCTCCAATGGAGTGGGATCTTGCCTAATGAGTATCCTAAGAAATCTAAGGTAATTATAGGTGCTAATAAAGGTGGGGTTAGAGAACGAAGAGAATTCATTGATGAAGTGGACCATGGTATCATATAAATTTTTTGATGTGAAAATAAGGGCATCTTCATATATAGTACAATGCGGAATGTAGAATATCGAGAAATTGTACCGCCCATGGACATTGGGGTAAAAATCCACTCCTATCCTTTGAGGGTATGGCATGAACATTGGGTTGTTCCATTCAAAGGGTTGAGTGTTGCAAAAGGCCATCAGAGTGTCCATGATGATGTCATAGATCCGCTGCCTTCTCCATGCAGTTTGGCATTCGTAACCAGGCACAAACCTTGGCACTTCAAAAACTTTTTTTTGCCAAAATTCAGCATCTTCAGTGCCCCATAGAGTGGGGTTCTGTTTTCTCTCCTTCAGCCACTTCTCCTCGAGCTTGCCTCTGATATTAATTACCTCCTCCACCACCTTGATGGGAAAAACTCTATGCAGGGTGGTGGAGAATTGGAAATTAAAATCGAATGGGTTCCTAGCATTTCTTGCCATTCCCAAATCACAAGGTCATTGTGGAACCTTGGTGGAGACTCATCCTTACATGATGGGATAGGTACAGGTGGTGCTATTACTCCTCTAGCATTCCATCTTCTTCTTGTTTCCTCCACCATTTGTTTTCTCATTTCTCTCAGTGCCGCCTTGCTTTCTGCGGAGGTATCTTCTTGTTACTGCTCATTCAGTCATGGGGGAGGAGGCAGTGTGACAAGCTCTTCCTCCTACAGTCTCATTTCAAAGTTCATTTTAGTCTTCTCCTACCTTGTCCCTTGTTGTGCCCCTTCTGTGAAGCCAAATGCATCAACCTCTTGTGGAGTTAGGCTTGCTAGTAGGAGATAGTGGTGCTGCTCTTCAAGGCTAAGGCCAACACCCACAGGTTGTGGCGGCATCTGTAGGCCTGCTCTCAAGGCCCTGAATGCTATTCCTAGCTTCTTCTTTATGGCTTTTATGGATTCTCCTTCCTTTGCTTGTGTGACATCTAGTAAGGTATTTAAGAAGGCACATTGCTGAGTTTGGAAGCCCACTTGGGTAGCCTCTGCTTTGCTTTCAATGCGAGTACTTTTTCTTTCTCCGCTTGAGCAAAATGGCACGCCAAGGTTTTCATCCTCCTTTCATTGCAGGTTGCCCACTCTTCTACTCCCTTCATCATCTCCCTGAAGCTCTTCCCCTGCCTCTGTGTTAAGGCTGTTATTACTGATTCATGTTCTTTCCACTTCTGAGTCATCATCTCCTTCTCCTTTTCCAGGTGCTTAACCTCTCGTTGATGCTCTTCCTGTTCCTGCTTTCTTTCTTCTTCTCTTGCAACAAGCTCATCCATGCCCAGTTGGACTCTCTTTAGCTGAGCTTCCAGGTCCTCAAGGTACATTCTTAAGAGTTTATGTTCTTGTTGGAGTCCAACTAGCTCCTGGTTCTCATCTTTGAGGTGTTTTCTCCATGTTTTCTCATTTTCTTCCTTGGTATTGAGCTTTGCTTTTAGCTCGCTAATTTCTTTTTGGTACATGGCCACCTATCAGGTTTTTTCCAACGGAAAGGCCGTCATTGACTCTTTCTCAGCTTTCAACTTATCCACCACTATTCTCGTTTCCTCCTTGGCTTTCTCTAATTGAGAGAGTTGCTCCGCAACATACTCATCGTAGTTAACGGGTGGCATCACAATTGTGAGGATGGGAGTTGTGGAAGTTCCCACCTTTTGCTGCTTAGGGTCATACCTTGACTCAACGTCTGCTCTACTGCTGGTCTTTCTTGCCCTACGGTTGGGATTTCCACACTCTTTTCTTGAGCCTATTCCTTGTTAACAAAATATTCATCTAGGCTATAAGATTATTGGCATCTGCCATGGCCGAGGTGCCCTAAGTAGGTGTTGCTATTGTGGGGGTAGGCAAGCACGATGAGGGGTGGAAAGGGGGCAATGGGGGCTTTGCCCTTGCCTTCAGTCAACAGTAGGTGGCGTCATCTCTGGCACATGTGCACTCGAGCTTGGGCCTTTGGACTCAAGGCACCTAGCTTGTGTAGCCTGTCTTGCTGTTTGATGGACAAGCACATGGCTAGCACGATGTCCTCCTCTTCCTTTCTCTTCAATTCCTCCTCCTTTTCAGCGGCCTCTCTCTTCCTCTCTTTTTTGACTTTGCCTCTCAAACTCTTCTCTCTCTTTCTTCCTCCTTTCCTTCGCCTCTTGCTTCTTTATGCAAATCCGCTTTCTCTTTTTTCTTCCCTTCTTCCTCATACTTGTTCTATGTCATCTTATTCTTAAACTTCTTTGATTCCCTTCTGCTAGATTGAGCTTCTTACTCTCCCTCCTCTTCACTAACTATCCTCTCACTCGATTGTTCTCTGTCATGATGAGGAGGTGACATGTTAGGTGTTTTATCCGCTCCCTCCTCTCCATCATGTGCCTCCTTTATCGCTTCCTGGATAAGAGTGGTTAAGATTCCTCTATACCAAATGAATGAGGCTTTAGCTGAAGGCTTCTTCCTCTCAGCTCCTTTTGATGCTAGGGACTCTCCACTCGCCTGTTGAGATGACAAGCTCAATACATGCGGACATTGATGATGGACCGCCTGGTTAGATGGGTCCACACGTCTACACTTAGCACGTCGGTGGTCATTATGACTCACACATGGCCACTGACTCATTACTTATTATATTCAGGTTATTACACCTATTTACAGCTGGCATAGTTATAGCACCAGTCGACTAGTGTAGTCGGTTATGCATTGTTTGACTTAGTAGGCCACTTTCCTTTATGTTGTATCTTATCTATACTTTGTGTACATTGTAAAGAGTGTGGAAGAAGAAGAAGAAACCAGCAAGAAAACGTTTTGGCCTCCATCTCTCTTCTAGTCTCTCGAGTGAGCTTCTCCTTGTGCATTCTGTGTGTGTTTGGTGCAGCATCTTGAGCAAGTCTCCCCACCACGCGATTCTTGACATGGTATCAGAGCCGCGCCACTAAGAGAGGCTGATTTTGAAGGTTGAAGCAAAGGAGAAGAAGCAAGGTTTGAGCAAGCAAGCCACGGGTAAGAAGCTCTCCCATTCTTCCACTCTCTCTCTTGGATAGTGCTTGTGGAGGCACTGGAAGCAGGGTCGAGCAAAAGTCTCAGATTGCAGTGAGATTTGGTGTGCGCGAAGAGTGTTGTGTATTCTACAGATAAGCCCTTTAGGGCTTGCCTGCAGTTATTTTGGGTATCTGAGGCCGTTTCAGGCCTCGTTTTAGAGCCGCAAGGTTGCGGACATCAGTTTTAGGATACACTGTGACTTCGATTGTATTGACCGATAGTGGGTGCACAGGTTACAGATTTCAGATCTGTAAGTTCAAAGGTGTTTACCAGCAAGTAAACACAAGGTTTATCTGCAAACTGGTTGCAGATTGTATGTATTGTTGAGTAGACAAGATTTGCTTGCTGCTGCTATTAATTTTGTGATAATGGCAGAGAACAGTGGAAGCCCCATCATTGAGAAGCTCGACAAGAACAACTACCCTTCATGGAAGTTCCATGTCACGAACTTCCTTATTGGAAAAGGCCTCTATGAGTTTGTTTCAGGTGAAGAAAAGGAGCCGAAGGTGAGTGATCCTCCAACTGCAGAAGAGACAAAGGCACGGAAGGAGTGGAATGCAAAAGACAAGAAGGTCATGTATTGGTTGTTTGCAGTAATTGACAATAATATGCTGGGACACATTAGAAATGCAGAGAATTCATATGTAGCTTGGACCATACTTAAAAGTATGTTTTCTGTAAATACAAAGGCATGAAAGATTCAACTCAAGCAAGAGTTGAATACATTGAAGAAAGGGAAGATGTCTATCAATGAGTATGCACTGAAGGTAAGGAGCATTACAGATGCCTTGGCAGCGATTGATGCAATGCCCGATGATGATGATTTGGTGTCGTCTACCTTGGGTGGACTTAACAATGAAAAGGCTTGGAAGTCTTTTGTAACTTCCATATATGTTAGAAAGCCATTTCCAGATTTCGATGAGTTGGTCTCCCTTATGATCACTGAAGAGATCAAATGTAGAGTGAGACATCTAAAAAAAGTGGTGAACAGGTCCAAGCTTTCTACTCCAGTTCAGGAAGGGGACATGGCAGGTTCTCTTCAAGAGGCCGTGGTACAGGACGTGGTAGTGACAACCAGCAAAACAGATTCAATCAGCAATTTGGCGATATGCAAGTTTCAGGAGGTCATGGTAACTTTAGAGGCAGGGCGAGCTTTAGAGGAAGAGATGGATGGCAGAACAGAGATTCTAACAACTCTGGTGTTGTGTGCCACTACTGTGGCAAAACAGGTCATATCACAGCCCAATGTTATGCTAAGAAAGATGATATCCGCAGTGGTAAGTTGCAGCTAGGAAACTATGCATCGTCTTCATGATAGAATGAAGATAAAAATGAACGTCTATTTGTTATGCAGCATATGCTGAATGCTGTTACAGGAAAGGGAACACATGATGATGTTTGCTATGTTGATTCAGGTGCATCCAATCATATGACTAGCCATGTAGAATGGTTTGGAGAGATGTAGGATTTGCAAAATGCAGGTTATGTGCAGACGGGTGATGATTCATGCCACCCAATTTCACACATTGGAAAAGTTCCCTTGTCCTTGCATGATGGTAAGACAAAGAGTCTTTCAGATGTATTACATGTGCCATCTATTACAAAGAACTTGGTGTCAGTCGGTCAGATGGTAGAGCAAGGGCTGCAAGTTAGATTTAATGCAAAGGGCTACTTTGTAGAAGACTTCAATGACAAGTGCAGGTTAGTTACAAAGGGAAGTAGAGTTGGACGTATGTTTACTTTGGATGCTGGAATTCCTACTATGAATGCTGCTATGTATGCTAAAGGAAAAGGTGTTGTTGCAGATATTGAAATTTGGCACAAACGCATTGGACATGCAAATGTACAAAGGCTAAAATTAATGTAATCCAAAGGGTTAGGTTTGCCTACATTTAGAGTTGCAGAATTTCATAAGGTATGCGAAGCATGTCAGTTTGGTAAGTAGGCAAGACCACCCTTTTCACATGACAAAGATGTAAGCAGAAATATCCTTGATGTTGTGCATACAGACATTTGGGAGCCTACACAAAATGTATCTCATGGAGGCAGTTCATACTTTGTCACATTCATTGATGATTGTTCTAGAAAGCTATGGGTATATTTTATGAAGGAAAAGAGTGAAGCGCTTGAGCACTTTAGAACTTTCAAGGCTGCAGTTGAAAGAGAAACATGCTTGAAAGTAAAGTGCTTGAGGTCAGACGGAGGGGGAGAGTACCTCTCGAATGAGTTCAGTGTTTTTCTGAGGTCTCATGGGATAAAGAGACAGTTCACATGCAGGTATACGCCACAGCAAAATGGTGTTACAGAAAGGAAAAACGGGCATATTGCAAAAGTTGCACGTACCTTGATGGATGAAAAGAATATGCCTAAGCATTTTTGGTCTGAGGCTATTCATATTGCTGTTTATATTATGAATAGAACTCCCACAGCTGCAGTTCATGGGATGACTCCTGAAGAATGTTTTACTGGCAAGAAGCCTGATGTATCGCACTTTAAGGTATTTGGCTGTGTTGCATACGTTCATGTGCTAGATGAGCTACGGAAGAAGCTTGATCCAAAGACAGAAAAATGTTTCTTTATTGGATACTCTTTAGAGTAGAAAGGGTATCGCTGTTATAACCCTATCACATGTAAGTTCAGAGTGAACAGGGATGTCATCTTTGATGAAATGAGAAATTGGTATGCATCAAGTGGTGATGCATTAGATGATGATGATGATCATGACACTCATGTGCAGGCTGAAAAGCAAGAATCACGGACTGTTAGTGGACCAGAGACATCATCTGGTAGTCCTTGGTCTGGGAGACTAAGGAGTAGCTCTACATCTTCAAGTGTATCTAGTAGCACTACAGGTAAAGACAAAGGAAAGAATAAAGTGTCAGAAGGCATTGATGCAGTTCTTGATGGAGACTCCAGTGACTCAGAGAGCTTGGATGATGAGCTTGGCATTCCTTCAGTGAGGACATCAGGTGTACAGAGAGCTCATAATAATGTAAAGGCTCTATTGAGTGATCCGGTGGTATGCAGATCTAGCAGGATCAGATACCCTGTTAAAAGATTTGGTTTTGAAGGTTATGAAGCTCACCATTATGCTTATATGGTGAAACTAGTTGAGGATGTTGAGCCCACTTATTTTGAGGATGCTATTGGTCATACTCATTGGGATGCAACAATGGATGAGGAGATGGCTGCATTAGAGGCCAATAAGACTTGGGATCTAGTATCATTGCCGAAGGGCAAGAAAGCTATTAGATGTAAGTGGGTTTATAAGATTAAGCACAATGTAGATGGTTCTATTAGTAGGTACAAAGCTAGGTTGGTTGCAAAAGGCTATGCACAAACATATGGCATAGATTATGATGAAACCTTTAGTCCAGTTGCTAGGATGGCAACTGTCAGATGTGTGATTGCTTCAGCAGCCAAAGGTTGGAGGTTGCAGCAAATGGATGTGAAGAATGCCTTCTTGCATAGTGATTTGCAGGAAGAAGTGTATATGGATCAGCCAGCAGGTTATGAAGAAGATTTAGAGCATCCCACATATGTGTGCAGGTTGAAGAAGGCGCTCTATGGGCTCAAGCAAGCACCTAGAGCATGGTCTGACAAGATCAGAGAGTATCTTATCAATATTGGCTTTTATGTTTTTGATGCTGATCACTCACTTTATGTGAAAAAGGGAGATGCAGGTTTGGTCATCATAGTCATCTATGTGGATGACTTGATTATTATAGGTGATAGTGATAGTGGGATTGCTGAAGTCAAGGACTTTTTGAAGAAGAAGTTTGAGATGAAGGATTTAGGTGAGCTAAGCTACTTCCTTGGCATTGAGGTGATCAGATGTGGCATATGGCTGTCCCAAAGACAGTATGGCTTGGATATGTTGTCCAAGTATGGTATGACAACATGCAAACCACTTTCAGTCCCGTTGGAGCAGAATGTAAAGTTGAGTGCTGATGTTGGGAATGAGATAGAAGACCCTACTATGTTTAGGAGGATAGTGGGGAGTTTGATCTACATGACCATTACAAGGCCAGACTTGAGCTATGCTGTTGGTCTTGTGAGTCAGTTTATGCAAGTACCTAGAAAGCCACTTTTGGATGCAGTCAGACGCATATTGAGATATGTGAAGTCCAATTTTCTATGAGGCAGGTACAGATGTACAAGTGTTTGGATACACAGATGCAGATTGGGCTGGTAGTATGTCTGATAGAAGATCTACCAGCGGATACATGTTCTCTCTTGGTAGTGCAGTAGTTGCTTGGAGCAGCAAAAAGCAATCTACAGTTGCTTTGTCGAGTACAGAGGCTGAGTATAGAGGTGTTGCTGTTGCAGCATGTGAGGTAGTATGGCTACAAAAGTTAATGGCTGATTTGGATGTGCAGGTGGAAGGTCCAATTGTCATTTATTGTGACAACATAAGCAATATACAGTTGGCTAGGAACCCTATGTTCCATGCTAGGACAAAACATATTGAGGTACACTACCACTTTGTGAGAGAGAAGGTACTAGCAAGTGAGATTGACTTGGTGTATGTCAACACACAGGATCAGATAGCTGACATCTTCACGAAGGCATTGGGTACAGAGAAGCTTCAAAAGTTTCGAAGCTTACTTGGAGTCGCAGAGATGCAGTTGAACTTGAGGGGGAGTGTTGAGATAACAAGCTCAACACATGCGGACATTGATGATGGACCGCCTGGTTAGATGGATCCACACGTCTACACTTAGCATGTCGGTGGTCATTATGACTCACATATGGCCACTGACTCATTACTGATTATATTCACGTTGTTACACCTATTTACAACTGGCATAGTTATAGCGCCAGTTGACTAGTGTAGTCGGTTATGCATTGTTTGACTTAGTAGGCCACTTTCCTTTATGTTGTATCTTATCTATACTTTTACATTGTAAAGAGTGTGGAAGAAGAAGAAGAAACCAGCAAGAAAACGTTTTGGCTTCCATGTCTCTTCTAGTCTGTTGAGTGAGCTTCTCCTTGTGCATTCTATGTGTGTTCGGTGCAGCATCTTGAGCAAGTCTCCCCACCACGCGATTCTTGACACTGCCGTCGGTTTGCTTCCAAGGGCTAGTGCTTTAACGGATTGGTCAAATGGTTTTCCACACATAGCTATTCCAATCCACCTCATCCAATGTGTGGGTTGCCACACTCTCCAACATGGCCATGTTGATCCTATGCGAGTTGTACCTTTGGCTGGAGAAGAGGGAGTGGATCATGTTAGCCTACAATTTGACCTCGGAGTCAGAGATATCTTGGATGCTTATGCCATTGTTTGTCAAGATGTTCTCCTTTTTCATCTTCAGCATGGCATAAATATCTCTCTTCTGCCTCTTTTCCACCTTTGGTTCCAATCCCAGCGCCTTCTCTACCAAGGTCTTATTGAGCAGGACCTGCACTTGTTTGGTTCCTTCTCTACTCCCCACATTTACTATCTCACACTCCTTGTCAGGGTCATATGTCCTTAAGAATTTCACACACTTAGTGTGGTGTTGAGCTTGATGTACTTGGCGAGGTTGCATTGTTCTACAGCCCTCCTAACAATCTCCTCATTGGCCACCACCTCTTCAATGTTGTGAATGCTCCTAAATTTGAGCTGGCCCAGTTTTCAAGAGAAAGGCCATACTTTGCTCTTTCCTCTTCCGTGAAGGGAAGGCGATGGGGGCTTGGTCTTGCTGTGACATCTTCAGCTCCTGTCATGAACCATGGTTTATCATTAGTGCTTTCCAAAACAGTTACTTGCTGGAAGAAAAGACTTCATGCTTGCTGAATTGAAACATTTTTAGTACAGAAATAGACTTTCCCTTCAAGATTTATTTCAAAATTTTGTGACATTTTTCTCAATTGCTAGTTAATGTTTTCCTTCCTTTTCTATTATTAGGGGTGGATTGAGGCTTTTAAGGTATGTTCTTCCTTTTCCTATTTCCTTATGTGTTTGATTTGATTTTGATTCACCTTACCCCCTTACCCTTTCCTCAATCCCTAGTTAATGTTTTCCTTTATTTTTTGTTCTTAGGTGTGGATTGAGGCTTTTAAGGTATGTTTTTCCTTTTCTTATTTCCTTATGTGTTTGATTTGATTTTGATTCACCTTACCTCCTTACCCCTGCCTCCTCGGAATTGAGAAGAATCCTCCCTAGGATTGAGGGCTGGAGAGTAGAGGGCATTTGGTGCATGGGTCTAGTGTTTTACTTTCACATGAGCCAAGAATAGAAGTTTGGATTACATTCCATATGAGCATATCGGTCCATGTCAAAGGGTCGGATGCCTACTTGGGTGATGTAAGTAAGAACATCGAGCAAGATGTCACCAGAGTCTACGCAACTAGCAATGTGCAGTTCCTCCTCGGTGATGATGCAATCTAAGTAGGGGTGTCCCTGAATGTGTTCTTCCATGGCTTGATCACGAATGGTCATCAATACCCTATAAGAGGTTGAAGTGACATAAGTTGCCGATGTTTTGATTGTGTGTCGTTGTTTTGCATTTGTCATGATTTGACATCCTTTGAGCTCCCATTGAAGGTGAAGAGTGTAGCATTTCCTCAAGAAAGGGGAGTCACTGGTAGCAATTCGTTTCAAGTTTTCTATCTCTTGATCGTTGGCATAAGTTGTGCACTTGTCATATGAGGTGATGAGGCATTGTTTCTGCACTTGTTTGCAGGAAACATCGGTGGCAATTAGCTCCTCAGCTACCTCAGAAGCCTTGACAAACACAAATTTTGATTCTTCCCAACAGCAAGGGAGTGTCTATACTTCCATTGCTATAGGATTGTCCAAAGTCCCAAGTCTAAGCAGTTTTAGATTTTAGCAAGCAACATGAAGGTGGCATCTAAGCGTCTAAGACATGCAACCAAGTCATCCCTTATGTTCTCCGGTAAGTCTAGGGCCACAGTCAGAATTGATTGTCGCTCATAAGAGTGATCGTTCTTAGCCTTGGGGAGTTGTGGGTGTCTGCTCCTAGGTGGCGGTCCTTGCAGTTTAGGTAACCATTGAAGCTTTGGCTCATGGGCCTTAGCTTTGACTTTAGTGATTTGTTGGTCTTGAGGCTTGATGGGTGGTGACAAAGCACTACCCCCTCCTTAGACTTAGCTATAGGTTTCTCTATTGGTGGCTTTGTGGACTTGGAATGAGTCACGCAATCCTTCTTCCAAGAGCGCGTATGATCGGCCCCGATATGATCTAAGTTTAGCATTAGTGGGCTGTAATTGCAGTTTACCAATTTGGGTCGAATGATCATGAGTTAAGACATTAAAGTCAGCTTCTTCATCGATAAATGCTTTGAAGGTGTATGTGTGCTTGGCAGTGACCGTTATGCTTAGGTAAGCTAGTTTGGCAGCTTTCTCATCCTCATCGTCCATCTCAATGATAGTGGCTACTCGTACATTGATAGGGGACTCTAGCATTGGAGACTCGTGTAGTGGGTGCGTGGGAGGGTACTTCTTTATGCGACTGCCATTGAAGAAGCCTATGCCCTCACCTTCCAGGGTTTTGAGTTCTACATTTCCAGTTCGGTTGATGGCCCAAACTTTGAAAGGTCCTAATCCCCTAAACTTCATTTTTTGTTTATGTCCCTTGACTGAGTACATTAGTACTAGTCACCCTGTTCAAAGTCTCATTGCTTGACATGCTTGTCAAACGAGCTTTTGCGTCTCGGGGGGTTCACTATATATATATTCTCTATATAACGTGCATTCATGGCCTATTTATAAATATCCTAATCTGTGAATTTTTATTGAATAAAACACAACCCTTTTCTATTCAATTTGTAAGTAACCCCTTTATATGGTACCCTTCTGTTAAAAAGTGTATAAAAATGGTGATTTAAAAACCCCTTATTTTGAACTCATGATATATATACATATATTCATGAGTGACCCCCCTCGAGTTTTGCGTCTTGCCTTCTCGCATATTAGCGCATGGGTGGCTAGAAGCCAAGTTTCCGATAAGCGTTCAAGCTCAACAAGGCATTCCATCCATGCCTCCTTTCCATCCCATCTCTCTTGAAGGGCCATCCTTAGGCTAGGGACGAAGAACTCTAAGGGCGGAATTGCCTCACTTCCATAAGTCAACCTAAAGGGAGTCTCACCCATAGCTGTTTTATAAGCCGTACGGTAGGACCACAAGGCCGCCATCAACTCATTATCCCAGTTATTGTGTGAAAGAAAAGATGACCTTGGTCAAGATATTCACCAAGATTTTATTTGTGGATTTAGCTTGGCAGTTGCCTGAGGATACTGAGGCAAATATTTCTGATGGATGATTAGGAAGATGGATAGGAGATGAGCTATCACTTCGTTGATGAAGTGTGTGCCTTGGTCACTAACAAGTTTGATGGGGCAGCCGAATCGTGAGATCACTTGCTCCCATAAGAACTTGGCAATGATCCTAGCATCATTTTTTCTCATAACTCGTGCTTCTGTCCATTTCGTTAGATAATCGGTGGCGACAATGATGCACTTAGCTTGTGAATACTATGTCGCGGGACTAATGGGTCTGATGAAATCAATCCCCCATTTCTTGAAGGGTTATCATGCAATGATTAGAGTTAGCTCCATGTGATCCTTATGAATAGGGACTTTAGTCCATTGGCACTCATCACATTTCTTTACAAATCATGTTGCATCTCGAAAAAGAGCGGGACACCACAGCTGGGACTGTAGCACCTTGCTGGCTATTGTGCCTCCACTGAAGTGTCCTCCTATGGTTCCACGGCATGCCTATGTGAGTACGTCATGCATTTCATGCTCACACATGCATCTACACAGCATGTGCAAAAAAATACCTAAAGGTTCAAAATTTCCTTGAATTCATGAAACATCTTGCAACTTTTGTTATGCAAAAAGAAACCATACCTCTTGCACCTTCATGAAATAGGACACATTTCCCTCATCAACAATTATATAATTGCCATCATCCTCTTGTAAGTATCCTTCTTCTAGCCCTAGCACCTAAATCATGAGTGCAGTGCAATATAAACCAAGCAAGGCCACGAAAGTGTACGAGCCTATTCTATCACAACACAAACAAGAATAATAGCCAATACAAAAATTTGTGCCTTGAAAACTCATGATTCAACAATAGATTTATTGAATAAAAACATTATAGAAAACATAAAATATTCCTTAGGAAAATGCAAAGATTGAGATGACATTTTAGAGAGCATAAGGAAAACACTATCCTGAACATTTCAATCTACATATTTTCATAATGAGAAAATGATATTTCCTATGATAGAAAACGACATTCAATTTTCAAAAAAGTGATAAAATATTTCAAGTCATGTCAAGAACAACCAAGACTAGATGATATCCTAAGGATCTTCATCATCTAAGAATACAAAAGACATGAACCATGACTTGTTACATCAAGAAAACTGCCTTTCTATTGAAGTCTATAGGCTATTTTACGTCAAATCATACATAAGCATAAATACTAACATCTTGAGGTAATAATTTGAGCCCTAACATGGATCCTAAAATGTGCAAGGATGGAGTCAGGAGTCATCAAAATAGTCCCACGTGCATTATAAGGTCTATGTTATTTTGGCCATGTTACTTCTTCTTCATTAAAAAGTTATAGCATGGAAAGATCTCATGCTTATGTAGGATATTTGATGAATCTCTCTCTCTCTCTCTCTCTCTCTCTCTCTCTCTCTCTCTCTCTCTCTCTCTCTCTCTCTCTCTCTCTCTCTCTCTCTCTCTCTCTCTCTCTGTCTCTCTCTCTCTCTCTCTCTCTCTCTCTATGTCTCACATTCTTCCCCACTTGGACCATGCAGTGTGGAAGGATGGAGTTCAGAGTCATCAAAATGGTCCCACATACACCGTAGGGTCAAAGTTGTTTTTACCATGTTACCTCTTCTTGATTATAGAAAATCTAGCATGGAAAAATTTCATGCCTACATAGGATAGTTGTTTTGGTCTCAAGATACAACATATCTAGGTTTGAGAGAGAAAGATCTCATGCCAATGTAGATCTATTCTCCAAGATGTTGCATGTGTGTGACACTTCTTCTAAATCTTCTCTTGAATCCCTTTAGATTACATCCATGACACTTGTCCTAAATAATCAAAAGTACAATGTTTAAACACGCTTTAGATTACAATCCCATTTTTAAAAGATGCCCTATAGAGTACATCCATGGCTCTTCTCCTAGATAATTAAAGGTACAATCTTTAAAAGACTCTTTACAATACAATCCTATTTTCTAAAAGCTCCCTTTAGAGTATGTTCATGAATCTTCTTCTAGATCTTCTCATTTCAAAAAATTTGGAGCCAAATTTTTGGTGTTGATGTTTTGGTTTAATAATGCATGAAAATGATGAAAAATTATTTCCATATAATTTTCTAAATGATTTTGTATTCTTATGAAAATGTTTTCTTAAAGTTTTCTCTATCATCCTATTTTCACTACAAATGGATACTAATCAAGAGAACATCAGGGTTCTTGATGTTGCAGAGCCTAAAGATATAGACATTGGAGAGTAGATTCTAGCAATTAAGAAGGTTTAGACATTGGAGAGGAGGAGAAAAGAGCAGTCCTTGCAAAGCCTTCGGATCCTTTGAGAGTTCCAAAATTATGTTCAATGCTCCCTTCAATATAAAATATGTTAGAATATCCAACATGTATTTTATAGAAGATAAATTCCACACCTTTAAGGACTTGATGGAGTTAAAAAATGTTATTGAAGATTCCAAGATCTTCATATAATATCAATTTGAGGAAAGGGAGTACAATCAAATGAAAATTATAAAGAAAAGGCTCTAACAACTTCCTGAAGGTTACAAAAAATTCCACAAGAAGGCATGTGAGCTATTTGAATTCTTGTGATGTGTCCACCAGTCTCAATGCAAGGCGGACCTTTTAGTAGTCCATCAATAGGTTTTCCAAAATGACACCACTCAGCACTCCCTTGGAGTATAACAGGGTTTGTCACTTAGGCCCCACTGAGTCTACATTGCAATAGAAGAGTTTCAGAGCCAAAGCCACTAGGATCGACTTGAATTTTTGGGCTCCTAAAATTAGATGGGTTTCTTAATAGCCAGCTAGCATCAGTAATTTCAAGTTCCCACTTCCTACAAGATTACTTGAACCAAAGCAGACTTGCCATTGCACTTGGTTCAAAGAGAAATGGAGACACAGGGGAGTGTGGTATGTCGATCCTCATGCCCATAAGGTGTTGAGATGGTAAGCTCAACACGTGTGGACATTGATGATGGACCGCTTGGCTAGATAGGTCCGCACGTCTACACTTAGCACGTTGGTAGTCATTATGACACTCACATGGTCACTGAATTATCACTTATTATATTTAGGTTGTTACACCTACCTACAACTGGCAAAGATATAGCGCCAGTCGATTAGTGTAGTCGGTTATGCACTGTTTGACTTAGAAGCCCACTTTCCTTGAGGTATCTTATCTATACTTTGTGTACATTGTATCGTGTGTGGAAGAAGAAGAAAAAATCAGCAAGAAAATGTTTTGGCCTCCATCTCTCTTCTTATGTTCTTGAGTGAGCTTCCTCTCGTGTATATGGTGCAACAGCTCAAGCAAAGTCCCCCACCACACGATTCTTGACATGGTATCAGAGCCACACTACTGAGAGAGGCTGATTTTGAAGGCTAAAGTGAAGCAGAAGAAGAAAGGTTTGAGCAAGCAAGCAACGGGTAAGAAGCTCTCCCATTCTTCCACTCTCTCTCGTGGATAGTGCCTGTGGAGGCACTGGAAGCAGGGTAGAGCGGAAATCTCAGATTGCTGTGAGATTTGGTGTGCGAGT
Source organism: Lygodium microphyllum (assembly GCF_053477565.2). Lineage (NCBI taxonomy): Eukaryota > Viridiplantae > Streptophyta > Polypodiopsida > Schizaeales > Lygodiaceae > Lygodium > Lygodium microphyllum. Next base: position 95,004,315 of record NC_141142.1, read on the forward strand.
AGAGCACTGTATAGTCTGAAGATTATTCCTTTAGGCTTTCCTATAGTTATTGTGGGTGTCTAAGGCCATTTCAGGCCCCATTTTAGAGCCACAAGGTTGCAGACAACAGTTTCAGGGTACACTGTGATTTCGGCTGTTTTGACCAAAAGTGGGTGCACAAGTTACAGATTTTGAATCTATAAATTTTTAGGTGTTTGTAGGAAACAAACGTAAGGTTTATCTGCAAACAGGTTGCAGATGACATATACTATTGAGCAATCAGTGAAATAGGTTGCTTGGTGTATTGTTGTGCACGTGTTGTGAAAGATTACAGAAGACTAGCTTGCTATGTTGTATCCTTGTTTGTGATAATGGCAGAGAATAGTGGAACTCCCATTATTGAGAAGATCGACAAGAACAACTACCCTTCATGGAAGTTTCGTGTGACGAACTTCCTCATTATAAAGGGCCTTTATGAGTTTGTTTCAGGTAAAGAAAAGGAGCCAGAGCTAGGTATCCCTCCGACTGCAAATGAATTAAAAGCATGGAAAGAATGGAATGCGAAAGACAAAAAGGTGATGTGCTGGTTATTTGCAGTCATTGATAATACAATGTTGGGACATATCAGGAATGCAAAAACTTCACATGCAGCTTGGACAATTTTTGAGAACATGTTTTCAGTAAATACAAAGGCACGAAAGATTCAACTCAAGCAAGAGTTGAATGCCTTGAAGAAAGGAAAAATGTTTGTCAATGAGTATGTGTTAAAGGTGAGGAGAATTGCAGATGCTTTAGCAGCGATTGATGCAATGCTTGATGATGATGATTTGGTTTCATCCACTTTGAGTGGCCTTAATAATGAGAAGGCATGGAAATCATTCGTTACTTCAGTATACGTACAGAAGCCATTTCTAGATTTTGATGAGCTAATATTACTCTCTCATGATTACCAAAGAGATCAATATACAAGGTGACTCATCTGAAAAAAAATGGCAAACAGGTTCAAGCATTTTACTCAAGTTCAGGAAGGGGACATGGTAGATCCTCTTTGAGAGGTTGTGGTATGGGACATCCTAGTGATAACCAGCAAAACAGGTTCAATCAGCAATTCGGTGAAATGCAGGTTTTACAAGGCCGAGGAAACTTTAGAGGCAGGGGAAGCTCTAGAGGAAGAGGTGGATGGCAGAATAGAGGTTCTGAAAATTTTGCTATTGTTTGCCATTTTTGTGGCAAAATAGGTCATATTTCTAATTGTTATGCTAAGAAGGATGATATTCGCAGTGGTAAATATTGCAACAAGGAAACTATGCATCGTCTTCATGATAGAATGAAGATAAAAATGAGCATCTGCTTGTTATGGAGCATATGATGAATGAAATTACAGGAAAGGAGACACATGATGATGTATGGTATGTCAATTTAGGTGCATCTAATCATATGACCAGTCATGTTGAATGGTTTGGAGAGATGCAGGACTTACAAAATCTAGGTTATGTGCAAACCGGTGATGATTCATACCACCCAATTTCACACATTGGAAATGTTCCCTTGTCCTTGTATGATGGCCATACAAAGAGTCTGACAAATGTATTACATGTGCCATCAATCACAAAAATCTAGTGTTTGTTGGCCAAATGGTAGAGCAGGGGTTGCACGTCCGATTCAATGCAAAAGGTTGTTTTGTAAAAGACTTTAATGATAAGTACAGGTTGAGTAGAGTTGACCGCATGTGCCATCAATCACAAAAATCTAGTGTTTGTTGGCCAAATGGTAGAGCAAGGGTTGCAGGTCCGATTCAATGCAAAAGGTTGTTTTGTAGAAGACTTTAATGATAAGTACAGGGTGGTCGCAAAATGAAGTAGAGTTGGCCGCATGTTTACTTTCGATGCTGGAATTCCTACAATGGATGCTGCTATGTATGCTACAGAACCCCCATAGCCATAGTTCATGGGATGATTCCTGAAGAATGCTTTACTGGCAAGAAGCCCGATGTATCGAACTTGAAGGTATTTGGATGTGTTGCATATGTTCATGTGCCAGATGAGCTATAGAAGAAGCTTGATCCAAAGGCAAAAAAATGTATTTTATTGGATACTCTTTAGAGCAGAAAGGGTATCGATGTTATAACCCTATCATAGGTGAGTTCAGAGTGAACAGGGATGTTATCTTTGATGAGATGGACAGCTGGTATGTACCTGATGGTGATGTATTAGATGATGATAATGATCAGGATAGCTAAGTGCAGAAAGAAAAACAAGAATCATGGTGTCTTAGTGGACTAAAAATATCATCTGGTATTATACCTACAGTGAGCCCTTGGTCTGGGAGACTAAGGAGTAGCCCCACATCTTCAGGTGGATCTATAAGTGTTGGAGGGAAGGACAAAGGACAGAAGAAAGTGCTGGATGGTAATGATGCATCTACCAGTCATTTGGGATTTGACGGAGATTCTAGTGGTTCAGAGAGTTTGGATGATGAGCTTGGTATTTCTTCAGTCAGGACACTAGGTGTACAGAGAGCCCATAGTAATATAAAGGCTCCATTGAGTGATCTGGTGGTACACAGATCTAGCATGGATAGATACCCTATTCAAAGATTTGGTTTTGAAGGTTATGCAGTTCACCATTATGCTTATATGGTGAAACTGGCTGAGGATGTTGAGCCCACTTGTTTTGAGGATGCTGTTGGTCAGGCTCATTGGGATACAGCAATGGATGAGGAGATGGCTGCATTAGAAGCCAATAAGACTTGGGATTTGGTACCCTTACCTAAGGGTAAGAAAGCTATTGGATGTAAATGGGTTTATAAAGTCAAGCATAATGTAGATGGTTCAGTTAGCAGGTATAAAGCTAGGCTAGTTGCAAAAGGCTATGCTCAAACATATGGCATAGATTATGAAGAGACATTCAGCCCAGTTGCTAGGATGGAAATTGTTAAATGTGTGATTGCCTTGGTAGCCAAAGGTTAGAGTTTGCAGCAAATGGATGTTAAGAATGCCTTCTTGCATGGTGAATTGCAAGAAGAAGTGTATATGGAGCAGCCAACAAGTTATGAGGATTTAGAGCATTTCACATATGTGTGCAGGTTAAAGAGGGCGCTCTATGGGGGCTGAAGCAAGCACTTAGAGCATGGTCTGACAAGATTGGAGAGTATCTTGTCAATATTGAAATTTGTATTTCTGATGCAAATCACTTACTTTATGTGAGAAAGGGAGTTGTAGGTTTGGTCATCATAGTCATCTATGTAGATGACTTGATTACAGGTGACAGTGACAATGGGATTGCTAAAGTTAAGGACTTCTTGAAGAAGAAGTTTGAGATGAAAGATTTGGGTGAGCTGAGATACTTTCTTGGTATTGAGATGATCAGATGTGATGATGATATATGGCTATCCCAAAGGTAATATGGCTTGGATATGTTATCCAAGTATGGTATGACTGTTGAGATATTGAGCTCCACTCGTGATATGCCAGGGTGACCGTTGTGCATTTATGTCACCGACTTGTTTGTTGTAGATGCGGTTGGTACACCGCCCATGAATAATAGCTAGATGACAGCTATCCTTATCTACTCTAGTTCGTGGCTCAGTTAGTATGCCACCTTAGTTAGTTGAGTTTGGTTTGAGACCCATATATAGGGTTCTTCTATTTCTATGTACTAGAGTTCTTTTTGGCTTACACAACTAAGAAGAGAAAAACTGTTTTCAGCCTCCACCTTTGTGTGTATTCCCCCATTGTGCAAGCAATAAAGCTACAAGTGAGACTCCTTCCTTCTCTCCCACAATCTTGACATGGTATCAGAGCCTTCTTCGTGGTAAGGAGCTGAAGAAAGCAAACCAAGTTCGCGGTGTTCTGGTAAGAGGACTAGTGTTGCTTTCATTTTTCTGTTTTGGGAGCAAGTCTCTACAGGTAGCACAGCCGGAAAGTGCAAGAGTGCATTGTCTCAAATTAAGACACCCTTCGCGGTGTAGCAAGAGGGTAGTATATGCTACGAGTAAGGGCTTTAGCCCTTGGTTGCTCTGTTTTTTTGATTTGAGGCCATTTCGGGGCCTGTTTTGGAGGCGGAAGTTTTCTGTTATGCACTCAGGAAAAGGCCCTGTTTTATGCTATGCGACCATTGTTCTACACGTCGATGAAAAGTTACTATAGAAATTGCATCGTATGCCTGTGCGTGGAGACATTGGGAGTTACAGAATCATCCTTGTTGCCTGTTGATGCAAAATCGTCACTAGGAAGTGACTATGTGGTCAAATACCACTTTTGTCAGTTTTACAGATTTGCCCTTGTGAGGCTGAAGCTGTGTTCTTTACAATGACAAAATTTTTTGCAGTGTTCTGTAATGGCGTTTGATTCTCTTTCACAGATTGTCACTGAAAAGCTTGACAAGAACAACTTCCAAGCATGGAAGTTCAGAATGATGAATTTCCTTACGTGAAAAGGATATTGGAAATTCGTTGCATGAAATAAAGAAGAACCAGTTCTTCCTGATGTTCCCAATCAGCAGCAAATGCAGGCATTTAAAGCATGGCATGAGAGAGCCAGGAAAGTTATGTATTGGCTGTCTACTATCAGCATTTCAGACTCTATGATTGTGCATATTCAAGATGCAAGTACGCCAAAGGAGGCATGGGATACTCTGTCAAAAATGTATAGCACAAATATGCAAGCCAGGAAAATGCAGCTCAAGCAAGAGTTGGACAATGTGCAAAGAGAAAGTATGAGCATCAATGACTACCACATGAAGGTGAAGAAGATTGCAGATGCACTTGCTTCCGTTGGGTCGCCAGTGGGAGATGATGATTTAGTTTCTGTGACCTTGAATGGTCTAGGAAAGGATTATGCACAGTTCCGAACATCCATTTCCATCCCTGAAAGATTTCCTGATTTTGAGGAGTTGATTGCTCTTCTAATTTCTGAGGAGCAGAGAAATGGTGGTGCATCTTCTTCAGGAGGAACTTCAAAAGAAGCTGTCTTCTACTCAAATGCTGGAAGAGGTAGAGGCAGAGGTAGAGGAGGCCGATCTGGAGACCGTGGTAGAAATCAGAATATGCAGCAAACTCAAGAAAACTAGTCCTATGGAGGAGGACGTGGTAACTCTAGAGGCAAGGGGAGCCAAAGAGGTCGTGGTGGATGGCAAAGAGGCCAAAATGCAAACAACAATGTTGAATGCTACTACTGTGGTAAAATGGGTCATATGGCTAAAGACTGCTATAAAAAGCAGAATGACATCATGAATGGAAAATTGCAACAAGGAAATTATGCATCTTCTAGTAGATAGGGTGATGACAGAAATGAGCATTTGTTTATGGTGCAGCACATGACCAATTCTGTGACAAGTGCAGAAGAAAGCAACGATGTGTGGTATGTTGACTCAGGTGCATCAAACCACATGACAGGTCATGCAGAATGGATGCAGGATGCAAGGAAAACGGAAAAACTAGGATTTGTGGAGACTGGTGATGATACTGCACATCCTATTGTGCAGATTGGAAAAATTCATTTGTCTATGCAGGATGGGAAAAAGAAATACATGTCGGATGTATTTCATATCCCGAATATCACCAAGAACCTAGTTTCTGTTGGTCAAATGGTCGAGCAGGGCTTCCAGGTCAGATTTAATTCTCATGGATGCTTTGTTGAGGATATGAGAAATAAAGGTCGCTTGATATCAAAAGGAAAGAAGAAGGGCAGAATGTTTACGCTGGATGCAGACATGCCTGAATTGAGTGCAACAATGTTTGCATATGGGACCGGGGTAGTTGTAGATATTGATATCTGGCATAAACGCATTGGTCATGTTAATGTACAACAACTTAAATCAATGCAAGCCCAAAATATTGTTGCAGGATTGCCTAAATTCAAGGTTGCAGAAATGCATAAGGTATGTGAAGCCTATCAATTTGAAAAACAGGCAAGGAAACCATTTCCTAGACATGCTCAAGAGAGTAAGAAGCCATTGGAATTAATCCACTCTGATGTGTAGACTACTAAAGCTGCATCTCTTGGAGGCTGTCATTATTTTGTCACTTTTATTGATGACTATAGCAGAAAAATTTGGGTGTATTTTATGAAAAAGAAAAGTGAAGTTTTTGGGCATTTCAAAACTCTTAAAGCTATGGTTGAAAAAGAAACAGGCCTACAAATAAAATGCCTAAGGTCAGATGAAGGGAGAGAGTACCTCTCAAATGAGTTTGCAAGGTTCCTGCAGGAGCATGGCATAAAGTAGCAATATTCATGTAGTCATACCCCATAACAAAATGGAATTGCAGAAAGGAAAAACAGGCATATTGGAGAGGTATCTCATGCCATGCTCAATGAAAAAGACTTGCCAGATTTTTATTAGGCTGAGGCAGTTGCTACAACAGTCTACATAATGAACAGGACTCCCACTGCAGCAATACATGGGATGACTCCAGAGGAGAGGTATACTGGTAGGAAACCAGATATTTCTCATTTGAAAATTTTTGGTTGCATTGCCTGTCACGATTGTGGGAGAGAAGGAAGGAGTCTCACTTGTAGCTTTCTTGCTTGCACAATGGGGGAATACACACAAGGGTGGAGGCTGAAAACAGTTTTCCTCTTCTTAGTTGTGTAAGCCAAAAAGAACTCAAGTACAAAGAAATAGAAGAACCCTATATATGGGTCTCAAACCAAACTCAACTAACTAAGGTGGCATACTAACTGAGCCACGAACTAGAGTAGATAAGGATAGCTATCATGTAGCTATTATTCAGGGACGGTGTACCAACCACGTCTGCAACTGACAAGTCGGTGATATAAATACACAACGGTCACCCTGGCGTATCACGAGTGGAGCTCGATATCTCAACACTCCCCCTCGAGCTCAATCCCAATTCCTGCACACCAAGCAGGTCTCTGAACTTGCGCAGCTTCTCTGCGCCCAATGCCTTCGTGAATATGTCAGCTACCTGATCCTCTGTGCTGACATAAACTAGATCAATAAGACCTAGTAAAACCCTCTCTCGCACATAGTGATAATGCACCTCAATGTGCTTTGTTCTAGCATGATAGACTGGGTTATTTGCCAAGTGTATACTACTCATGTTGTCACAATAAATGACAACCCATCTGTAGACTGATGCATATCATAAAGTAGCTTATGCAACCAAGCTACCTCACATGTAGCCATTGTTGCACCCCTGTACTCAGCCTCTGTGCTGGATAAGGCAACTGTAGGCTGTTTCTTGCTGCTCCAAGTGACTGCAGCACTCCCAAAAGAGAACACATATCCACTGGTTGATCGTCTATCAGAAATACTACCAGCCCAATCGGCATCAGTGTATCCATGCAACTGTATCTGAACCCCAGTCTCATAAAATAGTCCATACTGCAATGTGGACTTCACATACCTGAGTATGCGTCTAGCCGCATCCAAATGCGGTTTCCTTGGAGCCTGCATAAACTGACTTACCAATCCAACAGCATAGCTCAAATCTGGCCTGGTAATAGTCATATAAATCAAAATTCCTACTATGCGTCTGTACATAGTAGGGTCTTCCAGAAGCTCACCTGCATCTGCGCTCAGCTTCACATTCTGCTCCAAAGGAACTGAAATAGGCTTACAGCCTGTCATCCCATATTTGGACAGCATGTCCAATCCATACTGCCTCTGCAAGAGCTGTATCCCACTTGGTGATCTAATCACCTCAATGCCCAAGAAATAACACAGCTCTCCCAAATCCTTCATCTCAAACTTCTGCTTCAATAGCATCTTCACATGAATGATATCTTCATCATTGTCACCTGTCATAATCAAATCATCAACATAAATGACAAGTAGCATAATACATTTCTCTGTTTTTCTCACATAAAGTGAGAAATCTGCCTTGGAAATCTGAAAGCCAATAGTGACAAGATACTGTCCTATCTTGTCAGACCATGCTCTAGGTGCTTGCTTCAAGCCATACAATGCTTTCTTCAACCTGTAAACAAACTCAGGATGAACAGCATGCACATAACCTGGTGGCTGCTCCATATAGACCTCTTCTTGCAAATCACCATGCAAGAAGGCATTCTTTACATCCATCTGATGTAAAGACCATCCCTTTGATGCAGCCATAGCAATGACTGCTCTTACGGTTGCCATCCTTGCAACCGGACTGAATGTTTCTTCATAGTCAATGCCATATGTTTGTGCATACCCTTTGACTACTAATCTTGCCTTGTATCTGTTCACAGAACCATCTGCATTGTGCTTCACCTTATAAACCCACTTACAGCCAATTGCATTTTTACCTTTAGGCAAAGGTACCAATTCCCATGTAGCATTTGCTTCCAAGGCATCCATTTCTTCATCCATGGCTTTCTCCCATTTTTCTTTTCTCGTGGCTTGCTCAAAAGAAGTGGGTTCTGGTTCTTGTATCACTTTGACCATATATGCATAGTGAATGGCTGTAAATCCATCATATTTCAGCCTACCCACAGGATACCTAGCTCTCGTAGACCTGCGCAAAGTAGGTTCACTCCCAGGTGCTCTCAAAACATCCCTGGTCTTCCTTACTCCAGGTGTAACAATAGAAGGAATACCCAACTCATCATCAATGCTCTGTTCTGAGCCACTGGATTCACCATCCACATAAGAGTGACCTGCATTCACATCAAACATGGGCTGATCAACCTTCTCTTTTCCTTTTCATGATACTTGCATACCACTATCTGCATTACTTTGAGAAGATTCTCCTGATCTCAATCTGCATGTCCATGGCGAAGAATGTGAACCACTGCTAGAGGACACTCCAGGTCCACTAATATTTTGTGACTGCTGCTGTGAATTCTTGCAGCATTACCATTTTGTGCATCTACATCATCAATCACATTTACTGGTTTATACCAGCTACTCATCTCATAAAAAACAACATCTCTGCTCACTATAAACTTACGAGTAGAAGGGTTATAGCATCTATACCCTTTTTGCTCTGCATAGAGTAACCAATAAAGATGCACTTATCAGCTTTTGGATCCAACTTGGATCTCAACTCATCTGGCACATGTACATAGGCAATGCAACCAAAAATTTTCAAATGAGAAATATCTGGTTTCCTACCAGTATACCTCTCCTCTGGAGTCATTCCATGTATTGCTGCAGTGGGAGTCCTGTTCATTATGTAGACTGCTGTAGCAACTGCTTCAACCCAATAAAAATCTGGCAAGTCTTTTTCATTGAGCATGGCACGAGATACCTCTCCAATATGCCTGTTTTTCCTTTCTACAATTCCATTTTGTTGTGGGGTATGACTGCATGAATATTGCTGCTTTATGCCATGCTCCTGCAGGAACCTTGCAAACTCATTTGAGAGGTACTCTCCCCCTCCATCTGACCTTAGGCATTTTATTTGCAGGCCTGTTTCTTTTTCAACCATAGCTTTAAGGGTTTTGAAGTGTCCAAAAAATTCACTTTTCTTTTTCATAAAATACACCCAAACTTTTCTGCTATAGTCATCAATAAAAGTGACAAAAAAATGACAGCCTCCAAGAGATGCAGCTTTAGTAGTCCACACATCAGAGTGGATTAATTCCAATGGCTTCTCACTCTCTTGAACATGTCTAGGAAATGGTTTCCTTGCATGTTTTCCAAACTGACAGGCTTCACATACCTTATGCATTTCTGCAACCTTGAATTTGGGCAATCCTGCAACAATGTTTTGGGCCTGCATTGATTTAAGTCGCTGTACATTAACATGACCAATGCGTTTATGCTAGATATCAATATCTGCAACTACACCGGTCCCATGTGCAAACATTGCTGCACTCAATTCAGGCGTGTCTGCATCCAATGTAAACATTCTGCCCTTCTTCTTTCCTTTTGCTATCAAGCGATCTTGATTTTTTATATCCTCAACAAAGCATCCATGAGGATTAAATCTGACCTGCAAGCCCTGCTCAACCATTTGACCAACAGAAACCAGATTCTTGGTGATATTTGGGACATGAAATACATCGGACAAGTATTTCTTTTTTCCATCCTGCATAGACAAAGGAATTTTTCCAATCTGCACAATAGGATGTGCAGTATCATCACCAGTCTCCACAAATCCTGGTTTTTCCATTTTCCTTGCATCCTCCATCCATTCTGCATGACCTGTCATGTGGTTTGATGCACCTGAGTCAACATACCATACATCGTTGCTTTCTTCTGCACTTGTCATAGAATTATTCATGTGCTGCACCATAAACAAATGCTCATTTCTGTCATCACCCTGTCTACTAGAAGATGCATAATTCCCTTGTTGCAATTTTCCATTCATGATGTTATTCTGCTTTTTATAGCAGTCTTTAGCCATATGACCCATTTTACCACAGTAGTAGCATTCAACATTGCTGTTTGCATTTTGGCCTCTTTGCCATCCACCATGACCTCTTTGGCTCCCCCTACCTCTAGAGTTACCACGACCTCCTCCATAGGACTGGTTTTCTTGAGTTTGGTGCATATTCTGATTTCTACCACGGCCTCTAAATCGGCCTCCTCTACCTCTGCCTCTACCTCTTCCAGCATTTGAGTAGAAGACAGCTTCTTTTGAAGTTCCTCCTGAAGAAGATGCACCACCATTTCTCTGCTCCTCAGAAATTAGAAGAGCAATCAACTCCTCAAAATCAGGAAATCTTTCACGAACTGAAATGGATGTCCGAAATTGTGCATAATCCTTTCCTAGACCATTCAAGGTCACAGAAACTAAATCATCATCTTCCACTGCCGACCCAATGGAAGCAAGTGCATCTGCAATCTTCTTCACCTTCATGTGGTAGTCATTGATGCTCATATTTTCTCTTTGCACATTATGCAACTCTTGCTTGAGCTGCATTTTCCTGGCTTGCGTATTTGTGCTATACATTTTTGACAAAGTATCCCATGCCTCCTTTGGCGTACTTGCATCCTGAATATGCACAATCATAGAGTCTGAAATACTGATAGACAGCCAGTACATAACTTTCCTGGCTCTCTCATGACATGGTTTAAATGCCTGCATTTGCTGTTGATTGGGAACATCAGGAAGAACTGGTTCTTCTTCATTTCCTGCAACAAATTCCCAATATCCTTTTCCCATAAGGAAATTCGTCATTCTAAACTTCCATGCTTGGAAGTTGTTCTTGTCAAGCTTTTCAGTGACAATCTGTGAAAGAGAGTCAGACGCCATTACAGAACACTGTAAAAAATTCTGTCACTGCAAAGAACACAACTTCAACCTCACAAGGGCTAATCTGCAAAACTGACGAAAGTGGTATATGACCACACAGTCACTTCCTAGTGACGATTTTGCATCAACAGGCAACAGGGATGATTCTGTAACTCCCAATGTCTCTGCGCATAGGTATACGATGCAATTTCTACCGTAACTTTTCACCGACCTGTAGAACAGTGGTCGCACAGCATAAAACTGGGCCTTTTCCTGAGTGCGTGCAGAAAACTTCCGCCTCCAAAACAGGCCCTGAAATGGCCTCAAATAAAAAAAACAAGGTCGCCATGCACTCTTGCAATTTCCGGCTGTGCTACCTGCAGAGATCTGCTCCCAAAACAGAAAATGAAAGCAACACTGCTCCTCTTACCAGAACACCGCGAGCTTGGCTTGCTTTCTTGAGCTCTTACCATGAACAAGGCTCTGATACCATGTCACGATTGTGGGAGAGAAGGAAGGAGTCTCACTTGTAGCTTTCTTGCTTGCACAATGGGGGAATACACACAAGGGTGGAGGCTGAAAACAGTTTTCCTCTTCTTAGTTGTGTAAGCCAAAAAGAACTCAAGTACAAAGAAATAGAAGAACCCTATATATGGGTCTCAAACCAAACTCAACTAACTAAGGTGGCATACTAACTGAGCCACGAACTAGAGTAGATAAGGATAGCTATTATGTAGCTATTATTCAGGGGCGGTGTACCAACCGCGTCTGCAACTGACAAGTCGGTGACATAAATACACAACAGTCACCCTGGCATATCACGAGTGGAGCTCGATATCTCAACATTGCCTATGTTCATGTGCCAGATGAGTTGAGATCCAAGTTGGATCCAAAAGCTGAGAAGTGCATCTTTATTGGTTATTCTTTGCAGCAAAAAGGGTATAGATGCTATAACCCTTCTACTCGTAAGTTTACAGTAAGCAGAGATGTTGTTTTTTATGAGATGAGTAGCTGGTATAAACCAGTAAATGTGATTGATAATGTAGATGCACAAAATGGTAATGCTGCACAGAATTCACAATAGCAATCACAAGATATTAGTGGACCTGGAGCGTCCTCTAGCAGTGGTTCACATTCTTCGCCATGGACAGACAGATTGAGATCATGAGAATCTTCTCAAAGCAATGCATATAGTGGTATGCAGGTATCACAAAAAGGAAAAGAGAAGGTAGATCAGCCCATGTTTGATGTGAATGCAGGTCACTCTTATGTGGATGGTGAATCCAGTGGCTCAGAACAAAGCATTGATGATGAGTTGGGTATTCCTTCTATTGTTACACCTGGAGTAAGGAAGACCAGGGATTTTTTGAGAGCACCTGGGAGTGAATCTACTTTGCGTAGGTCTACCAGAGCTAGGTATCCTATGGATAGGCTGAAATACGATGGATTTATAGCCATTCACTATGCCTATATGGTCAAAGTGATACAGGAACCAGAACCCACTTCTTTTGAGCAAGCCATGGGAAAAGAAAAATGGGAGAAAGCCATGGATGAAGAAATGGATGCTTTGGAAGCAAATGCTACATGGGAATTGGTACCTTTGCCTAAAGATAAGAATGCAATTGGTTGTAAGTGGGTTTATAAGGTGAAACACAATGCAGATGGTTTTGTGAATAGATACAAGGCAAGATTAGTAGTCAAGGGGTATGTACAAACATATAGCATTGATTATGAAGAAACATTCAGTCCAGTTGTAAGGATGGCAACCGTAAGAGTAGTCATTGCTATGGTTGCATCAAAGGGATGGTCTTTACATCAGATGGATGTAAAGAATGCCTTCTTGAATGGTGATTTGCAAGAAGAGGTCTATATGGAGCAGCCACCAGGTTATGTGCATGCTGTTCATCCTGAGTTTGTTTGCAAGTTGAAGAAAGCCTTGTATGGCTTGAAGCAAGCACCTAGAGCATGGTCTGACAAGATAGGACAGTATCTTGTCACTATTGGCTTTCAGATTTCCAAGGTAGATTTTTCACTTTATGTGAGAAAAACAGAGAAAGGTATTATGCTGCTTGTCATTTATGTTGATGATTTGATTATCACAGGTGATAGTGATGAAGATATCCTTCATGTGAAAATGCTATTGAAGCAGAAGTTTGAGATGAAGGATTTGGGAGAGCTACGTTATTTCTTGGGCATTGAGGTGATTAGATCACCAAGTGGGATATGGCTCTTGCAGAGGCAGTATGGATTGGACATGATGTCCAAATATGGGATGATAGGCTATAAGCCTATTTCAGTTCCTTTGGAGCAGAATGTGAAGTTGAGCGCAGATGCAGGTGAGCTTCTCGAAGACCCTACTATGTACATACGCATAGTAGGAAGTTTGATTTATATGACTATTACCAGGTCAGATTTGAGCTATGTTGTTGGATTGGTAAGTCAGTTTATGCAGGCTCCAAGGAAACCACATTTGGATGCGGCTAGACGCATACTCAGGTATGTGAAGTCCACATTGCAGTATGGACTATTTTATGAGACTGGGGTTGAGATACAGTTGCATGGATACACTGATGCTGATTGGGATGGTAGTATTTCTGATAGACGATCTACCAGTGGATATGTGTTCTCTTTTGGGAGTGCTGTAGTCACTTGGAGCAGCAAGAAACATCCTACAGTTGCCTTCTCGAGCATAGAGGCTAAGTACAGGGGCGCAGCAATGGCAGCATGTGAGGTAGCTTGGTTGCATAAGCTACTTTATGATATGCATCAGTCTACAGATGGGCCAGTTGTCATTTATTGTGACAACATGAGTAGTATGCACTTGGCAAATAACCCAGTCTATCATGCTAGAACAAAGCACATTGAGGTGCATTATCACTATGTGCGGGAGAGGGTTTTACTAGGTCTTATTGATCTAGTTTATGTCGGCACAGAGGATCATGTAGCTGATATATTTACGAAGGCATTGGGCGCAGAGAAGCTGTGCAAGTTCAAAGACCTGCTTGGTGTGCAGGAATTGGGATTGAGCTCGAGGGGGAGTGTTGAGATATCGAGCTCCACTCGTGATATGCCAGGGTGACCGTTGTGCATTTATGTCACTGACTTGTTAGTTGCATATGCGATTGGTACACTGCCCATGAATAATAGCTAGATGACAGCTATCCTTATCTACTCTAGCTCGTGGCTCAGTTAGTATGCCACCTTAGTTAGTTGAGTTTGGTTTGAGACCCATATATAGGGTTCTTCTATTTCTATGTACTAGAGTTCTTTTTGGCTTACACAACTAAGAAGAGAAAAACTGTTTTCAGCCTCCACCTTTGTGTGTATTCCCCCATTGTGCAAGCAAGAAAGCTACAAGTGAGACTCCTTCCTTCTCTCCCACAATCTTGACAATGACAGCATGTAAGCCTCTTTCAGTACCATTGGAGCAAAATGTGAAGTTGAGTGCCAACTTTGGGGATGAGATAGGAGACCCTACTATGTTCAGGAGGATAGTAGGGAGTTTGATTTACATGATCACAAGGCCAGACTTGAGCTATGCTATTGGCCTTGTCAGTCAGTTTATGTAGATGCCTAGAAAGCCTCATTTAGATGCAGTTAGACGTATATTGAGATATGTGAAGTCCACTTTACATTACGGACTTTTTTGTGAGGTAGGTAAGGATGTACGGGTCTTTGGATACACAAATGTAAATTGGGCTGGTAGCATGTCAGATAGAAGATCTATTGGTGGATTCATATTTTCCCTTAGTAGTGTAGCAGTTACATGGAGTAGCAAAAAGCAACCTACAGTTGCTTTATCGAGTACAGAGGCTGAGTAGTATAGAGGTGCTGCTATGGCAGCATGTGAGGTGGTATGGCTGCAAAAGTTATTAGGTTATTTGGATGTGCAGAGAGATGGTCCAGTTCTCATTCATTATGACAACATGAGCAGCATACAGTTAGTTAGGAATCCAATGCTCCATGCTAAGACAAAACACATTGAGGTGCACTACCACTTTGTGAGAGAGAAGGTAATTGTAGGAGATTTTGACTTGGTATATGTCAACACACAGGATCAGATAGTTGACATTTTCACAAAGGCATTGGGTTTAGAGAAGCTTCGAAAGCTTCGAAGCTTACTTGGAGTTGCAGAGATAGAGTTGAGCTTGAGAGGGAGTGTTGAGATGCTCAACACATGCAGACATTGATGATGGACCGCCTGGCTAGATGGGTTTGCACATCTACACTTAGCATGTTGGTGGTCATTATGATACTCACATGGCCACTGAATTATCACTTATTATATTTAGGTTGTTACACCTACCTACAACTGGCAAAGATATAGCGCCAGCTGATTAGTGTAGTCGGTTATGCACTATTTGACTTAGAAGGCCACTTTCTTTTATGTGGTATCTTATCTATACTTTGTGTACATTGTATAGTGTGTGGAAGAAGAAGAAAAAATCAACAAGAAAACGTTTTGGCCTCCATCTCTCTTCTTATGTTCTTGAGTGAGCTTCCTCTTGTGTATACAGTGTGTGTTTGGCACGACAGCTCAAGCAAAACCAAACTGTATTATTTCATTATTTATATACAATAGACTTAGAAGCCATGTGTCATACACGATGAACCATGGAATTTCTCTAATGAAATAGTATGATATTTAGGTAGCTCACTCATAATATTTAGGTGTAAGTACTCAACAGGGAGATCATAGAATCTCTCCATCTAATACCCATAAGCAAAGGATCAATGAAGTGAATATAATGTGGCTGAATCGAATGACCTGCATAATCCTCCTATAAACCTCACCCTCATGATAATTGATAGGACCAAGGAGACCAAGGTAAAAGGAAAAAATTTGGACAATGTTGAGCCTTTGGGCCCAACAAATCCTCCATAGCTTGTATTCTAAGTTGCTAATATGGTTGATTCACATATAGTCAGTAGATGTCCTATGCCGACCCATGCATTGTGTCCATTAGTTGTGTTGAATAATGGTAGCAATGCAAAGCAAAGATCTAGTCCATTAGTGGTATTGAAGAATGGTAGCAAGGAAAAACAAAGATCTAGTCCATCAAGTGTAAAAGGTACTCTCGTAAGGGTAGGCTGCACTATGATCCTATTTGGTAAACCAAAGGGAACATCATTCGAAATTCCTTTTGCATAGGATATCGAAAGAGATAAGAGAGTGTTCTATCTTTATTATTTCAAGTATCCATATATCATGTTGATTTATTTTTATTTGCTAACACTAAATAAACCTTTAATGGCTTATAACTTTTTATAGAATTTATCCTCTTAATATTTTTGCAAGGTTAATGGTTAATACTATGAGCCTCAAATTTTTATTTGAACATAGGAACTCTCTTTACTTTTAGAAGGCATTGGTTGGCCTAAATGTGTATTCACGCAAAGTGTTAGCAATGGTTTTACTAGGCTTGACAATATATTTACACGGAGAAAGTTGCTTTATATCAACCACCATAAGGAAATAGTCAAAGCGACTTGATATCTTTAGATTGGGTACAAAGGAGTTATGATGCTATATTTTGATATGCATAGGATCCACAACTTTTGTGAGTTGGAAATATGCATATTGATTTTGATTAATAAATTGATCATTTACACAAATAAGAGCTCGTGAGTCTTTTGTTTCGAAGAACCAAAAGGCTTAGGCATGGTGTACATTGCTTGAAACGCCTCATGGTTCAAGAGTTGGTTAAAGAAACTTTAAAAATATCCCAGCTTTAATCAACTATTTACAAGCACTCAATTTTTACATTAATGTATTTATTTATATTAAAAAATAAAAAACTACTAATTTAACATTGTTCTATCAAAGGAGCATATTAAAATTTATGCTTTGATACAATGTGAAATGTATCCAACTCTACATTGCAGGGAGAGTAGTTTGGTAGTTGTCTAGGGATTCAATCGTAGCCATCATGCATTGTGCTACTTATGAGTGTGTAGATTTAAGAGACTAGGTGTTCCCTAGGTCTACATTACAAGTGAAGTGTCTAACCTTATCCCACGAGGATTGACTTGTGGGTTCCTAAAGACACAACAATCCCTAGCAACCATCTAGCATTGAGCTAAGATGATAATCATTCCACAAACCATTAGAGACTTGAGGTGGGCAAGCACTGAACTTGGTTCAATGAGAGAGAGAAACAAGGGGGAGTTGAGCATCAACCCCTTTTCCCATAATGCATAGTCTCACATCGGCCCCTTAAAACAATGCTTAGCTAATTCTAAGACTCAACCTTAGGATGGCCAAACTTTTTTTAACCCTTTCTTAAATTTTGGGGAAAGCCAATTGGCTAACTAGGTCCACCCAACGATAGGATAGTTTTGTTAGAAAGACCACCCACATGCTTCCCTTTTTAATAATGTGGTATATTTTAGTTATCTAAGCAAGCATACTACTCACATTGTGAAACATATATCAACACCTTCCTTAATTAATCTTTACATGAGGTTTGTTGACACATTCTTAAGTAGAAACACAAAAACCAATGTTTTTGAAAAACATGACTATTCTTATTATTATCATAATTACAACTACGTGAAAGAGAAAACCAACTAAAAAATCGGGTTGCCACCCAACCTTGTTCATCCCGAGTCTTCCAACGCTAGACCATGTTAGGCTCATATAGGTTTCCTTCCCTATTGTAGAACTAGGATTGAGATTAAAACCTCTAACTAGAGCTCCACTGGTTCTCATTACAGCCTATTTTGATAACAAAGGGACCATGTAAGGATTTTGATTAATTCATAATCACATTTTAACTAGATAAAAACAGGAGGAGAAGGATACCTTATTAATTAGTTATTTTTATCTAAATTTATGACTAGATTAGTATTAAATAACAATGGTGTCTCTATTTTTTCCCTCTCTTTCCTTTAGTTTCGTTTTTAGTAATCCTATTTCCAAGGATATTGATTAAGACCTTGAAAACAACATCCCATTTCCCAAAACATTTGATTATGAACTCTAGATGTTTGTTTTATCAAGCTTTAATTACATTTTTTTGGTGAGCTTAAAATTTTCAATATTTTCACTTTTCTCCTCTCTATGTATTCTTTTGTTACCTTTATGGTGGTTCTCTTCTTTGTTCTCTTTCTCATGCTTGACACTTCTCTTTCTTTGTATTGTTTGCACCATTGGAGGAGTCTTGAGATATCACATTCATACCATTGAAAGAACCTTGAGGTATCGTTTCATTTAAATAAATTGTTAAGGGTTTTAAAAGTTCTATTCTTTTTATGTATTTGCTTCAAGTATTTCTATAGTTTTTCTTTCTTACACTTACTGTTATTCTTGCCCTTTGTATATATTTACATGCTCTATTGGAAGAGCCTTGCCATGTCAATTTGATAGGAAGAAGCCATAAACTTGTGAAGATAATTAGATTGTTAAGTCTGAGGGTTTTAGAAGTTTTTAATTACTACATGCATTTCTTCTTTTTCCTTTCTTTCTTACCACTATTCTTGCTCTTTTATATATCCGTGTATTTGATTGGAAGAGGCTTATCATATCTATTAGATTGGAAGAAGCGAGGAACTTGCTAAGGTAATTGCAATGCTAAGATACTTTCTATTCACAAGTGTTTGCACTTGCATTAGTTGAAGAAGTCACTCACATAACCATATCTTTGTACATTGTAGGTCTCCCACTCTCTTTTGCTTGATAGCTTCATAAGACTATTGAGGCACAATAAGAACACTGTGAGCTATTCTTTGGATTTCAAGAAGGCTACAAAAGTTTGGTGAAAGAAATGGTAAAATCTTGGGTTAAAAATGACATTTTGTTACACATTTTTTTAAAGTAACACATTTTGTTAAGATACGAAATATACTCTATTGACAATTATAGACCATTGTCAATATAGAATACACAAGGCATGAGGAAGTTCCACGACCAAGTAAGAACATTGTACTTTAGAACCAGAAGACATGGTGGTGGGCAAAGAACATCAAAATCACTTTATGAAATGTTCAACACAATTTATAGAAAACAACTTTGATGTATAAAATCAATTGACTCTACACAACAAATTGAAGAGACCATAGAGGATATAAATCTACCTAAATGTAAATATTCTTATTAGTATAATGACTTTTTTCAACACATGTGATTCTAATCACATTATTTTGTAGAGAGGTCACTTAAGTAGCCTTTTGTATTGACAATCAAGGTTGTATAATACATATGATTTTATTATTTTGTATTGTTCAAAGGTTAGTAAAAAAGTTGTATTCTTATAGCTTTTTGCTTCCCCATCTTTCGCTTTGGCTCCAAGCAAGAATGCACTCTTCTTATTCAGTAAGAGGTATCTTTGCCTCTTGTAGCCTTGCAATGTGGGGGTTCTTTTAAGAAGTGTCCACTCCTTGAACCTTTGTGTCTTGGAGCTAACCCTAAGACACTTAAATTTAGTATACTTTTCAATCCATATGTCTCAAGTTGTAGGTACATGGGAATACCCTAACTATGCAGACAAAATTTTGAGAACAATTAGAGGCATTATTAACTTGTCGAAATACTTTTTGAGGTAAATCTTCATAATGCTTGAATTGAGCTTGGGAAGATAATGTGCACGGAAAAAATCCTACACAAAGGTGGTTCTTGTGCCACCAAAACAAGGTGGGAAGCCATCATCACCATAAAATAATTCATTACAAAAAGTGACAAATTCGTACTTTTTGGGTATCATTAAGCAATAGGAACTCCTACCCCAAAATGAAAAAGGAGGGGATATTTGAAAAAGTGAGACTCAATGGACATTGGTATGCCTTTATGCTCCTCTTTAGGTAGATTACAAAATTTTCAAGTTGACTATATCAAGATCCTTTGACAAAGCATCCCCTTCCTCAATGGGTAGGACCTCCTCCATATCCATATCAATATCTTCAACATCAAATACTCTCTTGTGGGCGGCAAAAGTGTAGTGAAGCTTTCTCTGTTGGCTCTTGTTGAAAGCTAAGAAGCTCAAAAACCCAGAGTAGAAATGTGATATCCCGGCTTTGATTTAAAATCTTCTTGACTTCTCCCAAAATGGACTTGAAGAAACCTAAAATCATTAAATAGAGAAGATTTCAAGCAAAAAAAATTCAAGAATCATAACCTAACATTTTTTTCTAGATTGACAAGGACTGTAGCCATCCGTCTCACTGAAGTTACCATGTGAACGAGAGTTATGAGCCATATTAGTCATTAGTGTCAGTGTCTATAGTATGGATGGACCAAAAATACTAGATTTTTGGACAAAACTAGCATGTTTTTGATATTTTGGATATTATTTATTGTAAATATCCTTTTTAAAAACCTATGGAAACTCTAGAACAGGGTGCCATGTAAAAAAAGCAAGTGGCTTTTTCAGCCAGTTTTGGAGATTTAATGCAAAAAGAAGGGTTGGCGAAATTGCGTGCGTCGCAATCGCAGTTTACAATTTGCAAACGGCACTCCAAACGAGGAGAAGAAAAAGGAGTGATCTTGAAGATTTTTGATTAGATGTCCTTGGATTTTACCCCCTTTCAAAGCCAATGGAACCATTAGATTTGCAATTTGAGCATCAGATTGCATCTTGGAAGCTTCAGATTGCTGATTTTGCCAAGATCCCGTCCATAAAGAGCGCAAGAGGGGAGAGGCCCTTCTTAGGAGTATAAAGCAAGAGGAAGGAAAAGAGAGGGAGGTAGAAGGATACCCCATCCTCGAGAGGCTGCGAGAGGGAGCTAGAGAGGGGGAGAATTAGAAAGAGAGAGAGAGGGAAGAAGATCTTGAGAGGTTGTGAGAGAGGGAATTAAAGAGAGGGTTAGAGAGGAAAAAAATTAACTCAACCTCCCCCTATCCTGCTCTTCAACTCGATAAGCTACTCTCACGCACTCCCATCCTGAATTCATTCCACCTTCTCTATCTCTCAAACATGCTCATGAATGATGGCTCCAAAGCAATGAGAGCAAAAGGCCATGAAATCCACTACAACCGGGTATTGCCAAAGATACGAGAATGCTCGAGGTTTCTGGAATTGCCACAACCAAAACGGAACATCAGGTGTGCGAACACAAGCCACATAAAATAATAAGTTTTTTTCCAAAATTAAGTACATAAAATGTTAGCTTTTGCATTTACACTTACATGAGATGTTAGTTTCAACTAGAGAGTATATTAATACATACACAGATGGTTAACTGCTACCTATGATTTGTAGATAGATTAATTGAGATTATAATTCATAGAACCATGATGGAAATAGTTGCATGAGGTTATTGCATGAAATGAGTAAAGAACGTAATGTGTACTCAAGATTAGTAAAATAACTCAATATATTTATTGCCAAACACCACAATGGTTAGGAGTTGATTAACGCTTAAAAGTCAAAGTCTATTTAAAGAATCTTATGAATCATCTCATTAAATTATTATCACAATATTTTTCCAAGTACCAACTAAAGAAAATTCTCTTATGTTGGGTAAGTTAGCCCTAAATGGAAAATTCGTGTCTTTCTTAACAACGTTGAAAGATTTGTACTCAACACTGCTTTATGGGAAGAATAATCCTCGTTAGAATGTAAGGTTACCTTGGGTTAAGAATCTACCTTGGCTATGTGAAGTTGTGAACTGCATGATGGTGTGATTGTCATTTTTTGAAAGGATTGTTTGTGTTTGCTAGAATCTAGATCTCTAATTAAAAACATTGACAAACATGATAAAAGGAAAGATCATGCTAGGCTACCCCCAAGCTAGCTATGAGACTGTACTCCAAGGGGGTCATGATTATCACTTCAAGAGGATTAGACCGTCTCCATAGTGGAAAGGTCTATCCATAGGGATAGTCTCGAGCTGTAGGAAATGTGGATGCCAAGGGGGGGGGGGGGGGTTTTCTGGCCGTAAATTCTACATTACTCCTAGAATCTGACGAGCCCATTTATGACCCAAGATGGGATCCTAGAACCCTAATATTAGTTACAAGGGAGGAATCTTGGTTGATAGAATACCCTCATGAAATTCTGTATATCTTTCGTAGGATCAAAAAGATAAAAATTGTAATAAACTTCTAATATAATAAAGTAAGTTTTTTTAAAATTCAAGGGTTGTTTGAATTGTCTGCATGTCTGTGAAATAATTTACATGAAAAAACCTGTGATTTAATAAACTAATTAAGGAAGTTGGTTGTATATGTTTCAATAAATGTGATGTAGGTAATTAAAAAACTAAAGATAATACCGTCATCAAAGAAAAGTGGGTGGGTGTGACCCCCGACGGGTCCACAATGGTAGGGTGGTCCCAATTAGCAGGGAGCTTTTCTAAATCAGTGATAGAAATAGGAAGATGATAAATTAACCAACTAGTCGTTAGATAGAACCGACTTGCATTGTTTTAGGGGGCCAGAATGGGATTTTGCCTTATGGGAAGGAGAGTTGACATATCGCAGTCCTCTCCATCTCCCATTCTCTTTGAACCAAGTGCAATGGAAAGTCCACTTCAGTTGGAGTAATCCTGTAGGAAGTGGAAACTCAAAATTACTATCGCTAACTGGTTGTTAGGAGACCCATATGATTTTAGGAACCCGGAAATTTAGGTCGATCCTAGTGGGTTCAGCCAAAACTCTTTCGGTTGCAACGCAAACTTAGTAGGGTCTAAGTGACAAAACCCGTGATACTCCAAGGGAGCACTGAGCGATGCCATTTTGGAAAACCTACTAATGGACTACTAAAAGGTGTGCCTTGGATTGAGATTGGGGGACACCTCACAGTTGGTATCAGAGTGCTCGTTAGAATAGAATACCACGTAAGCTTAAGAAAACTTTTTCTTGGATGGTAAATATCGCCTAAGACATGTTTTCTTCTCTTTGTTAATGTATATTTTTGAATTATGGTAGAATAACGAATCTTGGAAATGATTCTTGATCTTTCGAGTGATGTTTATGTCAGCTATGCATTCATCCAGTCTTTCCTGGAGGAATCAAATGATGTGGATACTAGATCAGTTGTACAACCCCTCGCCTCTATATCATGAAAGATAGTGGATGATTAGTAGAGGATACTACTATATCGATGTAAGCTGTCTAGAATACTCTGAAAATGATAAAATGGATGGAAGATCTTAAAGTTGTCAAGATCTATCTATTTTGTGAAGCTAGTGTAAACTCAACCATGTATACTAGGGACAAGAATATCAAACTAAACCCGTATATCTATGAGAAAGTTACAAAGATCCTTCCATTCGGCAAAATAAAAGTCATAGGTCGCTCTAGCTGCCGTAACTACAAAAAGGATGGATTTTTTGAACTCCCTCAAAAATATAGATTCCTAGATATCTACTCTCAGAATCCAAGTTACTTCATAAAGGATGTATCAGAGTTTGTAGTAGAGAATCCTTTTCTAAAAAAAATAAGATGAAGCTGTGAGCTATCTGAATAATGTTGGGGTAAAAGCCCCTTGGGCCTGCCCATGTACAGTGACTGCCCATATTCTTTATTCATATATATATGAAAGTGCAATAAGGCTGTCATAACATTGTTCACAACACCTATATTGTGTGTGCTCTTCTCTCCCTCGTCTCCTGCATCCCTTTCAACTGGTATCAAAGCCACTCCTTCGTGAGCTCTCCCCGGCATCTACACGAGGTATGAGAGCTTGCTTCTCACTCAGTTCTCAGCCATTCTTTGACATGAACAGTAGGGTTTCATGAAGAGGCAGCCATAGCTTCCATAATTGAAGCTTGTTCTCTTCACCTCTTGCTTGGACTTGTCCTAGGCTTGTGTAGGCCTACTGTAGGCCTTCATTGGGCTCTTGCTTATCCCCTACCCACCTTGATTTGGCCCCTCAAGTAAATCAGTATGATCACGTTTTATTTGCACATGTTTGCAAAAATGGCTCAAAAATCACTATTTTTGTCATATCTCGGGCATTCGAAACCCGATTCAGGCAAGGTAAGAGTCTAAGTTGGAGTTTTGGAACGCTCCAAACGCGATGGTGATGTCAGATTTGCCAAATTTTGATGAAAAAATATTTTGCAATAGATTTCAAGTCTTAGACAGCATGTATTTGTATGCCTATGGCTTATGTGATGCTTCTATTGATGTCTATTGATACCGAATCACTTGTGGATGTTATGCCTCTTACGTGAGATGCATTTGGAGCTATTTTATCTTAGCCATTGACTATTTTGAACAGTCCTAGATCTATCCAAAACAATGCAGCCACCTATTCTTCAATTTTATGCTTACAGGTCTTGGCATTTGATGCTCGATTATGCCCGGTTGGTGCCTACATGTCTGGGAATGTATGCCTATGAGTTGGCACTTGATTTGAGCTTGGTTTGAGCATTATTTTACTAAATTTTGGACTATTATTTGCTACTGGAAACTTCAGGGCTGAAGCTATTTATACTATAGTTGGAATATGCCTATTGGTCACAGGGTGCTTCTGGCTACTCGGTATGATGTCATGATGTATTTGGACTATGCCACATGTCTTGTTTATGCTCCGGAATGCTTTTGAGTTGAGATTAGAGCTTGATTTGGGTTTGACTGTCACTTCTTTGCAACTGCCATTTCATCTATGACATGGTTTATGCCTAGGCTACCTAGTACGGGTTATGATGTCTTGGTGAATACTGTATGCTTTGGCTATGGATTGACATGGTTTATGCCTAGGATACCTAGTATGGATTATGATGTCTTCATGAATACTTTATGCTTTGGTTATGGATGGCAATTGTTTGAGCTCATCTCGACATTCATTTGAGTATTCTCTTGAGCAGTTGGACATTGACTTGGCTTTTTCCGTTATGACTTGGCTTTTTCTGTTACGACCTTGGATGCTACATGGGATCTGATGCTTTGATTATGGGATCTTGATTATTACTTGGATGCACTTATAGGTATTGAGCAGTGAACTGCTCCCTTGTTTTGGTAGTTTCCTATTAAGCTGTGATTGCTCGTTTGGATTTGATATGCGGGATACTTACTGATCAGTGGACTTGGATAGTCCTTGGGATTTACAATTTTGGCCGTCCTGCTTCTCTATTGTATGGGATCTATGCTATTTGGGCTGCTATTGCCCATTTATGTCAGGGAGCAGTTGATCTTTATGGCCACCCATGTATGCACATGGTCTGCTGCTATGTATTTTATAGAGCCTCTTACTTGGATGCTTGTACACAGATATTTGGGATTTTATTGGAGCTTGATTTTTGCAGGTTTATTTGTCACTTGTCATTCTTGGCTGGACATGTATGTCAGTACATGGTATGAGACACTGCAAAGTTATGTATACTCCTATGTTTTGGGGATGCTTATGCATTTATGGCTTCGAGGCATGCTTATGCTTTTATGGCTACGAGCTAAAGTGGTTGGATATGTCATGCTTTTGTCTGCTAGGCTTGTCAGTGTGGAAGCTTTTGCATCCATGCTTGATGCCTTTGTGTTCTCCCCTTTTGGTTTGAATGAGTCCCCTTTGCAGTATGTGATGGACCTAAAAACGGGCCGGCACTGGCTCATGCACTAGCCAGGCCTCGTCACTACGCACAAGACAACCCCTCGGCCTCGCGGCCAGGAGCGTCTATCAAAATCTCTGCCTTCCTAAACATTGTGTTTGTAATACGTTGTAGTCCAACTAATCCTAACCCAATATTACTCCTCAGAGGGAGTCCCTTTCACATAGCCAAAAGGCTCGAATCACATACACATGGGGTTCCTCCTACGGCTGAATGCCGTCAACCCTCTGTGACTCTCCTACACCTTGGGGATTGGCCCTTCGATGCGTCGCTCAACAAATAGACACATCGCACAAAAGTCACTCAAGGTACCAAATAAACGTGTCCAGGAATGTACCATTTCCTCACTTGCTGTCCCCTATAACCCTCGTCTATCCTACAGCATAGGAACCTCACGCTCTCAACGGTGGGTCAAAGGCCTACTGAAAACAATTGCTATGCATATCCAGGAGCTGACTCTGATACTTTTAATTTCCTCTGAATGATCATGCAAAGAGGTGGATGCCTAGTGCTCAAACATTTTAAAAACCAGCATCGTGCAAGTGCAAAAACATCTCTTTCATGCTTTTCTTTCTAACCGCTTTGTGCTTCGCTGCAACACCTAGCACCGAAGTGATCTTCGTGCTACTAGGTTTTAATTTTTATCATTATTATTCCGTCCTAGATGCAATACATATAAAATCAGCAAATTATCCCTCATGCTCAGCGGCATTTAACCATTTTTTCCACAACTCTACCCTTCCCCGCTTTGATAGTGCATCATTACATTCATTTCTTTTAGGGTTTCCTTGTCATTTTATGTGGAGAAAGGAAGGAAACACGCACTAAAACATATAAACAAGGCTGAACTAAAGCATAACTTCATGCCCCAGCCTTGCTATACATCAACAAACATAAATCCTATTTTTCTATATTTTTCGCAGCCCCAAATGTATTTTTCCCCTATTTTTCAGGGTTTTTTATCATTTTCCCGCCATTTTCTTTATTTTCTTGTATTTTTTAAATTGCTGAAAATGAAAACCAGTTTGTGGGCTGTGGCCCTTAGTTCATTTGCAACAAAATTGAAAGATTAGTTGATGTGTATCGACGGTTTTCCCCATTTATATGCCCAAAACCCTTGTTTTTCCCCATTTTTCATGCGTTTTCGGGTTTCTTGACATTATTTTGAGCCATGAAATGCATGTTTTTCATAATTTCTGGTTATAAACAGTAAGAACTCAGAAGAATCAGCAGCATAATCAAATCTTAGTCCATATGAACGGCATTCCATCAATCAAAAGCATAAAACACTAAATTTTCTTTGTAATTTTTTTAGTTTACCGCTTAAACGCGTGTTTCGGGTTTTTTTTTCCATGCTGCAAATCTGGAAAACAGCAACACTTCATGTCCAGCAACATCACAAATCACCATTCTCAGCCCGTGTAGCAATCCGGTCCATGCCGGACAAGCCTCCATCATTCTTTCTTCTTCCTTCTTCTCCCCACATGATCTTGCCTTTAGAAGAGAGAGAGGGAGGAGAGAGAAAGACTAGAATCAGAAATTTCAAACCAGGCCACCATTCGACGGGCGAAGGGCGGCGATATGATCAGCATACGGAGTGTAGGCAAGGGCCAATGTCAAACAGGAGGGTTGTTTGCAGGCAGGGAGGAGCATGATCAACATCATGGCGCATTTTTCGGCGCCTTCCTGCTCACGCCCTCCCCACGATTTGTTGCATCTCATCTCTCCAAAGTTTCATGTGACATTTAAATTTTGGGCTCCCAAAGGTCACTTGCCCATTTTGGCCAAATTTTGTCCACCTCTTCAAATCTTGACCGGTTTCTTAGCCATTTCCCCGTCCGGACTCGGAATCGAGCTCTGAAAAATCCTGGGCGTCCGGCTTAGCATCCCGCATTGGCCAGTAGCTTGTGTCAACCCGCACGACTGTCTGAAAAATTATGAAAAATCACCAAGTGTCGCTCGGGCGCCTTTAAAGCACTTTGGCGCTTAAAATCGTCCTAGATCGAGCCGCCGCCTTTGACAGTGAATATTTTTCCCTTGATCTTCATAATTTTTAGCTATTTTTAAGCACTTCCCGTCACCTAAATTCCGCTCTCATTGGCGACCACGGGATAGGGCGACTCAGCCCGTCGAATCCACGAACATATCTGCACATAAACAACCAAAGAAGCATCAAACTGATACAAAACAATTATCATCATAAAACTCAGCACAATGCTCCCCCTACCCCTGGACAGAACCAAAGCATGATATCCACAAGGAATAGGCCGAGCATCATCTAATAGAAGATCCGAAGCGAGTCACTAACCAGCTGCTCCAACACAGCCAAACGAAAAAGAACTGCCAAAGAGGTTGCCCTAAGTGGTAGTCTGAACTACTTACCAACTAAAG
Organism: Lygodium microphyllum; assembly: GCF_053477565.2. Taxonomy (NCBI): domain Eukaryota; kingdom Viridiplantae; phylum Streptophyta; class Polypodiopsida; order Schizaeales; family Lygodiaceae; genus Lygodium; species Lygodium microphyllum. Next base: position 95,032,302 of record NC_141142.1, read on the forward strand.
ACAACACAACTAGGAGCTCCTACAAGGCGAGGACTCCTATAGCCTGATCAAGGAATATTTTCATTCAGTACATGTCTTCTTTTAGGGTTTTTATTGGATGAACATACTTGGGCATGTAAAAAGGAGGGAGCTGAGCGTAGTGACCCAAGGAGAACAGGGCATCGGTCTCAGGACCTGTCTCGGCACCCAAGAACCTACCAAGCCCTCGCAAGGCGACACTTAATCCTTTTCTAACGCTCACTTTTATTTTCGCTCCAACCTTCCTGGTTTTGATATTATTTTTCCAGCAAGAAGCCACCCCTAGGAAGACAAGGTATCGGCCCCGGGTCTGACTCGGCCCCGGGTCTGACTCGTCCCCAGGAACCTACCAGGCCTTCGCAAGGCAATGAGCAACTGCTTATATATTTTCATTTCTTTTCTTTTCATTGATAGGGGTTAGAACCCCTTTTTACACACCTTCGCATTTATATTCATCTTTTAGGATATTCAGGATTTCTTGACATCATTATTATTATCTTCTAGCAGGCTTCTCTAACTGCCTCACTACTAACAGGAACTCCTAGAACGGCTGCCTAGCAGGTTAGCAGGACAGGGCCACTAGGACTTCCTTCTAAAACAGGTCTTTCAATGTCTAACAATGTCTTTACAGGAGGCAATGACTACTCCGACCTCCCTCAAACATACTTAGCCTAAACCTGGGACTTCATGCCTTGGTTGCCGGTTCCCAACAAAAATGTGCCCCCTCGACAAGTACAAATACACATATAACAGGAAAGAAAGGTACTCGTAAAGGAGAAATATCACCTGGAGTGGCCACAAGAAGCTTCCATCGCAGCAAAGGCTCCTCCAGGCTCCACAAAATTCCACAACCCGAAAAACCTGTCCAGCACAACACTAAACAAAAACCCAATTAAACGCACCCGCACTAGACAGGGAAATGGCCCTCTTGGCCTAATGAGATCAGACATGACTTTGCTACAAAACTGAATCGGCCCTCTTGGCCTAATGAAATAAAACAATACTATGCATAACATCCTCCTGGAAACAACCATGATAGACATCAAAGCATACTATTCCCAGGGGAACAAAGGCGCATAGCCCTAAACTAGGTGCATTAAATTATGACCTATCCCTCCTGCGTATATCGCAAGAGGTGTTCGCATCACATGTCGTCGAATCAGTCTGTGGGTCCGAGATAATAAAGGTAGATGAGTCTCGCTTACCCTCTGCATCACCCAAATCAACCATCGTCTGCCAAAGAGGGCATGTTCAGAAAGCATACCCCACAAACGACCAGGTCCTGTCTCACCATCAATAGATATATCGGGACAAGGGCCACAATTAAAGAAGAGGTCCTCTTCATACGCAAGATTAGCCAATGAATCGGCAAACTGGTTCCAATTTCGTGGAATCAGCTGAAAAGACACTCGATCGAGTTCGTCTAGCAGGGCTATGGCAGTATGATGGTACATACAAAGGATCGGGTTCCGCACCATGTACGTCCCATTGAGTTGATTTAAAACCAACTGAGAGTCCCCTTTCACCAACAACTGGCGGATACCACCCTTCTTTGCAATATTCAAACCCATAATCAGGGCTTTGTATTCTGCCATATTATTGGTAAAATTCGCCCCGAGATAAGCAGCTAACTTCATGACAATGCGTCGTCGGGGGTCTCGGATGACAACTCCTACACTTCCTTTTTTGCATGCACCCCTGGACGCCCCATCAAAGTACAAGGTGTACGTCCATAAAGGGTTTACATATTCTGCCATCCTGAACTCTACTCGTAATTATGGTAATCGAAATTCAGCATATTCAACGGGTGGACTGTAGGCTCCATCCCTCCATCATCATTGAATTCAACAGGGATGCTCGTCAAAAGTTGTAGGCAGTGATGGCAGAAGACCTTGATTTCCCAAATAAATGTCCCGCCTTCTTGCTCAATCACCTTGTATCCTTTGCTCCACCAAATGAGCTTTCCCTGATGATATCTCTGTTCCAAATATGGGTGTTCTAAATAAGGGATCAGACGACCCATCAACCTCTATCACGATTTCCTTGCAGATGTTTGATCAATCTTGCCTAGACCTGCAAGGCAGTCATAGCATTAGTACAATCAGAAGTAATAAGGTTTAATCTTATTAAGATTAACCTTATTTTTAAATTCTATCCCCTCAAGGTCAGCTAACAAAACTGTGGATTTATTCTTTCCTATTCTAACGATCTTATAGGGCCCATCCCATTTGGGTTCTAGCTTGCCTGGGAATAATTCACGTCGTGCGTCATAATACAGAACAAGCTGTCCTTTCTTGAAGGTGTATTTCTTGGCTTTGAGGTCGTGTAGCTTCTTCATTCGGCGCTTCGCCACTTCTTGGTGCAATAAGCTCTGCAACTTAAGCTCGTCTAAATGGGCCAATGTCGTCAAGCGCTCAAAAAGAGCGTCTTCATCGCTCAAAGAATGATTGATGGCAAACCGAATAGTCGGCAGCTCAATTTCTAGAGGCAAGACACACTCCTCCCCATATACTAACTTGAACGGGGTATGGCCAGTGGCTTGTTTGAAAGTCGTATTATAAGCCCATACTGCCACGTATAACTTTTTATCCCAATCCCGTTCCTTTTCCGACACAATTTTGGACAGGATGTCCACAAGCTGCTTGTTGGTGCTTTCAACTTGCCCATTGGCTTGCGGATTATATGGGGTTGTCTTGTTATGCTTGATGTTCCACAACTCTGTCAAACCTTTGATCACCTTATTCAGGAAATGAGTTCCGCGGTCCGACACTAATTCTTTCGGTGGACCAAACCGGCATATTATCTGCTCTAAAAGGAAACTAGCAGTTTCTTTAGCATCATCTTTCCTTGTTGCACGTGCTTCTGACCACTTTGTGAAGTAGTCAGTTGCTACAATGATGTACCGCTTTTGCGTAGTCGATGACGGAGTAATAGGACCCACAAAGTCTATTCCCCACTTCTCAAATGGAAGTATCGCCATAATAGGGGTGAGTGGTCGTTTCCTATTCTCTCGACTATCATGTCGTTGGTAAATATCGCATCTCTTAACATACGCAAACGCATCCTGGAAGATGGCAGGCCACCAATAACCTGCTCTCAAAGCCTTCTGTGCTGTAAGCCGTCCAGCAAAATGGCCACCGCAAGCAGAATCATGGCACTCTTCCAAAATGAATGGCACCTCGTCAGGCGTCACACATCGGCGATAGATATCATCAACCCCTTGCCGATATAATGTACCTGCGATCAAGGCAAACTTTAACGCTTGCTGCTTAATTTTCCTTTTCTCAGCCTTAGATAATTCGGATCCCGCCTCTCCTGTTGATAAATAATGCGTTATTGCAGCATACCAGGAGGGAATAGATGCCGTATCTATTTTAAATATCATCTCCATGTCACTACCTTCAGCCACAGATTCTTTCGGCTCCCCAAAGTCCACTAGACATTCCACGATGCCTTGCAACCTTGGTGGCTTACTCTTGATTTCATAATCAAATTCCTGCAAAGTGATCAACCACTTCGCTAAACGATCAGGCGGCTGTAACTTATTCATCAATAGTCGAAGTCCCTCCGCCTTCGTATAAAGCACGACTTTCTCATAGAGAATGTAATGCCTGAACTTCTTGGTCCCAAAGACCATCGCTAGACACAACTTCTCCATGTAGGTGTAATTGATTTCGGATACCCCCAGCTTCCGACTAGCAAAAGCAATCGGGTGGTACCACTTCTCTTCCCAAAATTGGGCTAAACAGCAGCTGATACTATACATGGTGGCTGCTGAAAATATATAGAACACCTCACCTCTTTTAGGTGCTTTTAAAACGGGCGCTCTTGCTAGCTCTTGTTTCACATCCTCGAATGCTACCTTACAAGGGTCACCCCACACAAACGAACAGCTAAAGGACAATAAATTTGTAAGCGGCAACGTTCTTTCTGCTAAGGCGTTAATGAATCTACGGTAGTAACCAACCGAAGACAGAAAGCTATGAACTTCTTTCGGAGTGCGTGGTGGGCCCATGGCAACTATAACTTTGACCTTCTCAGGGTCTGTCGCAATTCCTACCGAACTGACCACATGGCCCAGCAATAGCCCATAAGGTACTCCAAAAGCACACTTTCGTGGATTTAGGGCGATGCAAAATTGTCTACAGCGCTCAAAGCATTTTCTCAAAATGATCAACTGCCTTTCTCTCACGGTGGCGGCCCCTAAGTCATCAATAAACACCCTCAACTCGTCAGGGGATATGTCACCGAATGTCTTATCGGCTGTTCGTTGCCACGAACCAGGCGCATTGCATAAACCAAAAGCCATCACGTGGTAAGCAAAAGTGCCAAATACAGTGATAAAAGTTGTTTTCAACTTGTCCTCTTCTGCAATTGCCATTTGGTTCTATCCTGCAAAGCAATCCATAAACGAATATATCTCCCTACCCGCTAATTGATCCAAAATCTGGTCAATAAATGGCAATGGGTAGTAGTCCTTAAATGTCTGCTTATTCAGCTCCCTAAAGTCTACACATAAACGGATCTGATTATTCTTCTTCTTTCTAATCACAACTGGCGAACACCATTCCGTGTGTTGCACAGGAAAAATCAAACCCGCTTTTCGAAGCTTCTGTAACTCTTCAAACAGCCCGTCCCTCAATTCGAAAGGCATACGCCTTCCTTTCTGCCGTACAGGACGACTGCCCTCTTTCAACGGAATTGTATGAACAGCAAGACTGGGAGGGATGCCTCTCAACTCATCGTAACTCCAGGCAAAAATATCACGGAACTCCTGGATCAAGGCCACATAGTCCTCCCTTTCTGCTGTGCTGAGCATAGAGCCTAATTTGATTGGCCGCGAATCATCAAGCGTACCAAGGTCTAGCTCGATAACATCTGCATCTCTTATACGATCTTGGGCCTCTATCGGCTCGTTCAAAGTGATCTGATAGATGTCCTCCGTGGTGGATCCCTCTTTGGACTCATCACTCGATGATGTCTCACTAGCAGATAAATCTTCTAATGTCTCCAATTCTGTAGAAGATAGAGGAGCTCTCTCACTCTGCGGGGACTCAGGATAAGCATCAACCACCACACGCTGGGCACCTCTGCCAAATATTAATCGACCGGCGGGTATATCCACTTGGCAATCCGCTTGCAAGATCCAAGGTCGTCCAAGTAATACTTGGTAACTTGGCCGCCCTGCAAAACGAATCACCCTAAAGTCCAACATGCATTCTACATTTGCAACAGTGACATGGACCTTAGTAATGCAGCCTTCCGGCTGTCTCAAACTGTCATCTGCCATTCTGAGAATTGTGGAGGTATCTTTCTGAATCGCAAGACCTAACCTTTCCATCAGTTCAGAACTCATAATGTTAACAGATGATCCCGTGTCGACAATGGCATAATCTACTAATATCCCATCGACATAGGCTGCAACCCTTGGGCAATGCTTCTCAGCATGCTCAAACCAGTCATCACCAACTCGCGCAATACCCAAAGGTTCTACGATATACCCGGTACGTAGGATCTTTCTAAATTCCTTGCGTACTCCTGGGGAAAGCTTAATAAGCTGCAAAAGGTTCACATCCGGCTTGACTTCGCAAAGAGAGCCCGCCAAATCGAATTCATGATAGTTCGAAAGAGCTCGCTTTTCACGCCAAATCATCCGCTCTTTAGGTCGTTGAGCTGGCTTTATTGCCTCTTTCTTAACTTTCACCTTCTTCTTTGGTGCTTCCTTATCGGCTTTATTCTCTACGGGCTTCAAAGGTCCCCCTTCTAGGGCAGGATCCAAAACTTGCGTTCCTTTGTCGCCTTGTTTAGGGTTTTCGTCGACAGGCTTATCCTTGTCGGCTCCTCTACCCTTTTGACCTCTTGTAAGAACAGCTCGTAGATTAGAGGTTTCAGCATCATTAACGCGTACAGCCTCAATCAAACTAACCCCACTACCACTTGGTAGCTCCTCCACTGTAGTCTTTGGTCGTTGAAGTATTTGTTTAGGCCCATTTTCTGGCTGGGAATCATTTCCTTGGGCACGATGATTAACAGGCCCTGGTTGCCGACTTCCTCGCTGGAGGGAACTGATCTTACTCTAGCAAGTAGCTGCTAAATGGCCGGATTTTCCACAAATGTCGCACTTAACATTTGGGCAGTTTCTTGGATAGTGCTGCCCACCACACCATTTGCAACTAAACCTCGAAGGTGCACCCTCATCTGGGTATCTACTTCCTATCAAATTTTGTTGTTTTTTAAGGAAGTTGACATCAACGGCTATTTGTCGATACTGCTCCGTAATCATGTCGGTATAATGCTTCATCATGTCCTTAACCTCGCCAAGAACATTGGAAGAACTCGACTCATAGCCTTGGTCATTACCATGTCGTTCAATCGGCCTAACAACTCGATTAGGCACAGGCTGTTGAGCTAGAGGCATGGTATTAGAATTGACCGCCTGGCCTCCACTACTTGGAGCCATTTGACTGCCCGTCGGCATCGACATGCTAGGGGGAGCTGGTAATAAAGGGACATTCTGCATCATGTTCCCTCTCCCATTAGGATTAGCCATCGCTATCCCTTGGCCACTACTGCCATTGGCTATTGCCATATTGTTTCCCAATACTAAACCCATATTCGAATTGCCGCGAGAAGCATAGGCTGCTTGTAGTCGGGATTCCACCTCTTGTGCTCGTGTAATGGCAGTATCTATATCCCCCAAGGGAACACTACTCAACTGCAATTGGATATTAAAGTCCAAACCATGTAGGAAATATTGCAATTGGGCAGCTGCGGGGATAGGAATAGAGGTGTCCAACTTACGGAAGACCTCTTTTATCTTCTTCGCATAAGCACGAATATCCTCGTGTGGATCTTGGCGGGTCACATTGAGTACACGCAACCAATACTGCCCACCCCTTTTAGGGGCAAACTCCCTTCGAAAAGCTCCATAAAATGCATCAATGTTCAATATAGTTCCGGCTTCTAAACCATGATACCATATAGCGGCTCTTCCTTTGAGAGTCATGTTGAAGAACATCATTAAATGCCCTTCTTCTTGAATGCGACAGTTAAACATCAGCTTTTGAAACTCCCTAATGTGGAGTTCCGCATCTTCCTCAACTAGCCCATTAAAAATGGGTAGCGGGTAACCTAGAGCCGGCAAATCCGTCGTTCCTGCTGGAATTGCAATAGGCTGCGCCATGACGAGGATTGGATTTGCACTAGGAATAGGGGACGGTGGGGTTACACCTCCCGCACTTGACGTGGACTGGCTTATAGAAGGAAGGGGAGCACTAGAGCTTCCACCTTCTCCTAACTTACTGCTTGTGGTACTAAGACCACTAGATCCACTCCCTCGTAAGGGTTCAGCACCGCTACGCTTAGGGGAATATCTCCTAAAAATTTCAGCACGTCGCCTAGCTCTTTCATCTCTTTCTTGCTTTTGGATTTCTGCTAGACGATGCTTATCAATAAATAACGGATCAATCTCAGTATCCTTTGGCATAAACTGCTAGTTGGTCCCTAAACAACCAGGATTCGAGAACCGCCACTTTTAAGCGGCTCCCGGCAAACGCACCACTGATGGACCTAAAAACGGGCCGGCACTGGCTCATGCACTAGCCAGGCCTCGTCACTACGCACAAGACAACCCCTCGGCCTCGCGGCCAGGAGCGTCTATCAAAATCTCTGCCTTCCTAAACATTGTGTTTGTAATACGTTGTAGTCCAACTAATCCTAACCCAATATTACTCCTCAGAGGGAGTCCCTTTCACATAGCCAAAAGGCTCGAATCACATACACATGGGGTTCCTCCTACGGCTGAATGCCGTCAACCCTCTGCGACTCTCCTACACCTTGGGGATTGGCCCCTCGATGCGTCGCTCAACAAATAGACACATCGCACAAAAGTCACTCAAGGTACCAAATAAACGTGTCCAGGAATGTACCATTTCCTCACTTGCTGTCCCCTATAACCCTCGTCTATCCTACAGCATAGGAACCTCACGCTCTCAACGGTGGGTCAAAGGCCTACTGAAAACAATTGCTATGCATATCCAGGAGCTGACTCTGATACTTTTAATTTCCTCTGAATGATCATGCAAAGAGGTGGATGCCTAGTGCTCAAACATTTTAAAAACCAGCAGCGTGCAAGTGCAAAAACATCTCTTTCATGCTTTTCTTTCTAACCGCTTTGTGCTTCGCTGCAACACCTAGCACCGAAGTGATCTTCGTGCTACTAGGTTTTAATTTTTATCATTATTATTCCGTCCTAGATGCAATACATATAAAATCAGCAAATTATCCCTCATGCTCAGCGGCATTTAACCATTTTTTCCACAACTCTACCCTTCCCCGCTTTGATAGTGCATCATTACATTCATTTCTTTTAGGGTTTCCTTGTCATTTTATGTGGAGAAAGGAAGGAAACACGCACTAAAACATATAAACAAGGCTGAACTGAAGCATAACTTCATGCCCCAGCCTTGCTATACATCAACAAACATAAATCCTATTTTTCTATATTTTTCGCAGCCCCAAATGTATTTTTCCCCTATTTTTCAGGGTTTTTTATCATTTTCCCGCCATTTTCTTTATTTTCTTGTATTTTTTAAATTGCTGAAAATGAAAACCAGTTTGTGGGCTGTGGCCCTTAGTTCATTTGCAACAAAATTGAAAGATTAGTTGATGTGTATCGACGGTTTTCCCCATTTATATGCCCAAAACCCTTGTTTTTCCCCATTTTTCATGCGTTTTCGGGTTTCTTGACATTATTTTGAGCCATGAAATGCATGTTTTTCATAATTTCTGGTTATAAACAGTAAGAACTCAGAAGAATCAGCAGCATAATCAAATCTTAGTCCATATGAACGGCATTCCATCAATCAAAAGCATAAAACACTAAATTTTCTTTGTAATTTTTTTAGTTTACCGCTTAAACGCGTGTTTCGGGTTTTTTTTTCCATGCTGCAAATCTGGAAAACAGCAACACTTCATGTCCAGCAACATCACAAATCACCATTCTCAGCCCGTGTAGCAATCCGGTCCATGCCGGACAAGCCTCCATCATTCTTTCTTCTTCCTTCTTCTCCCCACATGATCTTGCCTTTAGAAGAGAGAGAGGGAGGAGAGAGAAAGACTAGAATCAGAAATTTCAAACCAGGCCACCATTCGACGGGCGAAGGGCGGCGATATGATCAGCATACGGAGTGTAGGCAAGGGCCAATGTCAAACAGGAGGGTTGTTTGCAGGCAGGGAGGAGCATGATCAACATCATGGCGCATTTTTCGGCGCCTTCCTGCTCACGCCCTCCCCACGATTTGTTGCATCTCATCTCTCCAAAGTTTCATGTGACATTTAAATTTTGGGCTCCCAAAGGTCACTTGCCCATTTTGGCCAAATTTTGTCCACCTCTTCAAATCTTGACCGGTTTCTTGGCCATTTCCCCGTCCGGACTCGGAATCGAGCTCTGAAAAATCCTGGGCGTCCGGCTTAGCATCCCGCATTGGCCAGTAGCTTGTGTCAACCCGCACGACTGTCTGAAAAATTATGAAAAATCACCAAGTGTCGCTCGGGCGCCTTTAAAGCACTTTGGCGCTTAAAATCGTCCTAGATCGAGCCGCCGCCTTTGACAGTGAATATTTTTCCCTTGATCTTCATAATTTTTAGCTATTTTTAAGCACTTCCCGTCACCTAAATTCCGCTCTCATTGGCGACCACGGGATAGGGCGACTCAGCCCGTCGAATCCACGAACATATCTGCACATAAACAACCAAAGAAGCATCAAACTGATACAAAACAATTATCATCATAAAACTCAGCACAATGCTCCCCCTACCCCTGGACAGAACCAAAGCATGATATCCACAAGGAATAGGCCGAGCATCATCTAATAGAAGATCCGAAGCGAGTCACTAACCAGCTGCTCCAACACAGCCAAACGAAAAAGAACTGCCAAAGAGGTTGCCCTAAGTGGTAGTCTGAACTACTTACCAACTAAAGACAACACAACTAGGAGCTCCTACAAGGCGAGGACTCCTATAGCCTGATCAAGGAATATTTTCATTCAGTACATGTCTTCTTTTAGGGTTTTTATTGGATGAACATACTTGGGCATGTAAAAAGGAGGGAGCTGAGCGTAGTGACCCAAGGAGAACAGGGCATCGGTCTCAGGACCTGTCTCGGCACCCAAGAACCTACCAAGCCCTCGCAAGGCGACACTTAATCCTTTTCTAACGCTCACTTTTATTTTCGCTCCAACCTTCCTGGTTTTGATATTATTTTTCCAGCAAGAAGCCACCCCTAGGAAGACAAGGTATCGGCCCCGGGTCTGACTCGTCCCCAGGAACCTACCAGGCCTTCGCAAGGCAATGAGCAACTGCTTATATATTTTCATTTCTTTTTTTTCATTGATAGGGGTTAGAACCCCTTTTTACACACCTTCGCATTTATATTCATCTTTTAGGATATTCAGGATTTCTTGACATCATTATTATTATCTTCTAGCAGGCTTCTCTAACTGCCTCACTACTAACAGGAACTCCTAGAACGGCTGCCTAGCAGGTTAGCAGGACAGGGCCACTAGGACTTCCTTCTAAAACAGGTCTTTCAATGTCTAACAATGTCTTTACAGGAGGCAATGACTACTCCGACCTCCCTCAAACATACTTAGCCTAAACCTGGGACTTCATGCCTTGGTTGCCGGTTCCCAACAAAAATGTGCCCCCTCGACAAGTACAAATACACATATAACAGGAAAGAAAGGTACTCGTAAAGGAGAAATATCACCTGGAGTGGCCACAAGAAGCTTCCATCGCAGCAAAGGCTCCTCCAGGCTCCACAAAATTCCACAACCCGAAAAACCTGTCCAGCACAACACTAAACAAAAACCCAATTAAACGCACCCGCACTAGACAGGGAAATGGCCCTCTTGGCCTAATGAAATCAGACATGACTTTGCTACAAAACTGAATCGGCCCTCTTGGCCTAATGAAATAAAACAATACTATGCATAACATCCTCCTGGAAACAACCATGATAGACATCAAAGCATACTATTCCCAGGGGAACAAAGGCGCATAGCCCTAAACTAGGTGCATTAAATTATGACCTATCCCTCCTGCGTATATCGCAAGAGGTGTTCGCATCACATGTCGTCGAATCAGTCTGTGGGTCCGAGATAATAAAGGTAGATGAGTCTCGCTTACCCTCTGCATCACCCAAATCAACCATCGTCTGCCAAAGAGGGCATGTTCAGAAAGCATACCCCACAAACGACCAGGTCCTGTCTCACCATCAATAGATATATCGGGACAAGGGCCACAATTAAAGAAGAGGTCCTCTTCATACGCAAGATTAGCCAATGAATCGGCAAACTGGTTCCAATTTCGTGGAATCAGCTGAAAAGACACTCGATCGAGTTCGTCTAGCAGGGCTATGGCAGTATGATGGTACATACAAAGGATCGGGTTCCGCACCATGTACGTCCCATTGAGTTGATTTAAAACCAACTGAGAGTCCCCTTTCACCAACAACTGGCGGATACCACCCTTCTTTGCAATATTCAAACCCATAATCAGGGCTTTGTATTCTGCCATATTATTGGTAAAATTCGCCCCGAGATAAGCAGCTAACTTCATGACAATGCGTCGTCGGGGGTCTCGGATGACAACTCCTACACTTCCTTTTTTGCATGCACCCCTGGACGCCCCATCAAAGTACAAGGTGTACGTCCATAAAGGGTTTACATATTCTGCCATCCTGAACTCTACTCGTAATTATGGTAATCGAAATTCAGCATATTCAACGGGTGGACTGTAGGCTCCATCCCTCCATCATCATTGAATTCAACAGGGATGCTCGTCAAAAGTTGTAGGCAGTGATGGCAGAAGACCTTGATTTCCCAAATAAATGTCCCGCCTTCTTGCTCAATCACCTTGTATCCTTTGCTCCACCAAATGAGCTTTCCCTGATGATATCTCTGTTCCAAATATGGGTGTTCTAAATAAGGGATCAGACGACCCATCAACCTCTATCACGATTTCCTTGCAGATGTTTGATCAATCTTGCCTAGACCTGCAAGGCAGTCATAGCATTAGTACAATCAGAAGTAATAAGGTTTAATCTTATTAAGATTAACCTTATTTTTAAATTCTATCCCCTCAAGGTCAGCTAACAAAACTGTGGATTTATTCTTTCCTATTCTAACGATCTTATAGGGCCCATCCCATTTGGGTTCTAGCTTGCCTGGGAATAATTCACGTCGTGCGTCATAATACAGAACAAGCTGTCCTTTCTTGAAGGTGTATTTCTTGGCTTTGAGATCGTGTAGCTTCTTCATTCGGCGCTTCGCCACTTCTTGGTGCAATAAGCTCTGCAACTTAAGCTCGTCTAAATGGGCCAATGTCGTCAAGCGCTCAAAAAGAGCGTCTTCATCGCTCAAAGAATGATTGATGGCAAACCGAATAGTCGGCAGCTCAATTTCTAGAGGCAAGACACACTCCTCCCCATATACTAACTTGAACGGGGTATGGCCAGTGGCTCGTTTGAAAGTCGTATTATAAGCCCATACTGCCACGTATAACTTTTTATCCCAATCCCGTTCCTTTTCCGACACAATTTTGGACAGGATGCCCACAAGCTGCTTGTTGGTGCTTTCAACTTGCCCATTGGCTTGCGGATTATATGGGGTTGTCTTGTTATGCTTGATGTTCCACAACTCTGTCAAACCTTTGATCACCTTATTCAGGAAATGAGTTCCGCGGTCCGACACTAATTCTTTCGGTGGACCAAACCGGCATATTATCTGCTCTAAAAGGAAACTAGCAGTTTCTTTAGCATCATCTTTCCTTGTTGCACGTGCTTCTGACCACTTTGTGAAGTAGTCAGTTGCTACAATGATGTACCGCTTTTGCGTAGTCGATGACGGAGTAATAGGACCCACAAAGTCTATTCCCCACTTCTCAAATGGAAGTATCGCCATAATAGGGGTGAGTGGTCGTTTCCTATTCTCTCGACTATCATGTCGTTGGCAAATATCGCATCTCTTAACATACGCAAACGCATCCTGGAAGATGGCAGGCCACCAATAACCTGCTCTCAAAGCCTTCTGTGCTGTAAGCCGTCCAGCAAAATGGCCACCGCAAGCAGAATCATGGCACTCTTCCAAAATGAATGGCACCTCGTCAGGCGTCACACATCGGCGATAGATATCATCAACCCCTTGCCGATATAATGTACCTGCGATCAAGGCAAACTTTAACGCTTGCTGCTTAATTTTCCTTTTCTCAGCCTTAGATAATTCGGATCCCGCCTCTCCTGTTGATAAATAATGCGTTATTGCAGCATACCAGGAGGGAATAGATGCCGTATCTATTTTAAATATCATCTCCATGTCACTACCTTCAGCCACAGATTCTTTCGGCTCCCCAAAGTCCACTAGACATTCCACGATGCCTTGCAACCTTGGTGGCTTACTCTTGATTTCATAATCAAATTCCTGCAAAGTGATCAACCACTTCGCTAAACGATCAGGCGGCTGTAACTTATTCATCAATAGTCGAAGTCCCTCCGCCTTCGTATAAAGCACGACTTTCTCATAGAGAATGTAATGCCTGAACTTCTTGGTCCCAAAGACCATCGCTAGACACAGCTTCTCCATGTAGGTGTAATTGATTTCGGATACCCCCAGCTTCCGACTAGCAAAAGCAATCGGGTGGTACCACTTCTCTTCCCAAAATTGGGCTAAACAGCAGCTGATACTATACATGGTGGCTGCTGAAAATATATAGAACACCTCACCTCTTTTAGGTGCTTTTAAAACGGGCGCTCTTGCTAGCTCTTGTTTCACATCCTCGAATGCTACCTTACAAGGGTCACCCCACACAAACGAACAGCTAAAGGACAATAAATTTGTAAGCGGCAACATTCTTTCTGCTAAGGCGTTAATGAATCTACGGTAGTAACCAACCGAAGACAGAAAGCTATGAACTTCTTTCGGAGTGCGTGGTGGGCCCATGGCAACTATAACTTTGACCTTCTCAGGGTCTGTCGCAATTCCTACCGAACTGACGACATGGCCCAGCAATAGCCCATAAGGTACTCCAAAAGCACACTTTCGTGGATTTAGGGCGATGCAAAATTGTCTACAGCGCTCAAAGCATTTTCTCAAAATGATCAACTGCCTTTCTCTCACGGTGGCGGCCCCTAAGTCATCAATAAACACCCTCAACTCGTCAGGGGATATGTCACCGAATGTCTTATCGGCTGTTCGTTGCCACGAACCAGGCGCATTGCATAAACCAAAAGCCATCACGTGGTAAGCAAAAGTGCCAAATACAGTGATAAAAGTTGTTTCAACTTGTCCTCTTCTGCAATTGCCATTTGGTTGTATCCTGCAAAGCAATCCATAAACGAATATATCTCCCTACCCGCTAATTGATCCAAAATCTGGTCAATAAATGGCAATGGGTAGTAGTCCTTAAATGTCTGCTTATTCAGCTCCCTAAAGTCTACACATAAACGGATCTGATTATTCTTCTTCTTTCTAATCACAACTGGCGAACACCATTCCGTGTGTTGCACAGGAAAAATCAAACCCGCTTTTCGAAGCTTCTGTAACTCTTCAAACAGCCCGTCCCTCAATTCGAAAGGCATACGCCTTACTTTCTGCCGTACAGGACGACTGCCCTCTTTCAACGGAATTGTATGAACAGCAAGACTGGGAGGGATGCCTCTCAACTCATCGTAACTCCAGGCAAAAATATCACGGAACTCCTGGATCAAGGCCACATAGTCCTCCCTTTCTGCTGTGCTGAGCATAGAGCCTAATTTGATTGGCCGCGAATCATCAAGCGTACCAAGGTCTAGCTCGATAACATCTGCATCTCTTATACGATCTTGGGCCTCTATCGGCTCGTTCAAAGTGATCTGATAGATGTCCTCCGTGGTGGATCCCTCTTTGGACTCATCACTCGATGATGTCTCACTAGCAGATAAATCTTCTAATGTCTCCAATTCTGTAGAAGATAGAGGAGCTCTCTCACTCTGCGGGGACTCAGGATAAGCATCAACCACCACACGCTGGGCACCTCTGCCAAATATTAATCGACCGGCGGGTATATCCACTTGGCAATCCGCTTGCAAGATCCAAGGTCGTCCAAGTAATACTTGGTAACTTGGCCGCCCTGCAAAACGAATCACCCTAAAGTCCAACATGCATTCTACATTTGCAACAGTGACATGGACCTTAGTAATGCAGCCTTCCGGCTGTCTCAAACTGTCATCTGCCATTCTGAGAATTGTGGAGGTATCTTTCTGAATCGCAAGACCTAACCTTTCCATCAGTTCAGAACTCATAATGTTAACAGATGATCCCGTGTCGACAATGGCATAATCTACTAATATCCCATCGACATAGGCTGCAACCCTTGGGCAATGCTTCTCAGCATGCTCAAACCAGTCATCACCAACTCGCGCAATACCCAAAGGTTCTACGATATACCCGGTACGTAGGATCTTTCTAAATTCCTTGCGTACTCCTGGGGAAAGCTTAATAAGCTGCAAAAGGTTCACATCCGGCTTGACTTCGCAAAGAGAGCCCGCCAAATCGAATTCATGATAGTTCGAAAGAGCTCGCTTTTCACGCCAAATCATCCGCTCTTTAGGTCGTTGAGCTGGCTTTATTGCCTCTTTCTTAACTTTCACCTTCTTCTTTGGTGCTTCCTTATCGGCTTTATTCTCTACGGGCTTCAAAGGTCCCCCTTCTAGGGCAGGATCCAAAACTTGCGTTCCTTTGTCGCCTTGTTTAGGGTTTTCGTCGACAGGCTTATCCTTGTCGGCTCCTCTACCCTTTTGACCTCTTGTAAGAACAGCTCGTAGATTAGAGGTTTCAGCATCATTAACGCGTACAGCCTCAATCAAACTAACCCCACTACCACTTGGTAGCTCCTCCACTGTAGTCTTTGGTCGTTGAAGTATTTGTTTAGGCCCATTTTCTGGCTGGGAATCATTTCCTTGGGCACGATGATTAACAGGCCTTGGTTGCTGACTTCCTCGCTGGAGGGAACTGATCTTACTCTAGCAAGTAGCTGCTAAATGGCCGGATTTTCCACAAATGTCGCACTTAACATTTGGGCAGTTTCTTGGATAGTGCTGCCCACCACACCATTTGCAACTAAACCTCGAAGGTGCACCCTCATCTGGGTATCTACTTCCTATCAAATTTTGTTGTTTTTTAAGGAAGTTGACATCAACGGCTATTTGTCGATACTGCTCCGTAATCATGTCGGTATAATGCTTCATCATGTCCTTAACCTCGCCAAGAACATTGGAAGAACTCGACTCATAGCCTTGGTCATTACCATGTCGTTCAATCGGCCTAACAACTCGATTAGGCACAGGCTGTTGAGCTAGAGGCATGGTATTAGAATTGACCGCCTGGCCTCCACTACTTGGAGCCATTTGACTGCCCGTCGGCATCGACATGCTAGGGGGAGCTGGTAATAAAGGGACATTCTGCATCATGTTCCCTCTCCCATTAGGATTAGCCATCGCTATCCCTTGGCCACTACTGCCATTGGCTATTGCCATATTGTTTCCCAATACTAAACCCATATTCGAATTGCCGCGAGAAGCATAGGCTGCTTGTAGTCGGGATTCCACCTCTTGTGCTCGTGTAATGGCAGTATCTATATCCCCCAAGGGAACACTACTCAACTGCAATTGGATATTAAAGTCCAAACCATGTAGGAAATATTGCAATTGGGCAGCTGCGGGGATAGGAATAGAGGTGTCCAACTTACGGAAGACCTCTTTTATCTTCTTCGCATAAGCACGAATATCCTCGTGTGGATCTTGGCGGGTCACATTGAGTACACGCAACCAATACTGCCCACCCCTTTTAGGGGCAAACTCCCTTCGAAAAGCTCCATAAAATGCATCAATGTTCAATATAGTTCCGGCTTCTAAACCATGATACCATATAGCGGCTCTTCCTTTGAGAGTCATGTTGAAGAACATCATTAAATGCCCTTCTTCTTGAATGCGACAGTTAAACATCAGCTTTTGAAACTCCCTAATGTGGAGTTCCGCATCTTCCTCAACTAGCCCATTAAAAATGGGTAGCGGGTAACCTAGAGCCGGCAAATCCGTCGTTCCTGCTGGAATTGCAATAGGCTGCGCCATGACGAGGATTGGATTTGCACTAGGAATAGGGGACGGTGGGGTTACACCTCCCGCACTTGACGTGGACTGGCTTATAGAAGGAAGGGGAGCACTAGAGCTTCCACCTTCTCCTAACTTACTGCTTGTGGTACTAAGACCACTAGATCCACTCCCTCGTAAGGGTTCAGCACCGCTACGCTTAGGGGAATATCTCCTAAAAATTTCAGCACGTCGCCTAGCTCTTTCATCTCTTTCTTGCTTTTGGATTTCTGCTAGACGATGCTTATCAATAAATAACGGATCAATCTCAGTATCCTTTGGCATAAACTGCTAGTTGGTCCCTAAACAACCAGGATTCGAGAACCGCCACTTTTAAGCGGCTCCCGGCAAACGCACCACTGATGGACCTAAAAACGGGCCGGCACTGGCTCATGCACTAGCCAGGCCTCGTCACTACGCACAAGACAACCCCTCGGCCTCGCGGCCAGGAGCGTCTATCAAAATCTCTGCCTTCCTAAACATTGTGTTTGTAATACGTTGTAGTCCAACTAATCCTAACCCAATATTACTCCTCAGAGGGAGTCCCTTTCACATAGCCAAAAGGCTCGAATCACATACACATGGGGTTCCTCCTACGGCTGAATGCCGTCAACCCTCTGCGACTCTCCTACACCTTGGGGATTGGCCCCTCGATGCGTCGCTCAACAAATAGACACATCGCACAAAAGTCACTCAAGGTACCAAATAAACGTGTCCAGGAATGTACCATTTCCTCACTTGCTGTCCCCTATAACCCTCGTCTATCCTACAGCATAGGAACCTCACGCTCTCAACGGTGGGTCAAAGGCCTACTGAAAACAATTGCTATGCATATCCAGGAGCTGACTCTGATACTTTTAATTTCCTCTGAATGATCATGCAAAGAGGTGGATGCCTAGTGCTCAAACATTTTAAAAACCAGCAGCGTGCAAGTGCAAAAACATCTCTTTCATGCTTTTCTTTCTAACCGCTTTGTGCTTCGCTGCAACACCTAGCACCGAAGTGATCTTCGTGCTACTAGGTTTTAATTTTTATCATTATTATTCCGTCCTAGATGCAATACATATAAAATCAGCAAATTATCCCTCATGCTCAGCGGCATTTAACCATTTTTTCCACAACTCTACCCTTCCCCGCTTTGATAGTGCATCATTACATTCATTTCTTTTAGGGTTTCCTTGTCATTTTATGTGGAGAAAGGAAGGAAACACGCACTAAAACATATAAACAAGGCTGAACTGAAGCATAACTTCATGCCCCAGCCTTGCTATACATCAACAAACATAAATCCTATTTTTCTATATTTTTCGCAGCCCCAAATGTATTTTTCCCCTATTTTTCAGGGTTTTTTATCATTTTCCCGCCATTTTCTTTATTTTCTTGTATTTTTTAAATTGCTGAAAATGAAAACCAGTTTGTGGGCTGTGGCCCTTAGTTCATTTGCAACAAAATTGAAAGATTAGTTGATGTGTATCGACGGTTTTCCCCATTTATATGCCCAAAACCCTTGTTTTTCCCCATTTTTCATGCGTTTTCGGGTTTCTTGACATTATTTTGAGCCATGAAATGCATGTTTTTCATAATTTCTGGTTATAAACAGTAAGAACTCAGAAGAATCAGCAGCATAATCAAATCTTAGTCCATATGAACGGCATTCCATCAATCAAAAGCATAAAACACTAAATTTTCTTTGTAATTTTTTTAGTTTACCGCTTAAACGCGTGTTTCGGGTTTTTTTTTCCATGCTGCAAATCTGGAAAACAGCAACACTTCATGTCCAGCAACATCACAAATCACCATTCTCAGCCCGTGTAGCAATCCGGTCCATGCCGGACAAGCCTCCATCATTCTTTCTTCTTCCTTCTTCTCCCCACATGATCTTGCCTTTAGAAGAGAGAGAGGGAGGAGAGAGAAAGACTAGAATCAGAAATTTCAAACCAGGCCACCATTCGACGGGCGAAGGGCGGCGATATGATCAGCATACGGAGTGTAGGCAAGGGCCAATGTCAAACAGGAGGGTTGTTTGCAGGCAGGGAGGAGCATGATCAACATCATGGCGCATTTTTCGGCGCCTTCCTGCTCACGCCCTCCCCACGATTTGTTGCATCTCATCTCTCCAAAGTTTCATGTGACATTTAAATTTTGGGCTCCCAAAGGTCACTTGCCCATTTTGGCCAAATTTTGTCCACCTCTTCAAATCTTGACCGGTTTCTTGGCCATTTCCCCGTCCGGACTCGGAATCGAGCTCTGAAAAATCCTGGGCGTCCGGCTTAGCATCCCGCATTGGCCAGTAGCTTGTGTCAACCCGCACGACTGTCTGAAAAATTATGAAAAATCACCAAGTGTCGCTCGGGCGCCTTTAAAGCACTTTGGCGCTTAAAATCGTCCTAGATCGAGCCGCCGCCTTTGACAGTGAATATTTTTCCCTTGATCTTCATAATTTTTAGCTATTTTTAAGCACTTCCCGTCACCTAAATTCCGCTCTCATTGGCGACCACGGGATAGGGCGACTCAGCCCGTCGAATCCACGAACATATCTGCACATAAACAACCAAAGAAGCATCAAACTGATACAAAACAATTATCATCATAAAACTCAGCACAATGCTCCCCCTACCCCTGGACAGAACCAAAGCATGATATCCACAAGGAATAGGCCGAGCATCATCTAATAGAAGATCCGAAGCGAGTCACTAACCAGCTGCTCCAACACAGCCAAACGAAAAAGAACTGCCAAAGAGGTTGCCCTAAGTGGTAGTCTGAACTACTTACCAACTAAAGACAACACAACTAGGAGCTCCTACAAGGCGAGGACTCCTATAGCCTGATCAAGGAATATTTTCATTCAGTACATGTCTTCTTTTAGGGTTTTTATTGGATGAACATACTTGGGCATGTAAAAAGGAGGGAGCTGAGCGTAGTGACCCAAGGAGAACAGGGCATCGGTCTCAGGACCTGTCTCGGCACCCAAGAACCTACCAAGCCCTCGCAAGGCGACACTTAATCCTTTTCTAACGCTCACTTTTATTTTCGCTCCAACCTTCCTGGTTTTGATATTATTTTTCCAGCAAGAAGCCACCCCTAGGAAGACAAGGTATCGGCCCCGGGTCTGACTCGTCCCCAGGAACCTACCAGGCCTTCGCAAGGCAATGAGCAACTGCTTATATATTTTCATTTCTTTTTTTTCATTGATAGGGGTTAGAACCCCTTTTTACACACCTTCGCATTTATATTCATCTTTTAGGATATTCAGGATTTCTTGACATCATTATTATTATCTTCTAGCAGGCTTCTCTAACTGCCTCACTACTAACAGGAACTCCTAGAACGGCTGCCTAGCAGGTTAGCAGGACAGGGCCACTAGGACTTCCTTCTAAAACAGGTCTTTCAATGTCTAACAATGTCTTTACAGGAGGCAATGACTACTCCGACCTCCCTCAAACATACTTAGCCTAAACCTGGGACTTCATGCCTTGGTTGCCGGTTCCCAACAAAAATGTGCCCCCTCGACAAGTACAAATACACATATAACAGGAAAGAAAGGTACTCGTAAAGGAGAAATATCACCTGGAGTGGCCACAAGAAGCTTCCATCGCAGCAAAGGCTCCTCCAGGCTCCACAAAATTCCACAACCCGAAAAACCTGTCCAGCACAACACTAAACAAAAACCCAATTAAACGCACCCGCACTAGACAGGGAAATGGCCCTCTTGGCCTAATGAAATCAGACATGACTTTGCTACAAAACTGAATCGGCCCTCTTGGCCTAATGAAATAAAACAATACTATGCATAACATCCTCCTGGAAACAACCATGATAGACATCAAAGCATACTATTCCCAGGGGAACAAAGGCGCATAGCCCTAAACTAGGTGCATTAAATTATGACCTATCCCTCCTGCGTATATCGCAAGAGGTGTTCGCATCACATGTCGTCGAATCAGTCTG
This sequence comes from Lygodium microphyllum, assembly GCF_053477565.2. NCBI lineage: Eukaryota > Viridiplantae > Streptophyta > Polypodiopsida > Schizaeales > Lygodiaceae > Lygodium > Lygodium microphyllum. The sequence continues at coordinate 95,053,450 of NC_141142.1, forward strand.
TGGGTCCGAGATAATAAAGGTAGATGAGTCTCGCTTACCCTCTGCATCACCCAAATCAACCATCGTCTGCCAAAGAGGGCATGTTCAGAAAGCATACCCCACAAACGACCAGGTCCTGTCTCACCATCAATAGATATATCGGGACAAGGGCCACAATTAAAGAAGAGGTCCTCTTCATACGCAAGATTAGCCAATGAATCGGCAAACTGGTTCCAATTTCGTGGAATCAGCTGAAAAGACACTCGATCGAGTTCGTCTAGCAGGGCTATGGCAGTATGATGGTACATACAAAGGATCGGGTTCCGCACCATGTACGTCCCATTGAGTTGATTTAAAACCAACTGAGAGTCCCCTTTCACCAACAACTGGCGGATACCACCCTTCTTTGCAATATTCAAACCCATAATCAGGGCTTTGTATTCTGCCATATTATTGGTAAAATTCGCCCCGAGATAAGCAGCTAACTTCATGACAATGCGTCGTCGGGGGTCTCGGATGACAACTCCTACACTTCCTTTTTTGCATGCACCCCTGGACGCCCCATCAAAGTACAAGGTGTACGTCCATAAAGGGTTTACATATTCTGCCATCCTGAACTCTACTCGTAATTATGGTAATCGAAATTCAACATATTCAACGGGTGGACTGTAGGCTCCATCCCTCCATCATCATTGAATTCAACAGGGATGCTCGTCAAAAGTTGTAGGCAGTGATGGCAGAAGACCTTGATTTCCCAAATAAATGTCCCGCCTTCTTGCTCAATCACCTTGTATCCTTTGCTCCACCAAATGAGCTTTCCCTGATGATATCTCTGTTCCAAATATGGGTGTTCTAAATAAGGGATCAGACGACCCATCAACCTCTATCACGATTTCCTTGCAGATGTTTGATCAATCTTGCCTAGACCTGCAAGGCAGTCATAGCATTAGTACAATCAGAAGTAATAAGGTTTAATCTTATTAAGATTAACCTTATTTTTAAATTCTATCCCCTCAAGGTCAGCTAACAAAACTGTGGATTTATTCTTTCCTATTCTAACGATCTTATAGGGCCCATCCCATTTGGGTTCTAGCTTGCCTGGGAATAATTCACGTCGTGCGTCATAATACAGAACAAGCTGTCCTTTCTTGAAGGTGTATTTCTTGGCTTTGAGGTCGTGTAGCTTCTTCATTCGGCGCTTCGCCACTTCTTGGTGCAATAAGCTCTGCAACTTAAGCTTGTCTAAATGGGCCAATGTCGTCAAGCGCTCAAAAAGAGCGTCTTCATCGCTCAAAGAATGATTGATGGCAAACCGAATAGTCGGCAGCTCAATTTCTAGAGGCAAGACACACTCCTCCCCATATACTAACTTGAACGGGGTATGGCCAGTGGCTCGTTTGAAAGTCGTATTATAAGCCCATACTACCACGTATAACTTTTTATCCCAATCCCGTTCCTTTTCCGACACAATTTTGGACAGGATGCCCACAAGCTGCTTGTTGGTGCTTTCAACTTGCCCATTGGCTTGCGGATTATATGGGGTTGTCTTGTTATGCTTGATGTTCCACAACTCTGTCAAACCTTTGATCACCTTATTCAGGAAATGAGTTCCGCGGTCCGACACTAATTCTTTCGGTGGACCAAACCGGCATATTATCTGCTCTAAAAGGAAACTAGCAGTTTCTTTAGCATCATCTTTCCTTGTTGCACGTGCTTCTGACCACTTTGTGAAGTAGTCAGTTGCTACAATGATGTACCGCTTTTGCGTAGTCGATGACGGAGTAATAGGACCCACAAAGTCTATTCCCCACTTCTCAAATGGAAGTATCGCCATAATAGGGGTGAGTGGTCGTTTCCTATTCTCTCGACTATCATGTCGTTGGCAAATATCGCATCTCTTAACATACGCAAACGCATCCTGGAAGATGGCAGGCCACCAATAACCTGCTCTCAAAGCCTTCTGTGCTGTAAGCCGTCCAGCAAAATGGCCACCGCAAGCAGAATCATGGCACTCTTCCAAAATGAATGGCACCTCGTCAGGCGTCACACATCGGCGATAGATATCATCAACCCCTTGCCGATATAATGTACCTGCGATCAAGGCAAACTTTAACGCTTGCTGCTTAATTTTCCTTTTCTCAGCCTTAGATAATTCGGATCCCGCCTCTCCTGTTGATAAATAATGCGTTATTGCAGCATACCAGGAGGGAATAGATGCCGTATCTATTTTAAATATCATCTCCATGTCACTACCTTCAGCCACAGATTCTTTCGGCTCCCCAAAGTCCACTAGACATTCCACGATGCCTTGCAACCTTGGTGGCTTACTCTTGATTTCATAATCAAATTCCTGCAAAGTGATCAACCACTTCGCTAAACGATCAGGCGGCTGTAACTTATTCATCAATAGTCGAAGTCCCTCCGCCTTCGTATAAAGCACGACTTTCTCATAGAGAATGTAATGCTTGAACTTCTTGGTCCCAAAGACCATCGCTAGACACAGCTTCTCCATGTAGGTGTAATTGATTTCGGATACCCCCAGCTTCCGACTAGCAAAAGCAATCGGGTGGTACCACTTCTCTTCCCAAAATTGGGCTAAACAGCAGCTGATACTATACATGGTGGCTGCTGAAAATATATAGAACACCTCACCTCTTTTAGGTGCTTTTAAAACGGGCGCTCTTGCTAGCTCTTGTTTCACATCCTCGAATGCTACCTTACAAGGGTCACCCCACACAAACGAACAGCTAAAGGACAATAAATTTGTAAGCGGCAACGTTCTTTCTGCTAAGGCGTTAATGAATCTACGGTAGTAACCAACCGAAGACAGAAAGCTATGAACTTCTTTCGGAGTGCGTGGTGGGCCCATGGCAACTATAACTTTGACCTTCTCAGGGTCTGTCGCAATTCCTACCGAACTGACCACATGGCCCAGCAATAGCCCATAAGGTACTCCAAAAGCACACTTTCGTGGATTTAGGGCGATGCAAAATTGTCTACAGCGCTCAAAGCATTTTCTCAAAATGATCAACTGCCTTTCTCTCACGGTGGCGGCCCCTAAGTCATCAATAAACACCCTCAACTCGTCAGGGGATATGTCACCGAATGTCTTATCGGCTGTTCGTTGCCACGAACCAGGCGCATTGCATAAACCAAAAGCCATCACGTGGTAAGCAAAAGTGCCAAATACAGTGATAAAAGTTGTTTCAACTTGTCCTCTTCTGCAATTGCCATTTGGTTGTATCCTGCAAAGCAATCCATAAACGAATATATCTCCCTACCCGCTAATTGATCCAAAATCTGGTCAATAAATGGCAATGGGTAGTAGTCCTTAAATGTCTGCTTATTCAGCTCCCTAAAGTCTACACATAAACGGATCTGATTATTCTTCTTCTTTCTAATCACAACTGGCGAACACCATTCCGTGTGTTGCACAGGAAAAATCAAACCCGCTTTTCGAAGCTTCTGTAACTCTTCAAACAGCCCGTCCCTCAATTCGAAAGGCATACGCCTTACTTTCTGCCGTACAGGACGACTGCCCTCTTTCAACGGAATTGTATGAACAGCAAGACTGGGAGGGATGCCTCTCAACTCATCGTAACTCCAGGCAAAAATATCACGGAACTCCTGGATCAAGGCCACATAGTCCTCCCTTTCTGCTGTGCTGAGCATAGAGCCTAATTTGATTGGCCGCGAATCATCAAGCGTACCAAGGTCTAGCTCGATAACATCTGCATCTCTTATACGATCTTGGGCCTCTATCGGCTCGTTCAAAGTGATCTGATAGATGTCCTCCGTGGTGGATCCCTCTTTGGACTCATCACTCGATGATGTCTCACTAGCAGATAAATCTTCTAATGTCTCCAATTCTGTAGAAGATAGAGGAGCTCTCTCACTCTGCGGGGACTCAGGATAAGCATCAACCACCACACGCTGGGCACCTCTGCCAAATATTAATCGACCGGCGGGTATATCCACTTGGCAATCCGCTTGCAAGATCCAAGGTCGTCCAAGTAATACTTGGTAACTTGGCCGCCCTGCAAAACGAATCACCCTAAAGTCCAACATGCATTCTACATTTGCAACAGTGACATGGACCTTAGTAATGCAGCCTTCCGGCTGTCTCAAACTGTCATCTGCCATTCTGAGAATTGTGGAGGTATCTTTCTGAATCGCAAGACCTAACCTTTCCATCAGTTCAGAACTCATAATGTTAACAGATGATCCCGTGTCGACAATGGCATAATCTACTAATATCCCATCGACATAGGCTGCAACCCTTGGGCAATGCTTCTCAGCATGCTCAAACCAGTCATCACCAACTCGCGCAATACCCAAAGGTTCTACGATATACCCGGTACGTAGGATCTTTCTAAATTCCTTGCGTACTCCTGGGGAAAGCTTAATAAGCTGCAAAAGGTTCACATCCGGCTTGACTTCGCAAAGAGAGCCCGCCAAATCGAATTCATGATAGTTCGAAAGAGCTCGCTTTTCACGCCAAATCATCCGCTCTTTAGGTCGTTGAGCTGGCTTTATTGCCTCTTTCTTAACTTTCACCTTCTTCTTTGGTGCTTCCTTATCGGCTTTATTCTCTACGGGCTTCAAAGGTCCCCCTTCTAGGGCAGGATCCAAAACTTGCGTTCCTTTGTCGCCTTGTTTAGGGTTTTCGTCGACAGGCTTATCCTTGTCGGCTCCTCTACCCTTTTGACCTCTTGTAAGAACAGCTCGTAGATTAGAGGTTTCAGCATCATTAACGCGTACAGCCTCAATCAAACTAACCCCACTACCACTTGGTAGCTCCTCCACTGTAGTCTTTGGTCGTTGAAGTATTTGTTTAGGCCCATTTTCTGGCTGGGAATCATTTCCTTGGGCACGATGATTAACAGGCCCTGGTTGCCGACTTCCTCGCTGGAGGGAACTGATCTTACTCTAGCAAGTAGCTGCTAAATGGCCGGATTTTCCACAAATGTTGCACTTAACATTTGGGCAGTTTCTTGGATAGTGCTGCCCACCACACCATTTGCAACTAAACCTCGAAGGTGCACCCTCATCTGGGTATCTACTTCCTATCAAATTTTGTTGTTTTTTAAGGAAGTTGACATCAACGGCTATTTGTCGATACTGCTCCGTAATCATGTCGGTATAATGCTTCATCATGTCCTTAACCTCGCCAAGAACATTGGAAGAACTCGACTCATAGCCTTGGTCATTACCATGTCGTTCAATCGGCCTAACAACTCGATTAGGCACAGGCTGTTGAGCTAGAGGCATGGTATTAGAATTGACCGCCTGGCCTCCACTACTTGGAGCCATTTGACTGCCCGTCGGCATCGACATGCTAGGGGGAGCTGGTAATAAAGGGACATTCTGCATCATGTTCCCTCTCCCATTAGGATTAGCCATCGCTATCCCTTGGCCACTACTGCCATTGGCTATTGCCATATTGTTTCCCAATACTAAACCCATATTCGAATTGCCGCGAGAAGCATAGGCTGCTTGTAGTCGGGATTCCACCTCTTGTGCTCGTGTAATGGCAGTATCTATATCCCCCAAGGGAACACTACTCAACTGCAATTGGATATTAAAGTCCAAACCATGTAGGAAATATTGCAATTGGGCAGCTGCGGGGATAGGAATAGAGGTGTCCAACTTACGGAAGACCTCTTTTATCTTCTTCGCATAAGCACGAATATCCTCGTGTGGATCTTGGCGGGTCACATTGAGTACACGCAACCAATACTGCCCACCCCTTTTAGGGGCAAACTCCCTTCGAAAAGCTCCATAAAATGCATCAATGTTCAATATAGTTCCGGCTTCTAAACCATGATACCATATAGCGGCTCTTCCTTTGAGAGTCATGTTGAAGAACATCATTAAATGCCCTTCTTCTTGAATGCGACAGTTAAACATCAGCTTTTGAAACTCCCTAATGTGGAGTTCCGCATCTTCCTCAACTAGCCCATTAAAAATGGGTAGCGGGTAACCTAGAGCCGGCAAATCCGTCGTTCCTGCTGGAATTGCAATAGGCTGCGCCATGACGAGGATTGGATTTGCACTAGGAATAGGGGACGGTGGGGTTACACCTCCCGCACTTGACGTGGACTGGCTTATAGAAGGAAGGGGAGCACTAGAGCTTCCACCTTCTCCTAACTTACTGCTTGTGGTACTAAGACCACTAGATCCACTCCCTCGTAAGGGTTCAGCACCGCTACGCTTAGGGGAATATCTCCTAAAAATTTCAGCACGTCGCCTAGCTCTTTCATCTCTTTCTTGCTTTTGGATTTCTGCTAGACGATGCTTATCAATAAATAACGGATCAATCTCAGTATCCTTTGGCA